>NW_027288260.1:1029923-1373231 GCF_047511675.1 Marmota flaviventris
GTGCCATGAGTCCAGCATGTCTCCAGATTTCATAGTGAAGACTGAGATAATTACCAGGAGAGAACTACAAATCCATTTATTGTATTCATGCATGAGAGAGGCTGTTAATTTTAGGGCTTGTTACTCATGAGGGTTTGTTTGCTTGCTTGTTTGTTTATTATTATTATTATTATTATTATTATTATTATTATTATTATTATTATGTGTATGTTGTCTTCTTTTTGGTACCAGAAATTCAACCCAGAGGTGTTCATCCACAGATTCACATTCCCACCCCTTTTTTAATATTTTTATTTAGAGACAGGGTCCCTTTGAATTTCTTAGGGCCTCACAAGTTTGATGATGCTGGCTTTTAACTCATTCTCTTCATGAGTCCTGGGATTTTTAAATGTAGCAGAAGCAGTATCTCAAATCCAAAACCAAAATCTGAAATCCAAAACTTCAGTTTAGCTCTCCATAGGTCTTAGAATAAACCCCTAGTTTTCTAGCTCTCTGTTCACATATCCAAAACTAGGGTTCTCTGTTCACACAAAATAAGTATAAAATAGAATAGATAGTATAATGACCATGTAATGAGGATAATGGGCCTCACTCAAACACACCTGGTGGCTAACCTAAAGATGTTAATGAGCACAATTAAGGCTTATTTCAAATGTAAAAGACTTTGAAGCCCACTTGTGGGAACACCTTCAACAAAGTCCTTTGTCCCAGGGGTGATTCCTGATTGAATTTGAAGAAAAAAAGATGGGTCATAGAAAGAATGAATGTGAACCCATATAGTAGTCAGGATGCCTTTTCCAAAGCCTATTCTAAATGCATTATGCTTCCTGTTCTGCCCAAAACCATCAGTAAACTTCTAAGATGGCACACAAAAATGAGTTTGTTTGTTTTTTTCTGGTATCATTCCTCATACCACCTGGTGGGCATTCTATTTCTTCTTGCTTAAATAGAGTTTTTTTTCCTTCAAAATTTATGAGACAAGCACCCAGATTCAATTTGCAAACTGAGAAATTTTGGTTAATCTCAAAACTCCACTTTCAGCATTATTAATCATTTTCCCATGTTTTATTTCAAATGTATGCACCATTTATAATGTTTTTCTTCAAGAACTGGAGGGCATTTTTAAAAGATTTTAATCTTTTTTAAAGAGAGCGAGAGAGAGAGAGAGAGAGAGAGAGAGAGAGAGAGAGAGAGAAGAGAGAGAATTTTAATATTTATTTTTCAGTTTTTGGTGGACCCAACATCACTGTTTGTATGTGGTGCTGAGGATCGAACCCGGGCCACATGCATGCCAGGCGAGCGCGCTACTGCTTGAGCCACATCCCCAGCCCTAAAAGATTTTAATTTATCATTCTGAGATTTTCATATGAGAAGAAAGCAGAATAAAAGTAGGTGACATTAAAAATAATGAATCTCTCCTAAATGAGGTTTATGTGTCCCAATTAAGGATTTTTAGAAATTGTAATGGGTCATCAATTGAGGGTTTATTTATTTATTAATTTGTTTGTTTATTTATTTATGGTCAGGCAATCTGGGGTTGTGGCTCAGTGGTAGAGCACTCACCTAGCACGTGCCAGGTCCTGGGTTCAATCCTCAGCAACACATAAAAATAAGTAAATAAAAAATAAATAAATAAATAACCCACACAAACATTCCAAATATTTCAGGAAACTCTTTTATTCTGGTGTGGCAGGAAAAAATAAAAGTGGGACTAACTTGAATTTAAATTACATGCAATTTCAATCTCTCTCTCTCTCTCTCTCTCTCTCTCTCTCTCTCTGTACTGGGGATTGACCCCAGGGCCTCATGCTTAGAAGGCAAGCACTCTACAAGCTGAGCTATTTACTCAGCCCCATTTTTTTGGGGGGGAGACTGGGGATTGAAGTCAGGGGCACTCTACCACTGAGCCACATCCATACCTTTATTTTGTATTTTACTTAGAGACAGGGTTTCACTGAGTTGCTTGGTGCCTCACCATTAATGAGACTGGTTTTGAATTCATGATCCTTATGTCTCAGTCTTGTAAACAGCTGATATTACAGGCATGCACCACCATGCCTGGCCAACTTCAATCTTTTTTTTTTTTTTTTTTTTTTAAGAGTGTGTGTGTGTGAGAGAGAGAGAGAGGGACAGAGAGATATATATATATTTTTTAAATTTAATATTTATTTTTCAGTTTTGGGCGGACACAACATCTTTGTTTGTATGTGGTGCTGAGGATCGAATCCAGGCTGCACGCATGCCAGGCAAGCCCACCACCACTTGAGCCACATCCCCAGCCCCAACCAACTTCAATCTTAAGGGCTAAATTACACGCAATTTAGATCAAAGTCCATGTCAATATCTTGGTACTATATATATAATGTTGTTGATAGACCTTATATTCCAGTGCCTCACATGTGCCAGAGAAGTGAGCTCCACGGAGCCCCAGCCCCAGCCCCCTGGTACATTTTTCATGGGGGATATTGGAGATTGAACTCACGAACACTTGACTACTAAGACAAATCCCCAGGATTTTTTTTTTACTTTATTTAGAGACAGGATCTCACTGTGTTTCTTAGAACCTCACTTCTGCTAAGGGTGGCTTTGAAATTTTGATAATTCTTCCTCAGCCTCTTCAGCAACTGGGATTACAGGCTTGCACTAACACACCCAGCACCTGGTACATTTTTAATACCTGTTTTATGTAGATTTTAACCAGTAGCCTTAACTTTTTTTCTAATATATATTTGATTTGAATCCATAACCCAGAAATCAGTGAAACAGAATCTATTTTTTATCTGCAACTCTGCTTTTGGTTATGTCAGTGTCTGAGTTAAGATTCCCCATTAAAGAATTTACTATGTCTTGTGTTCTCATTCTGACCTCCCATATGACCTAGTTTTAGAATATCTGAAACAAGGTTCCCAGAGATTCCAAATTTTTTGGAGTATTTAGAAAACACCACTCTCTGAGTCTTGTCTTCTAGGGACCAGTTTGAATTTTAAGTGTGTAGCTTCTGAAGGGATGGACTAATTGGATGCTTTGCAACTGGAAGGCATTTTCTGATATACTTTCTATCTAAAAGGTACTTTATTTGTTTCCTTTTATTAGATACTGTGAATAAAGGTACAATAAAAATAGATGTGTGGCAATATATTTAGCAAAAGGATTCCAAATTTTTTACATATATACCCAAAGTTATTATTTTATCACTTCTTTAGGCCTTGGTGAAGGGTCTTTTTTTTCAGAATGTAGATTCCTTCTATTATCAAATGGGTCCATGCTAAGTGTGTTGAAAATAGAGATTCTAAAACTTCACACAATGCACACATTTCCAAGAGTATAGGGGAAAGGGAAAGACAATATTCACAACCAAGAAACCATTTCGCATGGAAGCACAGTATCAGTGTCCAACCTGGAGTGTAATCTGGATCTTTCAGTGGTAAGGTTGTTTAAGAACCACAACCATATGTTTTTGGCATCCTCTAAAGTACACTGAATGGCTTTAAATCACTTACTCTTCTTCAAAATAAAATTTCTGCTACCAACTTAAAAAATAAAGTACTATGAATGAGAAAGGTGAATGAGACTTAAGTTCTTTGGAGGTACTGAGGTTGACGTTTAATTATAGTTTATAAATAGTCAAATAAAAAGTGCCTTCGAGTTGTCTCAACTTTTCCAACACATGATATAGAATACTTAGATGAACTGACATGAAATAATGAAAATGCATTTCAGGGAAGTGATATCACAGAAATTTTCAGGGTAGAATCTTGGAAATGTGGGAAAATATATATTAATATATATATGCTTTTCTATAGAAAAAAATAAGTGATAAGTACATGAGTATGAGGGTAAATTCAGTGTGCCTCATGCATTGTAGGTTGAAAGTAATGATAAAGTAGTAACTGAGGAGATCCAGAACTCTATAATCCTGGGAGACATTAATAGCAATTTAGAAAAAGAAAATATAGTTAAATCCCTTTAGATTTACCTCTGTCCTCTGTTCCTCTTATGAGTTTGATTCTGTCAAATGAGATTATGTGGGTATGGTTCTCTCTGAATTTATGTTTTCTTTTGTTTTTAGGATTTTGTCAGCTATGTCATGTAAAGCCCTGTCTTAAACTCACTTTGGGGGCTCTTTTACATCCTGTTCTGGACTGCAGAGCAGAGACTCACTTCACTCAATCTGTGCAATGAATTGACTTTTGTCAATCTTTGCAAACAATGGTTGGAAGAACAAGCATATTGGAGCGTCTTTCATATCCTATAATATGGTTGTCAGACCCTGTGGGTTAAAGGGTAGTTACTTGCTATAATTGAAAAATCTTCCCTATGAGAAGGGCTTATCTATATATTTTTTTGTTTTGGAAGCCCCATAAACACAGAAGAGAAGCATTTATAGTCACAAACAAAGGAATGCCAGAAGCCATTAGATATGAGAAAATACAAAAATAAATAAAATCTTCTCTTAGAGCTTTTAGAGGTAAAAAGTATATTTCTGTTTTGTGTAAGGAAACTAAAATTTCTCTTTGGCCTGACAATATTTTGATGTTTTAAACTTGCTTGTAATTTCTACCTGTGTTTTGAATTCACCTATGCCTGGCTATCCCTTACCAGATAACAACCCTCTCTAAAACCTTACTGGTGCCTCATAAATTCTGGCTCCTGCTGACCAAATAACAATTCTCTCTATATCTCAGTGGCAACTTATAAATTCTAATGTCTGGAACTGAATTTATTTTCCACCTTGAAATGTTAGCCACGTAGATCCATAACCTGCTATTTGCCTTTGTATTATGATTGTCAAAATCTTGTTAGCTGTAAGTACCTTAGACACCCACCTCCTTTGTAACTTTTTGTGCTGTAAAAACGTTTTCCTGATGATCAGGTGGATGATCTCTAGCATGGAATCTTTTTTTTTTTTTTTTTTTTTTTTTTAATATTTATTTATTTTTTAGTTTTCGGCAGACACAACATCTTTGTTGGTATGTGGTGCTGAGGATCGAACCCGGGCCACACGCATGCCAGGCGAGCTCGCTACTGCTTGAGCCATATCCCCAGCCCACTAGCATGGAATCTTGTAAGAGACAGTCCTGGCCAGCTTTTGTGTACATAATACAATCTTGATTTAATTTGATTTAAAATTTGAGTAGGTGGTCTTTTGTTTTTTGGTTTAACATTAACCTTTTTTTAAATGTCACTGTAAATAAAACGAAAGAACACAACAAAACTCCTGTAAATGAGCCAGGTACATAAAAATAGTCATTCTTTACTGAAAGCACAGTATTCATTATAGAAATGATATAAGCTTAAAAATTAATTAAAAGATATCTCAAATATCAAGTGAGTTTAGGAGTTAGAAATTTTTTTCTTTCAGAATATAGGTAGTAAAATAGGACAAAAGAGAAAATGTGAAGCATAAATATATTAAGTAATATGCAAAAAAATCACCAAAATATTTATTACAAAAAATCATATCTACAGAAATGGTTCAAAAGAAGCAGTCTTTTTGTCAGGAATAAACATTTGGACAGGAATGGAAGTTTTGGTTCTCTTTTTAAGTAGTTTTACTCCTAGTGAATAATCTTTACACTATTTCTGCATTTTTCTGGTTGGAATTAATTATAATTCATATATCTGCAAAAAAGGTACTGAATGCAGAAAAATATTATTGCTCATGTTTAAATCACCTCCATTATTTGATCTTTCCCTTTTTAAACCAAAAATCTGCATAAACCATCTCTTAATAAATATATCTCTGTATATTAGAAGCAACTGAGTTATAAAATTTGCTATGATCACTTGTCTCTTCATGTACTTAAAGACTATGAATTTGCTACTTAGCACTTAGGTATAAGTCTCTATGATGTTCTCTAGTTGTTTATGTCACTCTGCCAAGTTTTATACCAAGCTCTTAGTATGTGCCTTAATTACTCTGTGTAGCAATGTAGGATTTATGTCTCATTTGTGACACTTTGTTCCCAGAACTGTGTCTAAAGGGATATTGTAAAAATGATTATTTAGGAAAAAAATCTATCTAATATTATATTTTATTTTATATTTATTTATATATTTATGTATACATATTTTTATTATTTAGAAACACCCTTTGGTCTGAAACTACAGTGATACTAGTGTATTTTAGCTTGAATTGGTTGTGAGAATCAAACTAACAAGACTTTTATGTGTGTTGGTTGGTGATTTCTGCAACCTCAGGAACCTAGTGAATAATAGCAGAAATAAATAAGTAACTCTTTAGTTTGAGGCAGAACCACCAAACTAGATGATGTTTTGCTTCTGCTTTCTATCTTGATTATCAGAAACATACCTTTAAATTTACATGGAACTCTTTTGGAATTCTGTTCTGTTAGTTCTTCTAAAAAAATCAATGAAACTGAAAAATAATGCAGGAAAGATAAATAATTAATTTCAAACAATTCATTTCTTAAAACAAATTTTTTTTTTCAAATCACCAAAAATTCTGAAAAGTTAGAAAAGTTAAAAGCTTTAGAAATATCCTAATGGAATTTATCTTTTGCTCAGAACAGTAGACTATATCTCCAACTCATTCTTCTCTAGAATTGGACTGTGTGCAAATATAAAAAAAAAAGTGCTAAGATGCCCCAAATGGCTTATAAGTTTTAAAATCCTGAAAGGAGCTCAAATCTGCCATTTTTCTACTTTACAAAATACAAAATCTTAAATTTGTATACTTAACAAACATTTGCAGAAGTGTAATTCAAAATGACCTAAAAAAATAAAAAAAAATATTGAAGGACTGACCCACTGAACATGAGGGACTTATAATATTGAATCCCTTATATTAAATGTCTTTTTATCATTGTCAAAATTTTCCATGTTTATATAATCAATATATTAATAAATTTTTTATGCATTTAATAACAAATATCTAATTTCCTATTTTATTCAGTCTTTTAAAAAATTAGTAGTAATTAATATTAATAATTTAATTCTCATACTTGTGAAAGTATGGAACATATACTTTAAAAGCTATGGCTATAGCAAGTCAAAAATCCAGCCTAATTTCCTTTTAAGATTGGGAGCCATCTCATCATAAAGGCATGAAAAGTTAATTTCTGCTTCATTATAAATTACTGTGATTTGCTTGAAATGCATGCCTACCAGTGCCTTGAACTCACCCATGTCTGGTTTTACCTGATGAGATAACAACCCTCCCTGAAACTTTAGTGATGACTCACAAATTCTGGCTTTCCCTGACCAAATAAAAACTCACTCTGAAACTTTAATGGTGGATCATAAATTCTGATGTTTTGATCTAAATTTACTCCCTAAGTGCTAAACCATTTAGAGCATTAACCTACTACATGTCTTTGTATTATGCTTGTGAAAATCCTGTTATTTGTGTAAGTTCTCAAGTCACCCCACTTTTGTAACTTTTTGTGCTATAAAACTACAGTCCTAGAGAACTGGAGTGCTGAATTCTTTTTCCATGGGTTTCAGAAGAGACTGTTATGCTCAAATGCAGGACCACCAAAAGACCACTAGAGACCAATATCGATGTAAGCACCAAAGAGGTGTTTATTCCAAGCTAGCTCAGTCCTCCAGGCACACAGAAACTGGTGACTTAGAGGCCCTGAGCCTGGGGTTTGCGGCAGTTTTATAACACTTTGGGGAAGGCAGGAACTCCAGAATACATCATAGCATCTCTTAGAAAATCATCACACACCTTGGGAAAATCATAAACAACTCTAAAACATGATTAGCACATTCACTGGTGGGAACAAGTTGGGTAAGCATGATTGGTTAGTACAAGATGGGGATTCATTTGAACAGATTGGCTTAGGCCATGAGGGGATTATATGCTGTACTATATGGTTTCCCAAAATTTTATTAATCACCATAAACTACTGGAAGTTTCATTTGGAATCCCAGGAATTTTCCCAGTCTCATGCTGATTGGCGGCTGCTAGGGGGTTGCTATGGATCCCCACCTAGCCTGACTGAGTCTGGGACACCAGGCACAGCAGAACTCTCCTGTTATTTGTAGATAAACAACTCAGCAGGTTGGGTATGAGCCTAGGAGTGCTCTGTGTGTCTTTCCAAGGACAAGAGTCATGCCCCCTTCTTTGGACAGTCTTTGCTCTGAGGTAGAGGCTGGTTTCTCACCTTGTACCGTATGTTTTATATATATATATATATTTAGATGTAGCTGGACACAATACCTTTATTTCACTTATTTATTTTTATGTGGTACTGAGGATTGAACCCAGGGTCTTGCACATGCGAGGTGAGCACTCTACTGCTGAGCCACAATCCCAGCCCCTTACGTGTTGTTTTTGTTGGGCATTTTTACTTTAGGGGTTTTCTTCCCAGTTCAAAGTTCAATCTGTAACCTAAAAAGAACAGAGATCCAAAAATAAATAAATAAAATTCGATAATTATTGTCATTATTTTATATTAATTCCTTAATAATATACAAGCATATATAACCCATAAACTCAAATGATTTTATATGTAAGTTTAAATGAAAATGTTCTGTTGGTTGGGTTAGTTCCCACTAATGGGAAAACAACCTTGCCTCAAAATAATAGCAGCCTGAGACTCTGGGGTACATTTCTCAGTTAAAAAAAAAAATAAATAAAAAATAAAAACAGCACTCAACGACCTGAGATTCTAGTCCTTATTCATGCCTGGATTGGATAATATTCCCTGTCACTCAACAAAGGGCTCACTTCTCTCAGATTCAATGTTCATGATCTGAAACCCCTTTCAATCGAAAGCATTTTGTGGGAACTGTCCAATCGTGTGTCATCAGGGAGGAGGAGGGTGGACTTTCACTTCTTATCTCCTGAGTCCTCCATTTTTGCCATCTGTAGTCTCATACTTCAGAGTCACAGGTTCTGCTGTGCAGGAACTGAGGATCCCAAGTAGCCCCACTCCTGAGAACCAGGAAATGGCGAGTGTGCATTGGCCTAGCAAGAGAGGCTGGGGGAGGAAGACTATTGGAACCACAAGACTGGCTGTGTTGAAAACAGGAGCTAGCACATTGGGACTCTGGGCAGTCTCTGGAGTCTGCAGGCTTTACTCCTCCACTTGGCCACTATGTGCTCAGTCTTGCTGGCCAACCAGGTGGGGAACATGTCAGTGGCAGAGACTCTTTGCTGCCTTCCTTATGCTCAAAGGGCATCCTCAGAATCTGCTAAAATACTATGTGGCAGGAGTGTTCCTGCAGCCCAGTGTCTTACCAGATGCTGGAGATTGACAGGTGGAATAATTATCAAAATCAAATCTCCAAGGTCCATTTTCCTGCAGGAGAGGAGCTGTCATTTTTGGGTACCTAAATTCCTTTTTAGCTAGCTAATTTTCATTTTGACATTCTTTTATTTTTACTTTCTTCATTATTATTATTTTGTTAAAGTTAGGTGAACTTAGGGATACTGTACTACTTAGCCATATCCTTGGTTGTGGAGCCAGATTTACAGATAGGTTGTTAGTGTACTTAGGTAAATTGGGTCTAATATCCAGTAAAATCAAGAATGAACAGCATATTGAGGATGGAGTCCAGGATAAGGGGAATTGAAAATGTCCCCAAGGCCCTGAGCCCATCCCAAGGAAATTTTAATGAAGCAGCTCACAGCAAACATGGAGATGCTAATCCAAAAGCCCTTCCTGCCCAGAATACTCCTTCAGCCCACCTGTCCTCCACACTTTGGGTCTTCCCACCTACATTCCAACACTGCAAGATAACATAACAAAGGACAGCAATGTGACAGGAATGTGGGATAGCTGAAGGAAGACCTTAGCTATAAAAAAGCTAACAAAAACTTAGTTTAAAAAAATCCCTTTCATGGATTCTACATCTTTGGTCCCCTTTTTCTTCTGGGGAGAAATCTTTTCTACTGTCCTTTAATAAAGCTTCTACTTTCCACTCTAAACGTGCCTTGGCGCACTTCTCTGGTGTTTTATTTCAGCATTGGGGAAGCAAGGAATCTTCACCTGTAAACAGCCCTAACAGGTTTAAATTTATTTTGAGAAAGGCCCTAGTAAGTTCCTGAGATTATTTTTGTTATGGTTTAATTTATCTATAATTTGCTATTGCAATAAAACATACTGTTTTTACATACATATGTATTCACATGGGGATCTTATTTATATTGTCATTCTTTATTATTGTAATATTATATTTTCACAATATATATGAATAATAGGCCATGATAAGTTCTTTTTTTGCTCTTATAATTGAAAAGGTTTTTGGCTAAAGTTACATATAACTTTGTAGAAGAATTTTAAAAATTTATGCTTTGGTTTCTTACTTCATGTAAAGTAAAGCTTGATGATTTTTTATTATTGCATTATTATTGTATTTAATAGTCAGGTTTATTTTGACATAGCCATAAAACATGAAATATAATTTGCTCCCCTTAAGTATCCAGTAGTTCCCCTTTCCCTATTCTCCTACTTTTTTTTCTATCGTATATTTATTTATAGTTTTTTAAAATTATTGCTTTATAGAATACACATAAAAGTAGACTTCATTGTGATATATTCATATTTGTACATAGTAGTTTTGGTGAGATATATTGTTGGTTAATTTTGGGGAAAATTATCACCTTTGTAATGATGAGTTTTATTATTTACATGGGATGTATATTTCAGTCTTTTATGTGCTTTTTTGTGACTTTTATTTTCTCATAAATTCTACATATTTTGTTTCTAAAAATGTACACATGTGAAATACCACTTGCATAAGGCACCTATGTAAAATATATACATAGTGTTTTATGCTTTTTTAAACTGGATATATTATGAAATGTGACTGGCCCCAGTGACCATTTTTCCTACAGATTATTATTTATCTCTTCCAAGATGTATATTGTATTGAGCCATGCCCCTGGGCTTCAGGTGTTTGGGTGAGTACCATTGCATACTTACATGTTCTCATGATCACATATGCTCTAATTTCAGTAAGTCTCTGTGATGGGGAGTATCATGTATATTCAATAGCAAAATAGTTTCCACAAATAGATACTAATTTAAACTCCTTTTGAGTCAATGATTATTAATTTTTTAAATGTTCATCAATATTACTTAATTTTTCCCATGATGGGTTTTTATTTTGTATTTCTTAACTTTCTAAAGATTTTGAATTTTTATAGTTAATAAACATATCTCATGTATAAATTTGAAGTTCAATCTTCTGGCTTTTATATATTTTTGGCTTACAAGATGAGAAAAGGATCCAAAAATGCAGCTAGAGTTTGATTTCAAAACAAAGAAAAAGGTTTAAATTATTTTTTTTAATTTATTTTTTTTTTCTTTACTCATCATTTATTATAGGTTTCTTGTATGAATGTAAGGGTAGATTATTTAAATAGGATTCTAGGGATTATCTTTGTTAATTACTACAGGAAAAAGAAATAAGAAATTTCTCTTCACTCTGGCTGCAGGAAAATGAATAAATTTCTTTAAAATCATATGGTAATAAAATTGTTAAATGACATACTTACTAAAGAGCCACTCCTTAAAATTTTTTTTCTGTAATATTTTGGCAGTGAATCATGAATTCTATTATCTGGATTTTGGGTTTTAATATAAAATCGATAAATAAAATTTAGCCAATCCTAGATATATTCATACATAATTTGTTTTTTACTTAATGACATGTTGTGGAGATAGCAACTAGTGAACATATTTATTTTTAGAAATAGTTACTTTTTTGCTTTTAAGTTTCTAGTAAGCCTTTTAGATTTATTTCCTTACTGAGTCACTCAGGGCCACTGATGGTTTTTTTTTTTTTTTTTTTTTTTTGTAATCTCCAGGCATTTACCCTTCTAAAAAATCTGTCTTGTGAGCTCTGTTTCTGAAGAGTTTCTTAATATGAAAGAAAAAAAAAAGTTTTTATGTTGCCCCTGAAATGTATTATCAATGCACTCTCTTCAAAATGGAGAGAAAATAATATTTCCCCAGACTGACATCCCTGTGTCAGGAGCTAATAATACACTGATGGTCTTTGAAGAAATTTCATACAGTTCTGTCTCTGGGCAGTTTTCTGTGGGCTGCTAAATTGCCATTTAGTATCCAGATACCCACGATTTTTCATCTGTACTAGGGGAATAATTTTAGAGAGCACAAATGAATAATGCTCTTCATGGAGGCTATGTTCTGTAGTGCACAGCTGACAAGTCCCCTGGAATACACTGTGCAGATTCTATTTGGTTAACCATTATCTGCCACTCACATGAATTTCCTTTCAAAAGCTTGTAATAACTTTTTCACTTTAGGCATTCATGTCATCCACATTTCCAGGTATAAAAGTTTGAATCTTTCTTTTCGAAATTCCAGGTTTCGTTTCTCTTTGGTTCAATGTGGTACAAATAATTATGTTTTTTTTTTCTTTCTTTTACACTGTGTTTCTAATAAAAATGTTCTCTGCTCCAAACCTAGAAAATGACATAAATAATTGTATTTGATAATTTATAAAGGAGAGTTGAGAATAATTCTTGCTCGTGTTTCCCTTCATTAGAAACTGACCCAGAACTGTTCTTGGTCCTGAAAAGGGAGGACCATAACCAATCAGGTATATAAAAAAATATGTTGATTGATTGTATATTCTCTTCTATGAACTCTATGTTCAGATCCTTGGCCCATTTCTTGATTGGGTTATTATCATCATCATCATCATCATCATCATCATCATCATCATCACTATTATCATTATTTGCTTAGTTTTTTGAGTTCTTTATATACCCTAGAGATTAGTGCTCTATCTGATATGTGAGGGGTAAAATATTCCTCCTAAAATGTAGGCTCTGTCTTCACCTCACAGATTGTTTCTTTTGCTGAGAATAAACTTTTTAGTTTGATTCAACCCCATTTATCGATTATTTGTTTTAATTCTGGTGCTATCAGTGTCTTATTAAAGAAATTGGGGCCTAATCCCACCTGATGAAGATGAGAGCCTGTATTTTATTCCATTGGACACAGAGTATCTGGTTTAATTCCTAGGTTCTTGATACACTTAGAGTTGAGTTTTGTGCTTGGTGAGAGATAGTGTTTTGTTGAAGAGGCTATCTTTTCTCCAGTGCATGTTTTGACACCTTTGTTTAATATATAATAATTATAATTTTGTGGGTTAGTCTCTGTGACCTCTATTCTGTACCATTCATCTGCAGTCTGTTTTTTTGCAAATGCAATGCTGTTTTTGGTACCATTGCTCTGTAGTATGGTTTAAGGTCTGGTATAGTGATGGCACCTGCTTCACTCTTTCTGCTAAGGATTACTTTTGCTATTCTTGGTCTCTTATTTTTCCAGATACATTTTATGGTTGCTATTTCTATTTCTATGAGGAATGCCATTAGGATTTTGATCAGAATTGCAGTAAATCTGTATAGTGCCTTGGTAGCATTGTCATTTTGATAATATTAATTCTGCCTATTCATGATCAAGGTAGATCTTTCCATTTTATAAGTTCTTTTTTGATTTTTTTCCCTTAGGGTTCTGTAGTTTTTCTTGTGTATATCTTTCACCTTTTTCATTAAGTTACTTCCCAAGTATCTTATTTTCTTGAAGTTATTGTAAATGGGGTAGGTATCTTCATTTCTTTACCAGAAGATTTTTCACTGATATACAAAATGCCTTTGATTTATGGGTGTTGATTTTATATCCTGCTACTTTGCTAAATTTATTTACTAGTTCTAGAAGTTTTCTGGTGGAGCTTTTTGAGTCTTCTAGGTATATAATCATATCTGGCATCTGCAGGTAAATGGATAGCATTGGAGAAGATAATGCTAAGTGATGCTAGCCAATTAAAAAAAAAAAATACCAAATATAAGGAGCCTGACTCATAATTGGGTAGGGAGGGTGATCATGAGAGAAATAGATGGATTCTCAATAAAGAAGAGGGGTAGGAGGAATAGAAAGGGGCAGGGGATTAGCACGAATAGTAGAATGTGATAGAGACCATCATCAAAAGTACATGTACAAAGACACAAATTTGTATCACCATACTTTATATACAACCAGAGATATGAAAAATTGTGTTCTATACATGAAATAAGATTTGTAATTCTTCTGTTGTCATTTCTTTAAAAAACTCGATAGAAATATGAAAAAATTTGTTCATAAATTATATACATTAAATATGTGCATGTTATATACAGAAAATATATATGTTTATATATAGATCTAGGGAAAGGCAAGTCTCTTTCCTGAATTTTTAAAAATTAATTAATTTGTTAAATTGTTCTAACTTGATAATAGAGCAGAATGCATTTCACTTCAGAGCACACAAATGGAGCACAAAATTTTATTTCTCTTGTTGTACAGAAAGTATAGTTACAAAACCCATGTAACACTATTTTCTGTACAACAAGATTTTCATCTCATTCCACCATCTAACCTACCTCTATATCATCTCCCATCACCTCCCTCCCCTTTGTCTTATTCAATGTTTCTTCATTTCTTCCATGCTACCTCCCACTTCCCTCGTTGTGGGTCACCATCCACTTAGCAGAGAAAACCTTAGGTCTTTGGATTAGGAGGATTGGATAACTTGCCTTAACATGATATTCTCCAACTCCATCCATTTACTTCCCAATTCCATAATTTTATTCTCTTTTAATGCTCAGTAATATTCCACTGTGTAAATAGACCATATTTTCTTTATCCATTCATCTATTGAAGAGCATATAGATTGGTTCTATAGTTTACCTATTGTTAATTGTTTTGCTATGAGCATTGATGTGGATATGCCTCTGTATTATGCTGTTTTTAGCTCTTGTTGGTCTAAACTGAGGAGTGGGATTGCTGGGTAAATTTTGGTTTCTTTCCAAGTTTTCTAAGGAATCTCCTTATTCTCCAGATTGGTGTCACCAATTTAGAGTCCTATCAACAGTGTAACAGTGGGCCTTTTTCCTCACATCCTCACCAACATATATTTTAGCTTGTATTTTTAATAATTGCCATTCTTATTGGAGTAGTTTTGATTTGCAATTCTTTAATTGCTAGAGATGTTGAACATTTTTTTTTATCAATTGATTGTTTATATTCTAAGAAGTGTGTCTCTTCAGTTCCTTAGCCCATTTCATTTAATGATTGGGAAATTTGTTTTTTGGTATTAAGTTTTTTTAAGTTCTTTATATATCCTGGAAATTAGGTTTCTATTTGATGTGCATGTGGTAAAAATTTGCTCCTATTCTCTGTTATCACTTTTCACCTCACTGATTGTTTCTTTTGCTGAGAAGAATATTTTCAGTTTGAATTCATCCCATCTAGTGACTCTTGTTTCTATTTCTTTTGCTTTAGTAATATTCTTAAAGAAGCAAAATTTCAAATCCCCTACCTGGGATTACAGGTGTATGACATCATGATAGCCACACAATTCATCTTCATTTCAAGCCCACTTTCATAAGAGGGTTTCATCCTAGGAAGAAAAAGAAAATGTTATAGACAGGCCATTGGGTCAAAGGCCATGGCATCAAATAAGGAATATACCATTAATCAATTTAAATAATAGACTCAAATCTTTGGATCTGGGGAAAAACATACACACACACACACACACACACACACACACACACACAACATACACTTTCTGGTTAAATCTTCTTGCCCTCACTCAGGCAGTTTCTCTCTAGTTTTTTTAATATCTCAGGAGAAATATTGGTTAAAAAATAAATGTATCTTTCACCTGTAGCATAAAAAGAAGTGATAAATCCTTCATCTTCCTGAACTCAAGACAAGCACAACTCTCAAATATGGTTCTGTGAACTGAGATTTTCTTGAGTCTTGACATGGTTTTGAGGGTGCTGTTCCAAAAATACATATACTTTATTAGTAATATTTTAAATACATAATGGTAATTTTCACATAGTGGAAATTATGGGTTATACTATAAAATTCAATTTTTACTATTTTTATATGAATTCTAAAAAAATAATTATCTTTCCACCTCATACAATTTTAATGTTTAATCTATTTCCATACCAGAGAAGTTAACTGAAATTTTACAGGATTGTCACTGTATTATTTCCATCAATAAATAATATATTTACATATATAATCTACAAATTCAAAAGGCCTCATATGCAAGTTTAAATGCAAATGCTTTTCTGGGTTGGCTTTATTTTACTTCTCCAAGGATACATTGCCTTAAATTTGCTGCAGCCTGAGGATCTGTATTTCAATTCCCAGAGCCTCAAAAGAAAAATAAATAAATGAATAAATAAATAAATAAATGTACAGAAAAGACCCTACAATTGTGACATCGTTTGTTTCTAGATTTGAAGTTATCTCCTGACTCTCAAAAAAATCACTAGGCTCAGATTGAGCATATGAAGACATAAGTTGTGTCTAATCAGGACCCCTTATATAAGCATTGTCCAATCTACTCATATTCAGTAAAGAGAAGTTTTGACCATCTAGTGTGAAGTCTGCCAGAGTCGGTATCCATTTCTAGGCTTCCTCACTTATGTTCAGTGAACCTGATTTTTTTCTCCTGTATAGGTACTTTGTGATTTATAGAGAGGACACATGGTTCCAAAAATACAGTAAATGATGAGTGTGCAGTGAAATCCTGAGACTGGATGGTGAGTCTGGTTGAAACTGGCTGCACTGACTATGGTGGGAACTGGCAATTGTTGGCTAGAATCCCTGGTGTAATTTTTGGTTTCTGCAGTCCTGTATCTTTTTCTGAGAAAGGTCAGCCCTTAATTTTGATGAGCCAGTCAACTGGACCATATATTAACAGTAGACACTGGAAGTCCTATAGTATCCTATAGAATATCTTCAGCCCCTACCTTAAATTCTATGTGAGAACATTTGTGGCAATATTTGTGAATCTTCTCAGATTGTGTTGTAGATTCTGGAGTGAGAAGATCATCACAATCACAACTCCATGTATTTTTTCCTCCAGGAGGGGGGTGAGATACTCTATACATATCTCAGTTTTTCTTTTCTCCTGAATTCATTCTCCTTCTTTTTGGAGACTGTGGTATTCTGGATTGAGCCAGAGGCACTGTACCGCTTAGCTACATACCTGGTACTTTTTAATTTTTTTATCTTCAAACAGTTGCTGAGTGTGATTTTAAATTTATGTTCCAGTATTGTGAGTTGTATTTATATATAAAATTTTAGCTTCCTGTTCAATGACAACTTCCCCCTTTTCCAGTATTATTAGTTACATTTTTTCAGTATTATCAGTTACTTTACCCATATTGTATTTCAAATGAACATGGTATTTTCAATTGTTATACCAAAAACCGGATGAGACTTTAAAGTATTTTTTTTTTCTCTCTGGGTGCAATGATACATGCATATTAATTCCAGAGACTCAAGTGGCTAAGTCAGTAAGAGTGCAATTTCAGGGTAAATCAGGAATTTATGTAGACTAATTAGACAATTAGAAAAACCTGTCTCAAAATTTTAAAACATGGCTGGGTATGTACCCCAGAATTAACATGCTGCTGTTTCAAATCCCCACTACCATAGAAAAAGATCAAAAGCAAAATTTGTTGTTGTTGTTGTTTATGAGCATTTTATATGATTGAAAAGTAAAGAAGAATCACTTTAGCTTGGAAAAATCATGTGTTTCTATTCTTCCTTTGTGTCTCCAAAGGCAGACAACCTGTCAGAGTGTCTTTATGCTCAGATTTTCTTTTGTGGAATGTATATGAGAACATTCTCATTCCCTACTCTGGTATTTTCCTGGAACTGTGTTTCAGAACTATGTAATATGAGGATTCAACAGCTGGCACATCTAATGACTCTCATAAGTCCAGATCAGTACTTGGTTCTTTTCTTGTTCAAGAGCAGTATAAATGTAGAGAGCTTAGTTTCTCAAAGAAATAACTAAGAGAACTCTCAACTTCCATTTTTTTAAATGTGTTCACTAATTTTATAGTCTAGCACAGTGTTTCTTTCTTCCATATTCATATAATTGGAGTACTACTTACCATTCCACTTTTTGAGAGTAGCCATTCTAACAGCTGTGTTCATGCAGAAAATCTTATAGTTGGATGGTCCACCAAAATTCTGATGCAAGCTTTTTAGATTCCAGTGTGCCTTATGCTCACTGGAAAAATATTGATGTGCATCTATTTTAGAAATAAAGAGGGATCTGTGATTGTAACAATTTTTCTTCACTAATATTCAAGATTTTAGCCCATTATAGTGTTTGCACACCAATGTGAAAACACTCCTTTTTGTTCTAGGGAGATTTGCATCTGCACAGTTACCAGTGCTTTCAATGCTTTGAGGTTTCAGATGTAGTCCATTGAATGGAAAAATTAATATGGGGACAAATTACTTACAGAAAGAATGGGTTAGGTCTGGTGTTATTAGTAAAGTGAGCTGGGTGAGAGAGCTCAGGAAGTGCTAAACTGCCACTTTGGCTTTCAGTGGTGGCCTATATTTCCCTGTTAATTTTTTGGTACTGTCTAGATAAAAGTTCGACTGTCAACAACAGCTATTTGCATTTTTAGAGAGTGTTGGCAAATCCCTCTAAGGGATTAAGGGGTTACCTTAAGATTTAACACCTCTTTCACTCTGGTCTAATGGGATAAAGCCCATGGATCTTGCATGGCCATAGAAAACCACTTATTTTTTCCCCCCTGGAGTAAATACTGATTTATATCTTATTCCTTCCTCTGTGTGTACAGATAAATTAGCATTTAATCTACAGGCAATTTAGAGTTAAATAATATATTTCAAACCCAAATCAATCTTCCTTTATTTATATTAACACTGGATTTGGACATTTTGTTCCAGTAATTTTGCATATTGCTCAAATCAGCAAAATCTTCAAGTGCATTCTACTTATCTCTTGGACAATATTTTTTTTTTCAGTTTTCCAATTTGTGTGCCTCTATTTCATTTACAGTTTTTAGAAGGACTCAAAACAGGAGTATATATTTATTTGGTGTATCCATAAATAGAGGGAGGCTTATATTCTGCTTTTATTTATTTTTATTTTATTTTTTAAAATTATCTTTCTTTATATCTGCTCTTTGGTTGATGCTTGTGTATAATTCCAGTGTCACACACATTCTGCACACAAGTCGCTTTTGTAATCTATGCCTTTTATTCTAACATCTACCTTGAGGTTGGATTGTAGCATTCATTCACATTAAATATTTTATTGATATGTTTTGATTTATATACTTATAATTGTTAACAATAAAAAGATATTTGCATACATATGAACTGTCCTATGGAATTTCTCTATTGTGATTTCTTTATCTTAAAATTACTACATTGTTGTAGTATTATAACATGCATTAGTGTCAGGTAATGATCACTAGTACATTTGCTCTTATGTATGAGAGAGTACTTGTCTAATTTTATATACATGCATCTTTCCAGGAAAATTTTAGAAGTTTTTGCTTTGATTTCTTCTTTAACAAAAAGTAAAGAATTGTAAAATTATGACCAGTTATTATTAAAGGGTACCTTGGGAAAAATGATCATTTTTATAATAGTTTTATCCTTTTTAAATATGTTGAATATTTGAGTCTTTTATGCTCTTTTCTGTATTTTTATTTTCTCAAATACTGCATATTCCTTTTGTAAACATACTTGCATATGAAATGCAACATTCATGTGACATCAGCATAAAACATACATGGTATTTTATAGTATTTGTCAAACTGGATATAATACATCAACAAAAATTCTCGCTCCTAGAATTTACATTTTACAAAATTTAATAATTACTTCTTCCTCTTTATCCATGCCCCTTGGTTTCAACTCTGGAAGAATGTGGCTGTATTCTCATGTACATTTGCTGTAATTTTACTCTCTGTTTCCTGTATGGGTGTATCATATACATATGATTACAAAACAGTTTCTACAAATGGATAATAAAAGCTTAAATTATTATTTTCCTTTTTTGTGAATGCATTTATTCCACATGTTCATCAGTACTATTTAATTCATCTATATGATGTGATTTTATTCAATGTTACTTAACTTCTAAAGATTTTGAGTTTTTGTGATTATTGAACACTTAGATATATCCTTTTTAAAGTGACTCTTCAAGAATTTTCTGGTTTTCTTTTGCATTCTGTTGTATTTTTTCTTCTTATATGTCTTTGATTGTATGTGAGGAAATTAGGGTTTTTTAACTTGACAGTTTTGCAGCTTTTAATGTAATCATTTGATTAATAGATTTTTTTGTATTAATATTTTGTAATTCATAAGTTTAAGTCTATTATATTGTGTAATTTTGAAAACAAAAAAAAAATAATTTTTTCTATTGTGATATTAGGGATTCAACCAAAGTGTCTTAATGCTGATCATATTCTCAGCTGTGTTTTAAACTTTATTTCCAGATGGGGTTGGCTCAATATCTTCATTTGGCCTTAAATTTTGAACTTCATGCCTTAGACTCCAGAATAGTAGATATTTCAGGTGTGCACCACCATATGAACCCTATCTTTTGTATGTAAACTTTTGAGCTTTGTACTTTCTTATATATTTAAGTATTATTTATTAATAACTTATATTCAGCATTTAATGTGTGAAAATATGTTGTTATGTTTTATGAGTGAAGGGATAAAATAGCATTTTATTATCACAGTCTTTTCCGAATATCCTAGCATGTTTTAAGAATTTTGTTGTTGGTGTTTTCTGTAGTTCCACCATTTATTTTATTATGAGGATTACTCTGATTGATTTTACTTCATAACATCAATCATTTGGCATCATGGTATTTTGGTCAGCAGTAGACTTTATGTACAACCATGTATCTAGCAAATATCTTATCCATGTATGAGTTTATACCATCTAGATTCTGTCATTGCACTCAGAGAATTGGAAAATTGCAGAAGATTCTGAGGATAAATTTTCCAGAGTGTATTTCCATCAAGTGAGAAATCATTATATATGCCTATATTTGTAATTATATACTGTATAATTGATATAATTTTTATTTGTTGAATTTTCAATTTTGCTAGTGCTTTTTAAGTTGTATCTGCTTTTAAAAAATTTGTACTGAAGATTAAACCCAGGGGTGCTTAACAATAAAGCCACATCCTCAGTCCTTTTTTTTTATATTTTATGTAGAGACAGAGTATTGCTGAGTTGCTAAGTGCCTCACTAAGTTGCTCAATAAAATATATATATATATATATATATATATATATATATATATATATATATGACAATATTATATATAATATTGTATTAGAATTTATGATCCTTTTTTCTTATCCTCCTCAGTCACTGGAACTACAGTTGTCCATTACTAGACTGGGCTCATTTGCATTTTTAAAGCACCAACATTGATACTGGTAACTCTTTGTTATGTTTATCTTTAATAGCTTCTAATTTTGCTCTTTGCTTAAGACTTTCTTTATTTTTAGTTTTTAAATTATACTTTTTATTGGGATGGATAATTTGATAATAAATTCTAGTCATTTTTTGGCTTACTAATTTTTTTGTATGTTTTATTTTCACCTCAGGTATAGATGAATTCCAATTTTTCCAGCTGTATGGAGGTCTAAGTGAAACATAATAACCTCTATGGATATTGTTAAAGAAATGGAACCACAATTTTACCCAGTTTTTTGACTGTACTGTATATGGCCAAAGGACATAAAATCAGCATACTACATTGACACAGCCACATTAATGTTTACAGCAGCACAATTCACAATAGCTAAGCTATAAAACCAACCATTCAATGACGCATGGGTCCATTCAATGATGACAGGATAAAAAACTGTTGCTTATATACACAATAAAGTATGAATCGGCCATAAATAAGAATGACTTTAGGATATTTGCCAGGAAATGGATAAATCTGGAGATTTTATGCTAAGTAAAACAAACAATTTCTATAAAACCAAATATTGAAAGTTATTGCTGATATGTGAAATCTAAAGCTCATAAAGTGGGGAAGGGTAAGAAAGAAGATCAGTAGATTGCACAATGGTAAACAAAAATAAGTAAATAAATAAATAAAAAAAGACAAGGATAGAAATATAAAAGATATATATCTGTGAGTGAATGCTACCATCGTAGCCACCAACAAGAACAGGATTTTAATTAGGATAAGATATATCCCATGCTTGCATAATACCATAAAATCGATTTTACTGTCAGGTAGAATTGGAAAGAACCAATAAAATAAAACAAAAAAACAAAAACAAAACAAACAAAAAAAAAAACAAATTATGTTTGTTTGAAGAGCTATATGTATATTCCATTATAAATATCATACAATATAAACATTGATCAAAGTTTGTGTGTGTGTGTGTGTGTGTGTGTGTATATATATAATTTTGTATGTTGAAAAATGTTAAAATTATAAAAAGGAAAATTTAAACAGGATTGTTGTTGCTTTTTTATATTAATAACATACATAAAAACCATAAAATGTTTGAATTATATAAACTATTAAATATTTCCATTTAATGGTCTGTCTACCTTGTTACATTTCAAAACTTCTCTTATACCATTGATATTGGAATTACTAGAGATCTCACTACACATTCAGAATAGCCAGTTCTATCAGAGAAATAACAAATAAGATTCTACACATTACTAAATCTCTTATTAGTGGTTGTACAATTAAAATTTGAGGATTCCCTTTCTTAATTACCATGATTTTCTCATCTGAAAAATATGTATAATTTAGATAAAGATATAAAAAATACAAAATATACATTTTTGTGATAATGTGTGAGTTTTATATTGTGTTTCATAAATGTGGAGTATATATACTTTTTTGAAATTAAATCACTTTTTCTGCAGAAGTAGATAATAGTATCATTGTGTTACAAAACACTACGTACATGATAGTCTACTAACTCTAATTTCAACTGTAATTACATTACAGACTGTGCAAACATTCCTGTAGTCAATGTGTTATTTATTTACCTATTCTTATTTTAGGAACTGTTAACATTTATGGATATATCCATTGATTTTACTGAAGAGGAGTGGGAATGCCTTCAGCCTGCTCAGAAAAATTTATATAGAGATGTGATGCTAGAGAACTATAGAAACTTGGCCTTCCTGGGTAAGTTTAATTTCCCTTTAAAATTATTAATTACTAATTATTATTTAATTTACTTCTGTTGCAGAGTATCTTCTGGGAACTTCTCTATAAAAATGAGTTTCAGATTTATGTTTCAAAGAAAAAGGGCATTTTTAGTACAGATATTTCTCTCTCTCTCTCTCTCTCTCTCTCTCTCTCTCTCTAAATATATATATATAAAGATAGATTTATAGATATATAATTTTACTCTTTAATCTGTCTCTTTCTTTGTGTGTTACACATCCTTAACTTTAGATAAGTAGTACCTAGTATAATTTAGTGATGTAAACTATTGTAGACTACACATAGCAGGGGACACAGTTGAGTCATTCAAATGTCAAGGAGAAAACCAAACTAAAAAATTTTGAAAGAGTAGTTATCCTTCAGAAGAAATTTTTAGAAGCTTAGGTTTATTTATTTTGATTGTAATCATTTAACACATACTGCCCTATATTTATCACTTTTTCAAATTCCTTGTTGTTCTCTGTTTTCTTCTTCAGTGGTGTCCCAGTTTATTCAGATTAACCATAAAAACCTACCTTTTGTTGTGAGGACCAGCATGATGTGTTTCAAATCTTCTTGTGTGGAAACCTTTAAAGGGGCAAACAGAAGAGAGAGACACACACATACAGTGAAAAGGGAAAAAAAAGAAAAAAACTGGCCACTCCTCTTAACAGCTGCTCATATATTACCCCCAAATTACATAGCTTCTGATACCATGACTACATTCTAACCCAGTGTTTCTTTAACCCCAAGTGCTAGCTAACCAAGATTAGGTACAGTTAATACAAATATAGAGCCCCTTCTCCCTAAGGGCATTACCACAGAAACTAGATAGTGCACCTGTAGAGTTGTCTTAATAGCTTCAGGGAGAAACTTCTGGGCATTACAATTGTGGGACTCAGGGTGCCAGTTACAATTACCCCCACACTTTCCTCTCTATTCGAAGGTCAGAATACCTAATACCTCCTCTCTTTTTAAAGGCCTTTTGAATAAATAATATTACTTATCTCCTTAATGCTGGTGGGGGCAAAAAATAGGGCAGGCATAGACAACAGCAAGTGCCAACATCAGTAAACATCCACCTATGAATATTTTTGGCCCAGATGAAATTGAGTATACATGAAGCTAACCAATCCAACAAGTCCAAAATCCATCATCTTGTTGAACCTTATTAATTATATCTTTAAGGTAATATAAGTCTTTTGAAATAAAATCACTATTATAACTTAAATTGAAGGAACACATGGTACTAAACTTCTGATATCCTTTATGATGTAACAATAACAGACAATCAATTGCAGCATGATTGTCAAGTATGGCTTTACAATGTTGTTTTTTGTTCTTCATTAAGCATATTTACATCCATTGAGGCATGAGTAATACTGTTTATGATAGCATAGGCGAGTTTCATAGTAATTTCATAAGCTGGTAGAGCTAGTCCAGGTAAACCAACCAAGGAGAATGTCAAAGTGTTAAATTATGCCTTAGAGAGAAGCTTCACTGAATAATCACAGTTTTTATCAAGAGGAATAGATCTTTTATGAATAAATTGCACAGGATGGTGACCTATTAAATACTATGTGGATGGTAAGGACACATTATTCTGCTAAGACAACAATGAATACCATGAGACATTTTTGCAGGTATATAACAATTTTATGCAAGTGAGTCAAGATATTGTAATGGGTTCTAGAAGTCCAGGATCTGACAGGACTGAATTTCCCAGAGCTGGTGTACAAAAACAGAGCAAAATTGTTATTAAGACCAAAGCATTTACAGAGTTTTGTGTGAGTTTAGCAATCAAAGCAGTAACAAAGTTATCTAGAGTACATTCTAACCCCATTTTAGCCAACACCTGTTGAGCTGAGGCTGTTAATGGTTTTATATCTCCCCAAGTAACTAGAATTCAAGTATTTTGGGGTCTTCTTTTAATGTTTCTCCTCTTTTGAGGAGAATGATTATTCTCTTGTTTGGATGACCTCTTATCTTCCAGGGTTAAAAGAAAATTAGAAATCAGCTTGTGAAGTCCCTGATGTACATTTATAATTGCTATTTTTCAAGCATGAAGCTAGAGTCCAAACAGGACATGTTGGCATAAGTGTAGCAGTCTATGCTTTTCCCCACGTGATCAAAGGCATAGGATCTTGTCATGCTGGTCAGGTGGAACCTCATTTATTACATAATTTTATTGGTAATGGCTGTTTGAGAATAAAATGTCTATTCAATGCAGATGACCAATTTTGACTATTAACTTTATGTTGTATATTGAGCACATTAAGTGTAAATAAAACAATATTTAATGCATATTAATAAAAGAGAGGCTAGATCTTTGTTTGTTTATGTTTTAAAAGGCAAGTATTAGGATACAATTTGCTCACTCAACAAAAGCTTGTCCAAAAGAATTATGAGAAATTACATGATTTAAAACTATATCTCATTGATTAAAAATTGTGCAAAAGGATGAGATGTAAAGGCAGGAGCATTATCCATCTTTAAACAAATAGGGCCTCTAGGAGCAGATCATGCTTGGTTACTTTCCATGCTCTCTGCTGGAACTGACTTGATATTTTCTTTTTTAGATTCATTTCTGTTAGTAATTTTTTTTCTTTTGTTTTGTGTTTTGCAATAATGCATTAGTAATCATAAATATTTTGAAGTGAATAAATCATTATACTTCTACTTTGTACTTTTTAAATATTTTTTTTATTTTTTAAATTTTGATTAGTGATTTAATTTCTGGATCATTGTTTTTTTTAATGTGGCATGCTTGGATACTTTTCGCACTTCATATATATATATATATATATATATATATATATATATATATATATATATGGAGAGAGAGAGAGAGAGAGAGAGAGAGAGAGAGAGTCTTTGACTATAATATCAACCCTACACAAAACACAGTGTGTATGTATATATATATATATATGTATATATATACATATATATATATGTGTATATATATGTGTATATATATATGTCTATATATATGTCTATATATATATGTGTATATATATGTGTATATATATATATATGTCTATATATATATATATATATATATATATATATATCCCACTTCTCTTTATATATCCTATAGATTTTTATTTTTTACAGTATTTTACAAGTTGCTTAGACTTGTCTTACACTTGGTACTGCTTGATAAGCCTCTCCCATATTTGTAGAATTTCAGATTTGTACACTAGGAATGGCCCTCTCATTTTTTCGTAAAGAATTATTCACATAAACATTGTGCTCATTGATGTTAATATTTTTCAGTTTCAGTCTCTAAGCTTTTTTAAAATTGTTATTTAGTGTTCTTTGAGTAATTCATAACTGTCATTATCCTAATGTTAAATTATTAATGTTTTATTTTTCTTTTTTTGTAACTTGGATTTAGCCATGCTTCTCTTTGTTTATATTTGCTGTACTATTTTTTATTTGTTCATTAAAAGAGCCAACAGTAGATTATATAGTCCATTTTCGGGAAAAATAATATAGACTTAAATAAATAAAAATAGGCAAGAACAGTGCTGCATCCTTGTAATATTTGCTAATTGGGAGGCCATGCAAAAGTACTTCATATTTGAGAGAAGTCACAGAAATTTAGAAACAGCATGGCTCAAACAATTTTAAGAATACTTGTGTTGTAGTTCATGATATAGAATTTTTGGGGTAATCTCAAGCATTACATATGAAACATTAAAAGTTGGATGACCTAAAGATCCAGAATTGCCAGTACTAAATATGTATCCATGAACAATTAAATCAGAAAATTGAAGAGATACCTCTGCTTTTGTGTTTAGTGCCAAAATTTTTCACAGTATTAAAGCTAGGGACTCAATGTGTGTGCCCATTAGTGTCAAATGTTTAAAAATATGTACTTATATACTATTATTACTTAGTTATAAAGTATTTTGTCTCTTAAAGTGTTATAAGAAATATATGCAGTACTTTGAATTAAGTGAAAGGTGGCAGGCAGATATTAAGTTGTAGGAGCATTTGATTCACATGTGGAAGTCAGAAATTTAGTGAGCAAAATTTTGCTCACCAGGTACTGTGTTTTGTGTAGGGTTGATATTATAGTAAAAGTCTCCATATTTTTATTTTATTGAGCATAATAGGGTCAAGAGTTTTATTTTACCACATAGTGAGTGTATTATGTTTTTCATAAACACTAGTAGAAGGAATACAATACCTTGTAAGAACAAAATTGATAATTATATGAAATAATGATTTTGTTAATTCATTCTATTTATTCATTTTACCTTGAATATATAGTATAAAATACCATGATATATTTATAAATAAACAAAGTTGTATTTGTCAATAAAGGAAATTCTCATCACAAGAATGTAAAAATATAAAAATCAATTTATTATACTTGACTGTCATGTGTTGAATTCATCCAAATATTATGGCCATAGGGTATGCAAGGTTTTTATTGTCTTTTAAAATGTTTTTATGAAAAATTTTATAGACATATGTGTATATTTCTTAGTAAATTTTTTGTTCATATTTCTTTTTAAGAGTCCATTGCCTCTTTATCCTTGTTGAATATTTATGGTATTATCACTCAAAATATACTAGCTATTTTCATGTCTCCATGTCATGGTAGACAAAAAGCATTTTTGGACACTCTGAAAAAACCATAAATGTTTATATATGTTTTACATTTCTCTTATTCTACTGACAGTGAAGGTAGCTGTTAGATATTTCCCAAATACACAATCCTATCTTATGAGGGACAAAAGGCTGTTAATGATACTTTTCTACACTTTTTGTGATGTAGTCCTCTTGGATAATGTGGTCTCTACAAGAATTTGGATAATATTCACAAGGTAATTTTTATCTCCTTTTTTTTGAAATAATATATTTTTTTTTGGATTTATGGTGACTTTGGACTTACTAATCTGCTACACTCCTGATGTACTTATTTTTACTTAATTTCATGTTATGTATGAAAAATATATTTATCCCTGACTAATAGGTATTGTTTTTTTTTTTTATTTTTGTTTATTTCAGCCATGACTCCTAATCATATCCAAGAATATTCATCAGAAAAGGGCCTAAAACATATATTTCATGAAGTGATAAGTGCAAAATATAGAAATTGTGATCTTGACTATTTCCCACAAAAGAAAATATGGAAAACTACAAGTGAGAGTGATGACCAGAAATCATATAAAAACTCAGGCGTTGTCCATCACCAGATAATTTATACTGGAGAGAAGCCCTACAAATATAAAGAATGTTGCAAAGCTTTTAGTAAAAAAAAAAGTCTTATTTACCACAGATTAACTCACAATGGAGAGAAGCCCTACAAATGTAAAGATTGTGGCAAAGCTTTCAGTCAAAAATCAGACCTTATTTACCACAGCAGAACTCACACTGGAGAGAAGCCCTACAAATGTAAAGAATGTGGCAAAGCTTTTGGTCACAAATCACACCTTATTTGCCACAGAAGAACTCACACTGGAGAGAAGCCCTACAAATGTACAGAATGTGACAAAACTTTTGGTCAAAAATCAGACCTTATTCACCACATCAGAACTCACACTGGAGAGAAGCCCTACAAATGTAATGATTGTGGCAAAGCTTTTGGTCGAAAATCAGACATTATTTGCCACAGCAGAAACCACACTGGAGAGAAGCCCTACAAATGTACAGAATGTGGCAAAGCATTCAGTCAAAAATCATACCTTACTTGCCACATCAGAACTCACACTGGAGAGAAGCCTTACAAATGTAAAGAATGTGACAAAGCATTCAGTTTAAAATCACTCCTAATTTGCCACAGAGGAACTCACACTGGAGAGAAGCCCTACAAATGTAAAGATTGTGGCAAAGCTTTTGGTCTAAAATCAAACCTTATTTACCACAGCAGAACTCATACTGGAGAGAAGCCCTACAAATGTAAAAATTGTGGCAAAGTTTTTGGTCAAAAATCAGACCTTATTTACCATAGAAGAACTCACACTGGAGAGAAGCTCTACAAATGTAAAGAATGTGGCAAAGCTTTTGGACAAAAATCACACCTTATTTGCCACAGAAGAACTCACACTGGAGAGAAGCCCTACAAATGTAAAGATTGTGCCAAAGCTTTTGGTCAAAAATCACACCTTATTTGCCACAGCAGAACTCACACTGGAGAGAAGCCCTACAAATGTAAAGATTGTGGCAAAGCTTTTGGTCACAAATCACACCTTATTCGCCACAGTAGAACTCACACTGGAGAGAAGCCCTACAAATGTAAAGATTGTGGCAAATCTTTTGGTCAAAAATCACAACTTATTTACCACAGCAGAACTCACACTGGCGAGAAGCCCTACAAATGTACAGAATGTGACAAAACTTTTGGTCAAAAATCAGACCTTATTCGCCACATCAGAAATCACACTGGAGAGAAGCCCTACAAATGTACAGAATGTGGCAAAGCATTCAGTCAAAAATCATACCTTACTTGCCACATCAGAACTCACACTGGAGAGAAGCCCTACAAATGTAAAGATTGTGGCAAAGCTTTTGGTCAAAAATCAGACCTTACTTACCACAGCAGAACTCACACTGGAGAGAAGCCCTACAAATGTAAAGAATGTGGCAAAGCTTTTGGTCAAAAATCATACCTTATTTGCCACATCAGAACTCACACTGGAGAGAAGCCCTACAAATGTAAAGATTGTGGCAAAGCTTTTGGTCAAAAATCACACCTTATTTACCACAGCAGAACTCACACTGGAGAGAAGCCCTACAAATGTAATGATTGTGCCAAAGCTTTTGGTCAAAAATCACACCTTATTCACCACAGCAGAACTCACTGGAGAGAAGCCCTACAAATGTAAAGATTGTGCCAAAGCTTTTGGTCAAAAATCATACCTTATTTGCCACATCAGAACTCACACTGGAGAGAAGCCCTACAAATGTAAAGATTGTGCCAAAGCTTTTGGTCCAAAATCACACCTTATTTACCACAGCAGAACTCACACTGGAGAGAAGCCCTACAAATATAAAGAATGTGGCAAAGGTTTTGGTCAAAGAATAGACCTTATTCACCACAGCAGAACTCACTGGAGATAAGCCCTACAAATGTAAAGAATGTGGCAAAGCTTTTACTCAAAAAATAGGCTTTATTTGCCACATCAGAACTCACACTAGAGAGAAGCCTTACAAATGTAAAGGATGTGGCAAAGCGTTCAGTCAAAAATCACACCTTATTTGCCACAACAGAACTCACACTGGAGAGAAGCCTCACAAATGCAAGTATATGACAAAATTTTTACTCAAATTTTACCCCTTTTTTGCCACAGAAGAATTTACACTGGAGAGAAGCCTTACAATTATAAGGAATGTTGCAAAGCTTTTAGCAATAAAACAGGCCTTATTCACCACAACAGAACTCATGCTGGATAATAGCCCTACAAATGTGAATAATGTGGAAAAGCTTTTAATAAAAAATAAAACTTTAGTCACCACAGCAGAAGACATGCTGGTGAATGTGAAATGTGAATAAAGTGATAATACTTTTAAAGAAAGACTAAACCTTGGGGCTGGGGTTGTGGTTCTGTGGTAGAGTGCTAGCCTTGCCTGTGTGAGATCCTGGGTTTTATCCTCAGCACCACATAAAAATAAATAAGTGAAATAAAGGTATTGTGTCCAACTACAACTAAAAAATAAACATTAAAAAAAGAAAGACTAAACCTTATTAACAACAGAATTTATACAGAAAAGAACCCCTACAAATTGAAACAATGCAGCAAAGCTTTTAATAAGAAATCAATTCTTTTCACCACTAGGCTACTTATTCTGGAAAGAAGACATCTAAATGTAGAGAATGTAAAAAATTTTAAATTATATATCATATATTACTAGACATCAGAGAAAACACACTGGAGAAAAGCTATACAAATGAGACCATTGTACCATTACTCTAAGAAAGGGACAACATTTAATCCTCACCACAATAACCATAGTGTAGAGAAAGTTTTGAAATGTGAAAATTGATAATGTGACAATGCCTCCAAAATTTATTCACCAATACTCAGCACTTGTGGATACATACTGGTTAGAGAAAATACAAATGGAAAACAAAAATGTAGCTACATGTTCTTAAACACTGCTTATTTTTGGAGAATTCATTGTGCCCAGAAACTCTAAAAAGTTAAATAACATTTCCAAAATGTATTTAAATTTTAAATTCATTGAACATCTGAAAACTCATACTAGTAGTGAATATTGAACAGATTTTGTCCAAAATGTATGCCTTATATAACAATGAAACATTTATAATAAATGTGAGAGTATAGTAAAGTTATTATCTATATATTATACCTTGATGTATATGAGGATCAGTAAAATACAGAACTCATTTAAGTTTAGAAAACAAGTAGTTGTCTTTAACTTTTGCTTAAATTTATTATGCATTATCAAGTTATTTTGTAGAAATATCAGTCATAAATATCAAATGCATAGTGAAGAAACCTCATCTTTGAAAGAATATAATTGTTTTTATAAATTAAAATTACTATTTTCACTTTTGAATAGTGATAAAAGAATTATATGAAATCTATTTTTGATGTTTAACACTGAAGTGTAATATTTTAACCTAATATTTGTTTTGTATTTCAGTTTAAGTTTAGGTATTTTTATACACTGAGCCACATTCCTAAGCCCTCTCTCCACTTTTTCAAATTTTGAGACTGTATTGCTAAGTTGCTTGAAACCACACTAAGTTGCTGAGGCTGAATTTAAACTTATGAAATTACTCAGCTTCCCAGTTGGCTTGGATAACAAGCATAGACCATGATGTCAGGTTTACAGTGCATTTTTTAACCTATATTTACCTTATGTATGCAATATGTCTTTATAACTGAATATTTGTTTATATGTTAACACTCATGTATTGCATCCTGTTGTTAAATGACAGACATCATAGTGTTCCACTTGACTAAATGCTCTATGTAACTGTAAAACATACTGGTGAGTGAATAATACTCTAGCATCTGTTAATACTTTTACACATTTTAATCAAACTTAATGTGGAATACAATTTGCATAAGTCAGATCATTTTTTTTTCTGTTTGTATTTATGGTGAAATTAAGAGTTATAAGAAGGATATAGATGTAGGAAAATAAGCCCCAGGTTTTCATATCTTGATTTATAAATTTTAAAATTTTAACTTTTTAACATTTTAACATTTCCTAGTGATTTTAATAGACTGAATTTCCACAAACTTAAGGGTAGCTCTTACAGGAGAGAAGAGCTTTATCTTTCTTGTGTGCATAATGGCCTTCTAGACTTCATCCTCATTGGAGACATTTCATTTTTCTGTGAATGAGGTCAATGATCAGTGTTTTCATGTATATTAATAAATTCTGATATCTTATAGGTAGTGTTATTTCAGGGCAGGAATTTGAGAAATGGATGTGGAGTCAAAGTTGAGTGAGGCCTTATACTTATGACAAAATAATCAATGAGCTATGTTTTATAGTCTCATTCTCTGAGGACCAAGTAGTAAGAGGTAAACTGAGAAGGTTGTATGTAAAGATTAAGTTTCTTATCATAAAATGTTGGCTTTTCAGGTACAATAGGGTAAAAGCTTATTATACACAGAATCCATACAAAAATCATATTGAACATCATTCACAATTTTATTAACCATGATTACATATAATTCATGAAGACCTGAGTTTACAGCAACATATGCCTAAGAACAAGGTCTAGGGACATTTTACACTCTCCAATATAGACATATTTATACAAATTTAATTATACATGAAACTACACTAAATGAGAAGAAAAATCAATTGGATCAACACACAACAATATATAAATAAAAACTTGTAAAGACTTAAGCAACTGACCAATAATGGATGAAGTGTGGTTTCCAAATGCTAGGGGGAAAATGGACATATAATCAGTTAAAGGTAATTGAAGAAAGATAAGTTACCCACTTTGAACTACAACAGCATTTGAAAGAAGAAGAGTCACAAAGTAAGCAAAGATTATTCACCTCCATTTGTATGCTTTGTAATATTTTCCAAAAATTTTCTGCATATTTTATTGCAGTCAAATTGAGAAACAATCCAGAAAGTTAAAAAAGACAAGTATTGCCCCTCTGGTTTTAAAAGCAAGAAAAGGAATAGAGAGAGATTTATTGAGCTAGAAAAATTTACTAGTTAGAGTGAAAAAATAAAGAACTGAGATTACCAGAGTCTAATTATAATGTATTTCAGCCATCCCTGGCTGCACAGGGCATTTTTGCTTAGCAAAGAATTTGTTCACGTATGTACGCTTAAACAACATTGCTGTTTTTAGTCAGTCTTTTTCATTAATAACAATGGTGTACCTTTCAACAGTTTCCAGCCACAAAAATACACAATTTCAGAAATCTTCTGGTTCATCATCCATATATTCTGCCACAATATTCAACAGGGAAAGATAATATAAACCTTTTGGCAGTCCCATCAAGGCATTCACTTCTATTAATAGAAAAGTATGATACATGGAACAACGTAATTTTACTTAGTAAAAATATTTTTTTCATGAAAAATAGATTCCAACTCCTTTGTCTTGGGATTACATTAGAAAAAATATGAGGTAATTATACTGTATATTATGACCTTAGGCTATGAGCTTGAAAATTACCTTAAAATACAAAAGAATATTAATGTTTATTTTTAAATATAGTTTTTATATTTCAAATATTCAAATTCCACAGCAATCAATGATACAAAAACATGAGGAAAAAAACTGCAGTTTGATGTCTCATCATGACATTTCAATACATGCTCTAGATTGCCTGTGGCTTCCACTTTTAATTTAAACAAATAATAATTTTTCCATACAATTTGGGTGAAGTGGAGGACAAAATCTCCTGCATTGCTTTCCTGGGCAAGCCATCATACTTAAAATAACAACCCCAAATCAAAATACGTTTACTCTACATTCTAATTATATCAGTTCTTAACTCATCTAGCATAAAACAAATCCACTTTCTTCTGGTTGAATATCTTGAGCTCAAATAGATGGAACCTGGGAGCTAAAAAATTATGACATAAATAATGAGGTCTCTTTTTTGCATAAGGCAAATTGCAATTTTTGTATTTGATTTTTCTGCCTGTGAAGATCTACATTTATCTTCCTACAATGGTATTATGATTGATGGTGACTTGTGTGATTACAGGAGGCTTTAAGTGCAGTTACATGTGTTTGAGTCCTTTCACTGGTAAAATACTATAATTTGTACTCTAATAGGAGACTCAAAATGGTGCTAGACAAACCTATTTTTTTTAAGAGAGAGAGAGAGTGAGAGAATTATTTAATATTTTATTTTTTAGTTTTCGGTGGGCACAACATCCTCATTTGTGTGTGGTGCTGAGGATTGATCCCGGCTGCATGCATGCCAGGCGAGTGCGCTACTGCTTGAGCCACATCCCCAGCCCCAAACCTATTTTTTAAATCTGCCTCTTTATTCATGGTTTTCTAGTGGTTTTGATCTAGTCACTTCAGACCATTTCTGATTAATGGGTGTCATCAAAATATAAATTCCCTCTATAATCATTAGCAATGAGACAATTCTTCCCATTAAAAATAAAAAAACATTCTTATATAGTCTTTGCTATATTCTAAGGAACCATTCTTGCTTTTGCTTTACTAAACAAAATCAATTCCACATATTTGAGTCCCAAAGTAAATGGCAATACATTAAACTAAGCACCATGAGGAATATAAGAAATACAAGATATCACCTTTGAAAAATAAAAATAAGAATCAGAAATGCTAAGCCATTACCATCTAAGCTACACCAGAGCTTTTAAAATGTAATCTTAGATGTTCTACTCACTCTCATAGTAAGATGCCTTAGACTCAAAGATATTTAATCACTCACTAAAGGTCACTCAGTGAATGCATAACAGTTCTTATTGTAAAGCTTTTACAGAATTTTTTGATAATACATTGCAAAGTCTCTCCTGTCTTCTTTAGAAATAAGACACAGAGGTTGTTTTAGTCTGTTTTATAATGTTATAGAAAAATACCAGAAACAGGCCAATGTATAAAAAGAGATATAAATGCATAAAAATTATTTTCTGAGAGGCTGGGTTTGTGGCTCAGTGGTAAAGTGCTCACCTGTCACATGCAAGAAGCTGGGTTCAATTCTCAGCACCACATAAAATGAATAAATAAATAAAATAAAGGTATTGTGTCCAACTACAACTTGTAAATAAATAAAAATATTTTTGAGTACATAGTTCTGAAGATTTAAGTGCACTCTACCAGAATCTTCTCAGCTCCTGTGACAGCTCCTTCACCTGCATTACACATGAGGTATCATTATGGTGAGGGCTCATTTGAGAGGTAGAGAGAACATAATGAGACAGGAAGTCAGGAAATTCAGAAAAAAAGACTTGCTCTTTTGAAACACCCAGCTTTAATAAAAAGTATGTTGTGCCCCATGAAATTTATATTAACCCTTTCCAAGAACATCTCCCCCAATGATCTAACCACAATTTACTAGATCTCACTTCTTAAACATTCCACTATTTTCCAACTCTCTCCCTTTGAAACTAAGTTCCAAACACATGAACATTTGGGGGACATACTCAAATCATAATGAAAGTAATACGAGAGAGACAATGGTAAAAATGAGGCATAGAATGTCATTTCTTAGTAATTATAAAGATTCTAGATACTACAATAAAATGCTTTAGAGTATAGAAATTATTTTAGGTTGATATTTTATTTTAAAGACAATAGGGAATTAAATTACGTTTTGAAGAATGAATGAATTTGAATGTGACAAGACTAATGGGCTAGGTATATTAAAATAAGGGAAAAGTTTGTGCAAAAACTCAATGAATGTTTAGTAAACCATGCCTAGGTATAAAAAGAGAATGTTGGGCTTTCTGATTATGCTATATCAAGCCAAAAGTTTACTGGCTAAAATCTGGTGGCCCTCAAAACCAGAGCAAATATTCATATAAAAGATGCAGTGGACATCATTCTCAAGAGCTTCCTACTTAAAATATCTGCTTCCAAAGACTACATGATTCATAGTAATTCTCAGGAGTATTATATTTCTTTCAATTTCAATTTTTAGCTTTCTATATACTTACCACACCATCTCATGGCCAGATCAATATTTTCTTGAACTTTTTCATATATTAATCTATACACTATCTCAGATATGTTTGTTTCTAGATTGTCAGGGATCTCTCCTAGAGAATTCTGAGATGTGTGAGAGGTTTAACAAGCATAGAAAATTGCTTATTAAAAATAAGCCATATTGTAAGTGGGAGGTAAAAGGAGAAAAGAAGCAAAAGTCCTCATCTAAACTTGTATGTGCTGATACTACAAAAGGTTATTCCAATGATGTCTGGTTTGAGGTAAGGAAGCAACTTTTCTTATACATTATGACACAAAGTTCATCAAATATGGTTGTTATAGACTTTTGGAGAACACCTAAATTTTTCTTAGTAATTTCTACATTGAAAAACTACTGTTACCTTTAAACAAAACTATCCATTGCAATAAATCTGAAATAGTTCTTTAATATTGCAAAACAGAAAATTGATGGCATTATTCACCGAATGCTAATATTTTCCAATAACACCTCACACCACAATATATGTACCTTATATAGTTTAACACCTATAGGAGTTCTTAACACAATGGATAGATAATTAAAGTAAATAGTGAAATGGGACTCAGAAACAACTTATTATAGTAAAAATTATTATTACATTATTTCAAATACTAGTCCACCCTTTTGTTTTTTTTCCCAAAAGTTAATTTTTTAACCTTTGTTATGATATTTCTCTTTATTTAAATAACATAATAAATAGTACTGTGTTTTCATATATACTCTCTGATGCATCTCAAATATATTTGCATACCCCAAGACCTTAGCAGATTTGTATACACATTATTCACTAGAGAAGCAGTCGTTACTTCTGAAATCTATATTGCTCTTTTCAAATGAGGTCTTACAGTTTTTTAAAAATATCTGAAATAATTATAATGAACTTATTTCTAATTAGCATATAGTAAGTTGCTGATAAATATTTGTGAAAAAGAATGAAGAAATAATAAGAGCATTTATATAATCTGTACAATATGGTATGTGGTATTTCATGATTTTAGCTACAACTTATTGAATATTATAACAATCTTACTATGCGAGTAAGATGTGGGTTTGATGAACCAATAATAAATAAAAATTGTATGCTGCATTGTTCCTAATTCACCAAACAATGTTTTCAAAAACAGACACTCTGATATGTGGTTTTTGTCAACTATTATATTATGAATGAATGAAGCTCAGTAAATGAAAAATTGGAACTGCATACTTGCTTAGGGTGCCTATCATTCATTGTTAAAAAACCTTTAGCTATATAAAATTTCAATACTGTATGTACCATTGTGATATAGTGGAATTTTGATAAAATGTACATTAATAATGCTGAAGTCTTTCATTGAGTCTTATATCAGTTTATGAAATAAACTTACTATATGTGATTTCCTAAATTCTAAGTGTCTTATGTTTTAAGAAACTATATGGACAATGCAAATTAAAGTTAACATACTAATATCAAGAGCAGAAGCACCACAGGAAAGATGAAAACAAAGAATTGCGAGATTCCACCATTATAGATGTAATTTTCTCAACATCTTTTCAATGAACCTAACCCACTATTGATACCAAAATTAATGAGCAAACTCTTCTCATGCTGATTGTGCATGATGCTATTATATAAAATGAAAACAAACAAATGTGTCAGAGATGCATTTTACAACATTAGTAAAAATACAATATATTGATCAGTATCTCACTGTGTTTTACCCCAGCAAATACCTTCTCAGTGTGCAAGATAAATGGGTAAAAATTTTTAAAAATGAAGTAAAATTTATGTTAAAGAATAACAACTATTTTTTCATAAGGAAAATATTAATGTCTTTTTGAAACAACATGTCAATAAACTGTGCCCTGTCACATAAAGGAAAGCAACAATTCTGGTAATTTTCTTCATTTTATTTTTTGAATATGCCAAGTATTCTTTGGCAAACTTCCACATATATTGTTTTAATTTTACAGGTGTAAATTATATCTGGTTTTCTCTAAATTTCTACTTATTTAATATAAATTTGGTGATAAATTATTTCTGCATGTGCTGAGAGTGAAATATAGTGAGGAATGGAAGTCATTTAAAGCTCTATAAATTGCAATCCCAGAATTGTGGGAGGAAACTGTATATAATCATGAGAAGCATATTGAGTACTATGAATTTGTTCCAGATATTTATTTTCCTTAGTATCCACTTTTCACATAAAGTAGTGCTTTTAAATGATGTTGACTATTAAATATCATAGAAAAGGCCATCAGAGTAATCAGAAGAAGAAATTTAAAATAGAAACAATCAAATCATAAACATCTGGTTGAAAGAAGAACTGGCCAACTGTTGGATCTTAGCTTTTGACTTTACTGAATTTTCTCCTATCTTTTTTATTATGATTAAGAGGAAGGTACTTCTATTAAAACCATGACCAGAAAAATTTATAGCAATTTGTTTTTCTAAAACATGGATAAGATTGACTTGCTAACTCAGGATAGAATCTAATGAGTAAATCTTGTTATGGTAAGACAAAAAAAAAGTATAACTACTCAACATGAATATTGGCCTTTTCAAGAAAAGAATATTAGGGTCAAAACCAATTTGGTAAGATAGTATTGAATATTTTACATCAAAGAAAATGCAAAAATATTTAAAATATTTTTTGATTATTAGATGCATGTAAAAATAAAGTAGTGTACAGGTCTGATGTCATACCTGTAATCCCAAATATCATAGAGGCTGAGGCAGAAGGATCACAACTTCAAGGCCAGCCTTGGTAACTAAGTGAGACCAGGTCTCAAAATAAAATATCAAAGAATTTTGTATATATATGAGTGATAAAGCCCCCGAGTTCAATCCCCAGTGCCATATAAAACAGTAGTTTCCAAAATTTACACCCAAATCAGCAGCCTACACTCTATCTGCAACTATGTAAAGTTTTAAAAGGAAACTAAATTTAGCCATACCTACTACTAGTTGTCTGATTATATTGATCATAATCTTGAAATTTAAATAGAAGACCCTATACAATGTTTTAGGTATTCCCATTATTTTTTCTAATTGCAATGAGAGAGGGAGGAAAACAATTTAACTTATGGGGCCACTTCTTTTTCTTCAGGCTGAATCAATCAAATATTAAAAGGATTTAGCGTTTAATTGATTATCTTTTACGGTATGTGTTCTGTGATTTCTTGCTTAATCTACATTGGACACTTTATTATTTCTGAGTATCAGTATCTGAACAGACCACCACACCCCACTCTATTTTTTAATAGTTACAAGTCCCTGTTTTCATGCTTCCTCAGTTAGTTATTCTCTTTAAAAAATAATTATGTGTTGCATTCTTTGTCTACAGAAAATTTATGAAGGTTAAAAACCCGTAAGCATTTTCACAAATTTGACTTTAAGATACTTTTCATCACAAAACACACACCAGAAGTAAGAATGATTTCTTTCTCTAATTTATTAGCCTTTCTGACATCCAATATCAGGACATGAATGCTGCTCATGGAGGGATGTTCTTACCATCAAGAACAATCAATACTACTTTTTTCTATCCCATTAAATTTTACAAAAAGTGCACATTTTACTGTGTTTCATATACAGAACTTGGCTTTCCATTATTTGTGTTTAGTGCATTTTTACTTTCTTTTTTCATCACTTTGTTTTTCCTGTATTTTCTAATATTCATTTTTTTTTGTGATGAGAAAAATAGATCACTAGAATCTTCTATCTTTTGCTACATTCAATCACTTGACTACTCACTAGCTAATATTTCTATTAAACCATCATTTTAAAGGTAGGACTGAGGTATGCTAACAAAACTATTTTCAAGGTCTACTGCAGAATCAGCATAACTTTCTTGAGCTTTGCAGTTAGAGCCACTGTTTCTGTCCACAAAGACTGCTCCCTTTTTTAAAATTTTTTTCTTCTATATTGAGTAACTCTTTTTGAAATGAGGCATGGAAAATAGCTGTTTAGATTTTTATCATTTATGAAAATCTATTTTTATTTATCATTGATGGACAATCTGCTTCATTTTAGAATACCAGGTTGAATACTATTTTTTCCTTTAAATCTTGAGTTTATTCTGTATTTATCATCTATAATCCATCATTAAGGATAAATACTTGGGTTTTATTCTTGCCTTCTTGAAGCTGACCATGGTTTTTCATTTCAGGATATTTTCTTTGTTTTAAGCATAGCTACTTGAGAAAATCTGGAGATATATTTAGCATATTTAAATATTATTTTCTTGATTATAGCATTCAATCAAAATGGAATATTTGCAGAACTAATTTTCTTTTCAGTATATATATCTAGAAAAATGGATAAAATATGGAAAATAATATATCTGTTTTTTCAGACACCAAAAACAGGCATAGCAGGTGAGGGAAACCATAATCAATAAGTGCAGACTGGTTAGGCGAACTATAACTTTATTTTAAAAATGGTTCTTAATAAGTGCAGTTTGACAAAATGCTGTTAAAACTTATGGGTAAAGGGGAAGTAAAAATAATCAAAGTATACCACTGTAAGAAATACTTGAGTTCTGCCACCTGAGAGCAGACTATGGGGGAAACTTCATGTTATGATAGGAAAGAATCCCCCACTTTCCCTTCACCCTCTCACCCACTTAACTTCACCAGAAACCACCAAGCTGCCCAGAATAAAAGGTTTCAAGTTCAATAGTCACACTCTTTCCAACTACAAAAAGCAGTTACAATTCAACTTAACAAAGAAGCTAATGTGCAAAGTTAAGGGGATCTGAGACATCATATAAAAAGTTAGGTTAAAGATAATTCTGTTTCTTTTTTTTTTTTTCTCTCTCTCTCTCTGTGTGTTTTGTTTTGTTCCAAGGGTGTGGCTATTCCTTGGTCACCTGAACTCAGCAAAGAAACTGTTATTTTGATGAAGTGTTAGTGGGTGACCCTCATTAAAAACAGACAAATGTTAAAAAAATTTAAAAAGCCTAATTACAAAAAAAAAAAATATGTTGCTACTTTCTCCCTCCACATTTTGATTTTTAAAGTATCTTTTAAAAAAAATATTCGTTTTTTTAGTTTTAGGTTGACACAATATCTTTATTTTTATTTTTTTTATTTTTACATGGTGCTGAGAAGCGAACCCAGTGTTTCATGCATGCTAGGCAAGCACGCTACTACTTGAGCCATATCCCCAGCCCTAAAGTATCTTTTTTTAACTTTTGATTTTTATTTTTAGTCCTGAAAAGTAGACAGTAAAACAGCTTCTGGAAGAATTTACAACCAACTGCATGAGGGTCTGGGAAGCTGAGAGACTGAAGCAGGGCTGGGAGGAGCAGACCAGAAGTCTGACTAAGGAGAAGACTTCCCTTAGTCACTGGAGGGCAATTATAACTAAAATGAGACAAAAATCAATAAGTGTTTGTAAACCAGAAAATGACACAGATTATCAAGTTAGTATCAGTTATAAAAAATTCATATAATCAAGAAAATAGAGAAATCATGAACAGGATTAGAAAAATAATAGATGTAAATTTTATTTTTAGAAGCTTATTGGTGATACATTAAAAAATAAAGATGAATTTTATATTTTGATTTTAAATGGAAGGCAGAGAGATATGCAAGTCATATAGTACTTCACAAACCTTACTTCAGTTACAAAAGTATAATCAATTGATAACTTCTACTTATTTTACTCTCTATCTTCTTTGGCATTTCACCTGAGGTCACACTTGTAGAGTGTGACCAATAACTAAGCAAATAACTAACCAAGAAGATAGTCCCTGAAGTTACACTCTTTCTCAGAAAACCCCAATCAATTTCAGAGCAAAGGTGTGATACAACACCTATTCATTTCCTTCTTTGGGAAAAGGTCCCCTTTGCAAATCAGATAGAAGAGGAAATTGGCCAACCTCTATCAAAATATTACTAGAAATAAATATGAGTTATCTTCATTTAGAAGTAAAGTGAAATAAAATAACACCATTGTACAGTATCTTTCAGGATTACCCTTGAAAAATAAAAAATGAAAAAAAAAAACTCTTTCTAAAGAGCAGAATACTTGGCAGCACACTTCATTCTTAACTTCACGTGGAAAAAGAAGTTACCTCAGGTAAGAAGATACATAAGAAGGTACATAAAATAATAGGAAGAAATCAAGTCTTGATCAAAGGTTTAGAAGGAACTTATGAAGACTATAAAATTTGGGGGGTACAGTAATAAGGATGGATCTCTGAGAGAGACAAAGCAGTGTAAATATCATGGGATTTCATGCTATCACATACCAAAGCACATACATCATGGACATTGTACAAGACAACCAACTTGACAACTGTACTTGGCTAGTTGTTTTTATCCAGCCTCTGATGCTGCACAGGATGAATGAAGACTGAGTACCATAGTGGTTTCCAGTCACCGTATTTTATCTATCAAATGCTTTTTCCAAATATCTAGCCAGCTAGGAGGAGAGATCTATCTCTAGGTTCTTGTTACAGCATCATTCTTTTCATCATTTTCTCATAATAAATTAACAAGTGGACGTCTTTTAACACAGAAATAATTTTAACCAGAAAAACCCAAACACTTTTTTTTAAATTTTTGCTTTTACAGACAATAAATGCTAAGCAAGTACCACTAATTAAGTGTCAATACATCATGCCTAAAATTGAATCAGACCACATTTAACAAAAATAAAGATATTACTATTGGTCTATGACTGACCATGGTATCCACTGTATTATCATCTAAAAAAAGAAACAAAAAGCTGCTGGCCTGGTAGAACTCTGGAACAGGCGATGGTGTTGCTAACACTTCTTAAATTTCACATCATTATATCAGGTTGTGCTACCAAGAAACACACTATATAGATCCAGGAACCAGAGTGTCACAGTTTAAGAGTCTTAACTCACCATCACTCCTATTAATGCACTTGGCAATTATATTTTCTTATGCCATGCCTCTGCATCCTCCACTTTTAGAAATCTTAATCATTTAAGAGGACACTTTTCCAACAGGATGTCTAACAAAATTCCAACTAAAATTTAAACTGCACCTGAGGACTCTAAATTCTATGTACTACAGAAAGCAAGAGGAGAAATTACAATCCTAGCTAGGTCAATTCACTCTCCTCACCAGAAGGACATTGATTCCATGTTGCAATGCTAAGCAAGTACCACTAATAAAGTGCCAATACATCATGTGTAAAATTGAATCAGACCACACTTAACAAAAATAAAAAAAATTACTAATGGTCAATGACCATGGTATCCACTGTATCCAAATATAAAAGTCTATTGTATATTTATAGATAAAAATCAGATGATTCAATTTGAAAACAGATGATCCAATTCTCTACTTTTTAGTATTAACTTTCCATACAGGAATTGTAAAAGGATCAGTGCAGTAGTTGTGTCTTGAGAAAATTATAATGAGGAGCCTCAAATGATTTGGGGATGAGTATAGAGACCAAAAGAAATATGTTTAGTGGATCTAAATTGAACAACAGAAGAGACACAAGATGACTATTAATTTGACATTCAGTCTACACAGCTGTCAAAACTGTAGTTAATTGCACTGTTTTCCATTCTTATAAGTTTTCTTCAGGAATAGAGTCTCACCAGTACCATAAACTAAGTACAGAACTTAGACTGAAAAGTGAGATTTTGTGGTGTCACAATAGGGAACTATGCTTTATGGCACAATTAGGACTGAAGGATTCATTTCCCAGACAATTTCTGAAAGTGGTCTTTTCAAAGTATTTTCATTAGTAGAAGATAGTTTTTCTGGCTATTACCATTTAAGGCTTCCTAAACTCAAGACTGTTTGAGACTCATGTAAATCACACTCCATGTCTCAAGTAGGAAAAATATGAGAGTGCAAGACAGATCCATAATTTCACTTTGAGTAAGCAGAAGCCTCCTTTGAGATTAGAATGCAACCCCAGATTCTGTGTGCCCAAATGTGCTTCCTTCCCTTTATTTCCATTGTGCTGATCTGAAGCACACTAACTTATGGACTTCCAAGATGACTAGTCATGGTCTTAATCCACCGCCTGTGAATCCCTAATTAGAACTCAGATGCATCCTTCATCTACTTCCAGACTTTCTGTTTTCCAGAAGTTCTTTGAAATCTTTTTTTTCACTGGAGATTACCTCCTCTTTTCAATGTGGATGTTTATCACATTTTATGCTTCTCTTTTACTGTTACTTTAATTCATTGTCGGTAAAATAGACTTGTATATTTGAAGATCCAGATCTCTAAGTAAAATAGTTAGTTTATGAGCTTATAATACACAATCAAAAATGTTCAATACATTTTAATATGAATTTAGATCCATGATTAAAATTGGAGGAAATAAATTAGGATTTATTAGGATGTAATTCTGCACTACAAAATTATCTTTTTTTCACAAAGGATAAGAATTTTGGAAGATAACATGACACCAAGAAAAAACATCACTATTTTTAACATACATTTGTGCTTGAAAGAGAATAATAATGTCACCATAAATTGATGATATAATATAAAACAAAAAGCTCTATAACCAAGTTTTGTTTATTTTTGACAAAAGATATTTGAAGCAAAAATACCAAATCCATGAATCTCCTCAAAATACTATACAGTGAATAGCACTTCTATGCAAATCATATAATTTTTATGATATTATGTAAATTTTCTAGACATAGATGTAGAGGTTAAATACACTAATATTATTTCTCAAGGCACATTTATTTTGAAGCACAGTTCCATAAATCTGCAAATACAATTAAATTTTACTTATTATACACAGATCAATACCTCAAAAATGACCAAATACCTGGATATATTTCCGCTGACAGATTTCTACTTCCTAGACAATAAGGTCAGCTTTAATATAATATATCTCCTACCTTTTCAGTGACACAGAATTTTTAAATTTTAAGTAAACTTCTCCGATAGGCTCAAAATTCACCATATAACTATGGTACTAATACAATTAGTGATGGATGTTACAAGAAAAATTCTTAGTTCTTTTAAGAGAGTTTTTGGAAATGAAATCCTATATCAACACATGATCCCTCAAACAAATCATGATAATTCATGCACAGCAATAAATTTGGAATAAAGAAGGTATAGACATTTATTAGCAACAAGACTTTGAAAACACATGCTTTGCACCTAAAAGACGGTTATTTTGCTTTGTAATTGCAGCACTTTTTATAGCTGTTTGAAGAGTTTTAGTTCTATGTTTTTGTTTTGTGATCTCACGTGCTTCACTTATTCAGATGTATTAATGTAATATATGCTTATATGAGATATATGCCTCTTTCTAATTATAGAATATTTTTTAGAAACTCTTGGTAATCATACAGTTTTTAAATTAGAGAGCAATTACCATGCAAGCTAGAATATGCACAGTGGCTTAAAGAACTCCTCATTCCAGAGTCTAGCCTTAGAGTTTTCACATAGTTGATGATCAATAAATTTATATGGATCATAAAGTTAAGATCTGTTTAATATTAAAGTAAAGAAATAGAAAGCCGGAGAGGTGCTTCTTCACAGATGCCAAGCTGTCCTAGAGGGCAGTCTGTCTCTCTGATTGATGTAGTTATGTAAAATTCAAGTCCTGGTTTTCTTCCCAACAACTTTGGCTTTCCTGTGTCATCGTTTTCTTTGTGTTTCAGTGACCAGAGAATGAGATATGTTCACAATTATTTGTTCATGCTAAAGACAAAAAACATACAAACAAACAAACAAGCAAGCAAAAAAAGAACTAAAAAACAACTTTGTGGAAACATCAGAAATTTTTGTACAGTGATCAGGGTAGGATGAGATTCCACTGACCTAAGTGTTCCTTTAAGAAAAATTAGATTCAGACATTTCCATTGTGACAAAAATGGGAAAGGGCATATATGTATGTATATAGTCTCATATATATGCACACATGAAACTAATACATAAAGAACGAATGAACACAAATATTCCTCCTCTAAACTTGAAAATTATATTCCTGTGCATTTTTAATCCAGGAATGGAAAATTACTAGTACGTCCATTTGATTTTCAAAAATATTCAGTGTGCTTCCAAACCCTTTTATCATGATCCTCTCATTTGTCATTTCCTTTTTTTTAAATTTTTATTGTTGGTTGTTCAAAACATTACATAGTTCTTGACATATCATATTTCACACTTTGATTCAAGTGGGTTATGAACTCCCATTTTTACCCCATATACAGATTGCAGAATCACATCGGTTACACATCCACTGCTTTACACCATTTGTCATTTCCTAACTGAAAGAGTACAGGATCAGGAAATTTTTAATCTTTTGAGTTAAATTGGATCCAAAGACTTTATGAGAAATATAAGTAGTTTATGGCATTGTGATATTGCCCTCTATGAAATGAAGTTTTGAACATAGAATATCATTTCATTCTAAAAATTTAAAAAATTATAATTACTCAAATTATAGAATTCACATCAATAGTAGTTCTATTTTATTTTTTATTATTACAGAAGCAAGTTTATAAATAAAAAATGCTAAATTACAGATGAAGATATGGCTCAGTGGTGGAGCACATGCCTAGCATGTGTGAGGTCCTGGGTTTTATCCTCAGCACCACATGAAAATAAAATAAAATAAAAGTTTATAAAATATCAAGTTAAACTCATGTCTTCTTTTATAATATGTATACAAATAAGTAATTTTTAAAATCTCTAGATGACATTCCATATGTAAGTTGTATCACTAGAACTCATTAAACTTAGAACAAACAGAAAAATAAAATTAATCATTATTACCTATTAAAAATGACTCATTTTAGGAGGATATAAATTAAAGAAGCAAACATTGTTAGAAGAAAATATCCTCAATGTACCATACAGAACACAGTCGTCTGGATTGAGTAAAACTGTTGGAGCTGAAGTCTCTCTTCTGCATCTAGAAGAAACCTCAATTATGCTAAAATTTCCTCATTCCACAGCCTTTCCATGACCCAACTGCACACTACTTCTGAATGTAAGAATGCAGAGGCACTTATCCAGATGGATGAGGCAAAGGATGATGTGGTGCAGGTAATAGCCTAAAGAGTTGCATGTTTTAAGGAAAGACATCTTTAAGTTCTGTCTCTTCAGGCCTATAATATTATTTTCTAGAGAAATATGACAAAAATCTCCCTGGAAAACACAGAACTGAGGCTTTCCAAGTGTAACACATAAGCTGTCTCTTAATTTTACTTATTCTTTGGGGGATAACAGCAATCCTGGGAGAGCTGGTCTCTAAACTTTTTTATGGACATATTTGGAAAAGCATCTCAATTGGAATCATGTTCAAACAAAATTGCTATTACTCTGATCATAAGATCAAATTAGTCCAGTCCAATTAAACAATTTACAATACCTCCACTTTGGGGTGAGGGATTTCTGGCACCTCCCATGGTTACACCATGGCTCTGAGGGTCCTCTCTCTATCATGTGTGATAGGCTCCTCTTCCCTAGCTTTTTCTCACATGAAGTACCTGGTTTCTGGGTAGTGTTGTTTCTGCATGCCACCATTTCTAAACTGGCTTTTTTATGATTCAGGCTCTGTGTAAAGTATTAAAATTAATCTGAAATTTCAAAAGAAGGAGAAAAGAAGAAGAAGAAGAAGAAGAAGAAGAAGGAGGAGGAGGAGGAGGAGGAGGAGGAGGAGGAGGAGGAGGAGGAGGAGGAGGAGAAGAAGAACTGAAGGCCACAGGCTGAGGAGATCACAGGAAGATTGAACATGGAGCTGAGTCAGAGCCCATGCTTAAAGGCAACCCTAAGGAACTTGTGATGAGCCCTCATATTCACTAATGAAGGTAGAGGGGAGGCCTGCACTTTCTCTGAGACAAACCATGTAATATTAGCTTAGTCTTGTCTGTATTATATATAAAGTTATATAAAGCATAAAAAATAAAATGGAGACTTGTAATGTAGAATCAAAAGAAAGTTCAATCATTTCAAGCAGGTCACTGAAATTCCAGTTTTGGAGTCAGAAGATACTACTTTATCACAACCATTGTCAATGTGTGAAGAGTTAATAAAAGTATCATGAAAATGAAAAAAAAAAGATATTTTGAGAGAGATTTGGAGACTTGAATTAAATGGTAATAAAATAAAATAAAAACTGTAATACCTACAGGTAATTTTCCACATGGTTGAATTTGGAGTAGTTTGAAAGCTGCAGAAAAAAAAAATTATAAGAAATGCCAAATCATGAGGCCTTCAAAGCCATGTGCAAAAGAAATATAAAATAGGAGAAAGGCATAAATAGTTGAACAAGCCTATGTGTGATAAGGCAAGGCTCATTTGAGGAGGAGGAAGCCCCAGGCTTCATGTGCCTTGGAAAAGTTTATCCTCTAGGCAAGCCCCCAACCTGGCCCAGCCACTCCTCTGCTTTGCTGAATTGGGTTGATCCCTATTTCCTTGCATGGCATTGTCCATTGATCACCAAGTTCCCACCTGGAATTCTCTCCTCTATGTACACTTATTCCCTGGGAGTATTGTGGGGTGAGTTGTGGCAGAGGGGTTGGCTTGTGTCCCCCCAGCTTTCTGGAGTCTTCTTTTGTTTGGAGCCACAGAGATCTCTTTGGAGAGCTACAGAAGTACAGACACACATCCTGGTTTTCCTGTGGACTTGATGCACAACATTGAGAAGATGAATCCAATCTTTTTGTCAAAGTTTCCCTGATTTTTAATATAAAAGTGATTGCATCTCTAATTGTGAGCAGTAGAGTCAATTACCCTGATACCTGTCAGTGAAACAAAAATATCTGGGGAGTACTCTCAAGCATTGGATTTATTAAGCTTGCAGGGAGGTTCCTAGATGTTATGACTAGTATAAGATAAATGATAATGGACCAAGGTCTTGAGTACATAACATACATTTGTATTCTGGCTTTTATATATTTATAGAGGCTTGAATAGGTTTTTTTTTTTCCTTTGGTACTTGGGATTGAACTCAGGGGCACATAACCACTGAGTCATATCCCAAGTCCTACTTTGTATTTTCATTTATAGACAGTGTCTCACTGAGTTGCTTAGCACCTCAATTTTGCTGAGGTTGGCTTTGAACTCACAATCTTTCTGCCTTAGGCTCCTAATCTGCTGGAATGGCAGACATGTGCCACCTCACTTAGCTTGAATAAATCTTTAGTTTCTCTCCTATTTATTTATCTTTAAGATGGGGCTAATGCCACTTGCTTCCCAAGACTATAGTGAGAATTAAATGAAGTCATAAATAGTTAGCACTTAGTGCCTAGAGAATGCTCCATAAGCCAGGGGGATGACAGGCCTTTGTAGTTTTGCTTTGTGGGCACCCAGCTTTAGCTCTTTTGGCAAAGCCTTGAAAAACTTAGCAAAACCCTGTTTAAAAAAATATAAAAATAGGACTGGTGATGGGGATGTTGCTCAATGGTGAATCATGCTGAATTTAAGTCACTGGTACCAAAAATGTCATTTAATTTAGGACATTGTAATTATTTTATTAGTATGTTCATTTGTGACCTCTACATATATGGGCATAACATCATTGACCCTCATTTCCCAGGGCCTGAATCATCTCTCTTATTATCTCTTCCATCAGTCTAAACTCAATTATTCTTCCTCTAATTTTTTTTCAGATACACTTCTTTTTTAGCTCCATTTTTCTTTTACCTTTCTTATATGAGAGAAAACACTTCACAATTGACTTTCTGCATCTGATTTATTTCATTTAATTTGATGTTCTCCAGGTTCATTCTTTTCCCACAAATGATATAATTCCATTCTTGTTTATGGATGAGTAGAATGAGTAAACTTGTGAAAATATGTGTAGATTCTATTTTCTGGGGATGTCACCTGCCAGCACACAGGACCTTCAATGTCCAAGCTCAGCCTGCCATTGTGTAAGCCAGGGAATGAAGATGCAGGAAGCAAAAGATCTCATGTGAACCATTTGAGGTCTTCCAATCTGTGGCTCTGACTGCTTGTACATTCACCAAACCTCCTGGTAACATCCAGAGTGTCTTTTATTGTCTGCATTGATGACTAACCTGTCTCAGTGGTCTGTTTTCAGTACAGTTTTGTTCTCAAGAGAAGAGAGTCAATATGAAGGTAAAATCTCCTGATTCTGCAGGTGTCAGCTGTAAGATTTGGCTCTTTCCTCAATTCCTTCCTTTTTGTCCATTCATGAAACTGCCTTTATGCACTTTACATTTGTCCTCTCCTCATGTGGTACCTTTGTATTCATCCTGGCCCTGAGCTCTGTTTGGGGGCACGAAATATAGAGTCACAGCAGACCTGGGCCCACTGGCCCCATGAAATTAATTATGTTATTTATTTATTTTTTTACTTTTCAAGGATTCATGATTCCCATGTTGTGAAGTGGGATTGACAGCTAATAATGGTGACACGTAATGATATCAGGAGCCATTGATGACCATGTACTGGACTATTGTTTTTGAGAATTTTATCCCTGACCTCTTCACTAGCAATAAGAACTCCATGAGTTGAAGCCATGTTTACACCCATCTTGCAGGTAAGGAATGCTCAGCTGTGTCGAGTTAACTTGCTTATGGTCACACAGCTAGCAAATGGTAGTTTCATTGTTGCTGTGGGAACAGAGGAAAAAAGTGCACAGATGAGCATGGTAAAGTGTTGGCACATAATGATCAGGTCATAGAGCAGGAAAATGAGGTACAGGTCCAATGGAAGGCCTGGCTTTAACCAATATACAGGCAGGGCCCCTGAGGAGATGAGAGCAGAGTCCAGAGTACAGGGTAGAAGGAGGCTTCACTCCTATCTTAAAGAGGTCAGAGAGTAACACCACAGGAGGCCTGGGCCTGCCTTGCAGGGATGGGGCCAAGTGGGTGGGTCCTAAATTTGACATGAAAAAATGCAGAATATGAGAAATTGGGCTTGGTGGAAAGCCCCAAACTCCTTGCTGTTGTATGTGCATGTACATAGGCACATACATGGAGGGATGCCCAAAGACTTGATAACCTGTGTAAAATTCAAAGAAGTGTTCATATTGGAGGAACAATTGAAAAGACAGAATTATCATTTAAATATATTTTAGTCTGTTTGGACTGCTCTAAGGGAGTACTAGTATCATATACCTTAAAAGCAAAAACAAAAAAAAAATCATTTGTGGACTTCTGAAATTTCAGATGTCCAAGATCAAGTTTCCAACAGGTTTATTGACTATTGAGAACCTGCTTTTTTATAGACATCACTAATTTGAAGGTTTGTGTCCCCTTGAGTACCTTGGTTGAACTCCTCTCCATTAAGATGATGGTATTAGAATGTGAGTCTTTGGGGAGGTGTTGAGGTCCTGAGGCTGAAGACTTCATCAGTGGAATTAATGCTCTAATGAACAGTGCTACAGGCTAGCTGGCTTCTTCCACCACATGATGACATAGCCAGAAGCTTCTACCTATTAGAAATGTCCTTTCCAAACATTGAATTGCCTTGTGCCTTGACCTTACACACTGTGAAAAATGAGTGCTTATGGCTTATAAACCACCCAGTCTACCATAAATTATTATAGCAGCTTGATGAGAGTAAGGAAGTACACCATCTCTGTCCTCACAGGATATATTGAGAAGTTTCTTTGCAACTTTCTTTTAATAAAAGACAATAATCCTATTCCATGACTTAATAACCTGCAGGACTCCACCTTTGTCTGCCTAGGCTCATGATAAACTACCACAACATTAAAATACATACTCACACATGGTCTAGGACTGGTCATTTTTACCCATGTGTGCATAGCCAAGCTTCTGAAACCTGGACCTGAAAGTAACTGTCAAGTTCTCTCTGTGTTCTTGGCATTAAACTTTCAAAGAATTCTTCAGTGTATATTAATAGTCATATCTATGTATTCACCAGGCTGCTCACACTAGATAAGAAGTGACCCCTGATCTTGTAAACTCCAGTCTAATAGAGAAAGCATAAAACCCATGTTGTCCCTTGCTTGCTGACACTAAACATTGCATATGAATCCTGTGATCCTTTATTGCCAATTACTGATCAGTTAATGTTACATCAAAGCAAGCATTGCTACTTTAGGTAAACATTTTGTTCACATTGGAGAAAAGATCCTGGGAATCATGCAAGCTTAAGTAATTAATTAGTCACAAAATAGTATGGTTCATGTTTGTGTTTTCAGACTAATACCTGTCTGTTGGGCTTGATTTTTGTCCTTTGATTTAATTCTATGTTTTGAACATGGTTTTTGTTTATGTGGCTCAAATATAAACCCATGTTAAAATATACTTAAGACTCACCTATATTCCATCCCCACTAATCTTTAAATATTGCCCTTTATGAACAACTGATTTAGTTGTTTCTAGTATATATTCTTACTTTTCCTTTTTTTGGTAGGAGGCAATAACAATAATAAGTTATTATGTAGATTTCTTTCTTACCCAAAAGTGAGTGCTCCTGTATATCCTTTCCGCCCCTTATTTTTCACTCAATGAAACAACCTGGAAAACACTCCACATATGCAAAAATCTTAACTTTCCATGGTATAGATAGATGAAAGTTGGAACTAAATAAATGATGGACATTTGGGCTATTTCTGAATTTCATTTCTTAACAATATTTCTTTATTGAATAGCTCTGGGAATCTATTTTATATTCTTGCAAATGTACATTCAATGTTCTGTCCTGCAAGAAATATTGCTTTATCAATGGCTATTTTTTTTATACTTTCAAATAATAAAGCCCAATTCACTGGAGGGTTGCAACATTTTTCTTTCTCCCAGCAGGTATACAAGTTCACCCTTTCTGTAGATGCCCTGTATACAGAGGCCACATTTTGGATATTCTGTGCACTATCACAACGTGCTTGTAATTTCTTTTTTTTCTGAGAGAACCATTTCCTATTTCTGTTTTTTTTTTCTTTTTACATATGATTGATACCATGTCATGGTTACAGAAGAAAATAGCAGTGTCCTACAATAAATAAACCCATGGCTTGGTGAGACTTCAATGCTGAAAACAATAATTTCTTCCCAGTACAATGATCACCAAGGACAACATGCATGTTGGTAGTTTCTGTCTTCCAACAAATTGATCTATGTAATCTAAATCCTTATACCTATGGGCTGAGCGTTTTAAATATTGTTTATTTATTTTAATGTTCATGTATTAATAGTGATAACATCATTTATTTTTAGTTAGATTTTTATCTATTTATTGACTTTTAGAAAGACCTAAGGACATGAGCCTTAGAAAAAAAAAGACTTCCTGGAACACCCCAAATATTGAAAATAAATACTTAGAAAGTAATGCATTGGTACAATTGTTCAGCATACAGTAATAAATACAAGATCATGTTAGATCACATTGATGATGGCAGTAGAAGAGAATGAGAATCAATCGTTCATGAACATGTAGAATACCCTCAAGGAACAAGGAATCACAGGCTCTGATGTGAGAATTGATGGTTGAACTATGCCAAGCAGGAGCTTCTGGGGCTGAAGGTGATGTCATAGGGAACACTCAGTGGGCAGGTGGTACAAATGGAGAAGCACCCCCCAAAAAACCGGTGAAAGTAGATTATTAATTTTTGTTTGACATCATCTCCAAAATTATGAGACAAAAAATTCTGTAACTATGAACCCCATAATTATCAGCATCCCTAGATGTATTAGGGCCAAGATACCAATGGTAAAGTTCTTGGGCTAGTTCTTGTGCTAGAAAAGGAATGTGAAGTTTCAGAAGAAAATTATGGTGTTAGCTGAAATCTCAAAACAAACTTCAGGGGAAATGTTTCTTTTACTAATAAAATAATATAGTTTGTTGAGCTTTTTCATTTTTTTTTCATATTCCATATTAATAGTATATATCATAGGAGAAAATGAAGCAGAAGCCTTTGTTTCAAATAGTGTCATCTTCATCAATCTCAGCCTATACTATTACCAGGGATATATGTGGATTCACCCAAAACACATTTTTTTCTCACTTCAGTTATCAAGTCCCTCTAATATCCTCCAGGTGCCATTCCAATATTATTACCAAATTATATCTGGATTATGTAATGGTAGTTGTGCTCCCACTGTACATAGGCTTTCTTATAGATTCAGAATTGCCATATATTATCAAAATAGTTCTTGATATAATCTCATCTTGAGGTTTTCTGGGGTAGTGTGTTACTTTGATTTCATCTTTCTGTTCTTGATTAAGCAGTAGGAACATATTGAAAACTCTACAATTTTCAGTGAATTGAAATGGAAGGATTGCACAAAAGTAATGAATTGCAACCTTCTCAAAAATGCATCTTAATGTAGTAGTTGTGCACATAGATGTATTTTTTAGTGCTGTCTTTTGACATTTATTACCAGAACTAATGCTTTTAATATATTATCTAAGATGACACAGAGAAGCATGCCCTCTAAGATGATATATTTTTTTTAATTTGTATTTATAATCTTTTATTGACTTAAAGTGTTACCTTGATGCTAAATCTGATCATCTTGTATGACATATAAGGAGTCACATTACATATATTCTAGAGCTATTGTATATGAAAGAAGAACAAGTATCAAATATGGATGGGATTCTGAAATAAAAAGTCCTCAGTGGAAATGCTGGCCATTATGTTTTAATTATGCAGTTTCTCATATATGTGATTTAATAGATTTAAATATTTTCTTTTAATAATGGCTACATATGTTTTTGCTTCAAATTGTTTTCATAATGTTGAAATATTCTAGCAATATGTGCAGAAAACTATTTGGCAGTATTTTAGGCCTGTCTTTGAATCCCCAATGTAGCTATCCACCTTGCATATATGTTATTATCATGACCAGAAAAAATATCTTAAGTGACCAAAGTCCAGCTATTGAATATCAGTAGAAATATATTATTATTGTCTTCTCCTCAGTCATCTGGAATAAAGGTGGTAATTAAAGTCACAGTTCAGATAGACTCAAAGTCATTTCATTGTAAGTTTTTTAATTAAAGAACAAGAATTTGGCCCAAGCCTAAAAGATGAACTTCCATTAAAATCCCAATATTCATCTGCTTGAAGGAAGCAATATATTTCTTCAGTAAAAAAAAACACATATAAAATTGATACAGAAAATTTGATGTTAATCTGATGGAATATTTTCTATACAAGGCATGTGTGTTTTAAGTCAAGTGTCTGAAATAGTAGGTATGTATTTTAAATTGTTTCAAGCCACATATTAAAAAATACCAGGCATCAGGGCTAAGATTGTGGCTCAGTGGTAGAGTGCTTGCCTGGCACATGTGAGAAACTGTTTTCAATCCTCAACACCACATAAAAAATAAAATAATAAAATAAAGTGTAAACAAGTTTTGAAAAAAAATAGCAGTCATCAGAAAACCATGTGGATGAGGCTAAATCATTCCATGACTCTTTAGACCTTTTAGATATAAAAGACATGACAGTAAGAAAAAAACAAAATAGTGAAACATTTATGAACATAGTATACCATTTTAAAATCTGAGGTGATGTAGATACTTGGTTAAAACATCAAACAGTTGATTTCTGTTTATTTTAATTTTTAACTGGAATCTACTATTTGTACTTTGATATGAGACCCATTATTGTAACTCAATATGTGTATTTAGTGTGTAATTATCAGATCAGGGTAATTTTCATCTCATTAAAATTATTATTATTTGTTTGAAACCTGCAAATTTCTGGCTATTTTGATTTGTTTAAGATGTTATTGTAGAACATAATCACCTTATTGTGCTATGAATCCTAAGAGTTACTTTCTGGTCTTAACTGTTTTTGGCACTCCTTACACACAATCAGTCTCTTTCTCATTCTTATCATAAATCTGGGAAGCATTTCTGTTTCAGTTTCTGTGTAATCAACTTTTTAGCTTCAGCACATAAATACCACATGCAGTATTTGTGGGAAAATAAATGTCATTACTAGGAAAAATAAAATATTATTCTCAATTAATAATTTGGGAAATTGGCATAATTCTTTGCATTCACTCATTCAGTGTTTTGAACTTGTCTATAATAATAAATCTGGAAAAAGAATAAAAATATATAAATCAAATATCCATGTTTTCAAGATTTTTGGGTCACATTTGGTCAATGGGAGTAATTTTTGTGACATCTATTTTTATAAAAATGGCATATGCTAATTCTTATAAATTTATTTATAATAAGTGAATATATTGTATGTATGTTTTTGGATTGTAAGTTTAAGTAGATCCATGTTACCATGAAGTAAATAACTTTAAAAATTGTATTAGAGTTGGCTCAGTGGCACAGGCCTGTCATTCCAGTGGATGTGGAGGCTAAGGCAAGAGTGTTGAGAGTTCAAAGCCAGGCTCATTAACTTAGTGAGGTACTGAGAAACAATTTAACCCTTTATCAAAATAATAAAAAAAAAAACAAGAAAGAAAAGGGGACCCAGACACAGTGGCACACACCTGTAATCCCAGTGGCTCAAGAGGCTGAGACAGAAGAATCAAGAGTTCATAGTCAGCCTCAACAAAGGTGATAAACTAAGAAAATTAGTGAGACTCTAAATAAAATACAAAATGAGGCTGGTGATGTTGCTCAGTGGTGGAGTATCCAAGAGTTCAATCCCAGAAGGGCCAAATCAAATAAATAAATAAAAGGTGCTAGGAATGAGGCTGGGCCTGTGGTTCAGTGGTAGCACAATTGAATTGTATGGCATGTGTGAGGCACTGGGTTTGATTCTCAGAACCACATATAAATAAACAAAATAAAGATCTTCCAACAAAGAAAAAAATATTTTAAAAACTGGCTATGTATTTCAGTGGGTAACCACCCAAATGCACTCACCCTGTACCCCTTCTCTATCTGGGATGACCACCCTAACACATATGAAAGAACAATATCTCAGCCTGGCCACCTATCCAGCATTTCTCCTTTAGCAGCCCATGAGGACCCATTCCTCACTTGATGCCCATTCTTTCATGCCACGTTTGATTATGCACTGGGCCTGCACTAAGCATCCGGAGCACAACTGGTTGTTAAGGTCCAGGTTCAGGTATCACTAATTCATTCCACTGGGACCTTATATTTTATAAAATGGGTTTCTAATAATTCAAAATGACAGGTTTAGGGCTGAAAGTACAGTTCAGTAGTAAAACGAGTGTTTCACATGTGCCTGGCTCTGGGTTCCTCTGCCACGCGACCAGCGTGAGCTTCATGAAAGAGGATTCGGTGCATAAGAAATTGCTAGTGAGTTTTAAATTAAAGAGACTCTCATTACCTTTAGCACAGCTCCAAGATGGCTTCTCCTAGTTCCCACCTCCAGCCACCTAATGTGGTGGTGAGGTTTACAGAAGAGACTAGTGAGAGAGGAGAGCATGCCAGGGAGTGAGCTTTTATTGGGGAACAAAAAATTCAAAGGAAAATCCTATCCAATGAAGGATAAGGGGGCAGCATCCCAGTTTCAGGGCCAGCAATTGGGTCTTCAGGTCAGTTGCTAGGCACGGCTCAGCATGGTCAAGCCCTCGGACCTGGGAAAGGGTGGGGAAGGCTTTTTAACACAGGCTGTGTTTAAGCGCCTCTCACCCAGCCAGGGAGGTAACTCAAATCACATGTAAGGATGGCCTCCCACAGGATCCAACTCCAGCTTGTAAAAAAAAAATAATAATAAAGCCAGGCAGGCCTGGTGGCACATGCCTATAATCCCAGTGACAATAGAGGCTGAGGCAGGAGGCTCACAAGTCTAAGGACAGCTTCAGCAATGTAGTGAGGCCCTAAAAATCTTAGAGAGACACTATCTCTAAAATATAAAAAGGGTTGGGGATGGTTTTTCAGTGCTTAAGCAATCCTAGATTCAGTCCCCACAAGCAAAAACAAAATCAAGCCCAAACTAAAAGTGAAAACAAACTGTATTTCCCAATATCCTTTGCAGGTAGGGTATCTATGATTCTGTGCTGGCCAATGAGGTATCAGTGGAAACCACTGGACCTCTAGCTCTTTGTTTCTTTCTTCTTCCCTTTCCCCTGATTGCTGTATTGAATGGATAGCAGAATGAAAAACAGGAAGGGTCCTGGGGCATGATGGAATAGCTGGTTAGCCATAGCAGCCCAGACTACCAACCACTGTTTTTGTTTGTTTTTTTTTTTTTCAAGTAAAAGGAAATCTTTTTCAGTATTTAATGGGTATATTTTTCTAATAGTGGAAAGACAGATGCATTGATGTTTCTTCTTTTTTTGCTTTCTATTCATTGTCCTCAGATACAGGAATAATATAGGCCAAGAAAACCAGCCATCTTTGTCATCAATTATTATTCAGGTTTCTGGAGATGGAAATAAAGTACAACACAAAAGCTCGACTTTACCTAATCTGAGCCCTTGGGGCAGAGTTAGGCCTGAGTCATCTCCAGGATCCTTCACCTGCCCCAGAATGTTCTCAGAAAGTGAGTATCTTTTCTTTTGATGCCAACACTCAAGTCCAAAATCTCAGTGCTCCCATGGCTCTCCTGAGAACTGTTCCACAACAGACTAACACTCGTCCCAATCTCAATTCCTGCACTGATGGGCCATTGGGAAAGTGATTTTAAGCAAGCCTTACTGTTCCCATTTTTGAAGCGGGTCTTCTCCAAAAAAGACTTGAATCTAAATGAACATAGAAGGAAGAAGCCAGGGTCCAAGGACTGAAGATGAACACTGCCTCCAGAGAAACCTAGGATTTGAAAAAAAAATTCCAATTAAAGTGAGGTGGCAGGTAAAGTATAGACCTTGACATAAAACAATAGCCTGACAGCAAATTATCAGGTGTGGGCATGGACATATGTGTGAGAGACTGACTTTTCACAGCCTCCACTATAGGTGAAAAATGAGTCAAAAGTACAGTTCTGGTGACATCTAGTGTCTAATTAGGACTTAGCACTTCTAACAACAGGAAAGTACCCACATTAAGCAGAGCAGTAAGTAGAAGTAGGGATGAGACAGGAATACTTGAAACCTCAAAGAGGGGTGGGGTGATGCAACTGGAGAAGCAAGCAAGGAAGGGATTCTTAAGGACGCTTTTATCTCACAGGTAGGAAAGGATTGGGGCAGCTAAATCACATGGAGAAGGGTATGTTTTAGAATAATTGAGAAGTTAAAACATTGCCATGGATGGTAACATTAGATCAGACGCCTAAAGGGGGTCAGTACTTCATGTCTCTTTAGTGCCTGAATTCTTGGGTAAGTCCAGGGGAATTGTAGCCCCCACAAAAATGAGAGCAGAGATTCCTTGCTGTTTTGTTCATGTCTGTGTCCTCTCTGCCTAGGACAGAGCCTGGTACTATAGTTTTTTTTTTATTTTTTTTTTATTGCAAGGAGTTATGTTTCCATATATAAAATTAAATGAAGGCTGTGGTCATCTATTATGCATGAGGCATTGGGTTCAAGCTTCACCATAACATAAAAATAAAATAAATATATTGTGTCCACCTACAACTAAAAAATAAATGTTTAAAAAAATACTAAATGATAATACTGTCAAAATAGATCCCCTACCCCATCCATTGCAAACTGCCTTTTAGAGAATCATGAAGATGGAACTTCGCCTTACACCAGCCTGAGAGGCAGACGTCACTTTGTGTCCTACTTTACAGACGTAGGGAGTGTCCCAAAGTAGCACCTGGAAAGAGTCAAGGCCTCTTCCCTCATCAATGCTTTTTTTATTGACCAGACGCTATGAAACCCCTGCCTGTGAGTGAGTGAGTGAAGGGGAATGTGTGATCCAGATCAGGCTCCAGCAAGTGACGGCTGCATCACAGGCTTACCCTCTCTGGACTTCAGGGTCTCAATATGTAAACAGCAGGCACCAAGAGAAGTCTCTGTGAACACATTGGAAAAAAATATTGTTCCCCCAAAACAAAGTGTCTCAGGCGATATCCCAAGGACAACTTCCAGAAACCCAATGGGAACCAACCAACCTGAAAATATAGAAAGTGCACAGCATCCAATGAGAAGGAGGAAGATAGAAAGGCTGTGCCATGCCATCTTCAGCCTCCCTCTATTGCCTCAGTGGGTAAGAGGGGAAACTGAGGCCCCCAATGGAGAAGACCCTGAGGTCAAATTGCTATCTGAGAGCCCAAAGACCCTGCTTCCCCTCTGGGTCCACAGTGACTCCTGACAGAATTACCGGATGCCTCTCCTGACTCCCTTTACCTCCTGTGGATGCACCCACCATGCCCTCTGTTCCTGCATCACTGTGCCTCCTGGTTCCTAGGATGTGTTCAACTAAGGGGTCCTGGGTGGGGTGCTGCCTCCCACGTGCTTCCCCTGTCTTCTCCCCGCCCACTGTTCTTACTGAGTTGGGCTCCACTCACTCAGCCTGACTCTGCCTCACCAGCTCTGCCCACTAGGTCCTCTCCACTTTTTTTCATAGGCTCCACCCAGCATCTGGTATCTTACCTGCACTGTTCTGCAGAGCCACGCCCACTCCACCCATTTGATCCTCTGCATTCTGTCCACGTGACTCATCCTCTGATGACATATTTAACAGTCTGGGATTGCAGATTTTTCCCTCTAGCTCTGGAACGTTTGCAGTCTGGGTTGGCCCAATTCCACCAGCATCCACTAGCATACCAAATGGCTCTGCTCTTCTTCATTAGGCATGGTTTTCCATCAAGATCACTCCTACACCAGCCTCCCTGTCACCTAGCCTCTCCATTGCTCCTTGAAAACTCCACCTGAAATGAATGAAAGAGATCTTGCAGAGATGCCCATGGTTGTGACACCACTGAGTCTAAGGGACAATTACCTTTGGGCTCTGGTCACGTTTGAACCCCACATCTTCAATGGTTCACCTTGAACCACTCTGCTAACCACAGAGTATCTCCATTTACAAAATTCCAGATGATGACAATACTTTATTTGCATAAATATGAGCATGTTTTCAGCACTATCTTTGTATTATGGATGCAGAAGAGGCACTGTCAAGCAACTAGCAGCGGTCCCTGCCCTATTTGTGAAAGAGCGCAGCCAGATTTAAAAAGCATGTTTTCAATAGACATGGCCTTCTGCTTTTTTTAAGCTCTGTGGCCTTCAGCACCTTCTCTTACCCTTTCAGCACAGGATGGGCACAATTACATGGCAAACAAGAGTCATCTGTAATCTCTTTTCCAGCCAGCCTGGGGCATCTCAGAATGAGGAAGCATAGGTATCTGGTCATGGCCATCTTTCTCAGGGTTCAGTCTCAGAAGAGAAAGCCTCTTTATAATGACTTCCGTATAAGTATGGTTTATTCTGACAGTCTGACCCAATGCTGTAGAGACAGGGCAGCGGTTGGGAACTTGGACTTCAAGCTGCAGAAACTGAACTAGGTGATTTAATTTTAAAAGAAAATGACACTGGGGAGGTCAAGGAATCTGATAGCAAAGTTCAATAAAACCAGGATGTGGGTTTTGCCAGGTGATTTCAGTGGCCAAAACCCCTTTATAGTTCTCGCTGAACCCCATTGTTATATGAGCACCCTGGAAGCCTTTCTGCAGGAGTCACAAGACAACTGGCCAAGGAGAGCCATTGTTCCTGAGGCAGTGTCCCCCTCACAGTTTTAATACCCTTGGTTGTTGGCCAGAAGTGACTGGAAGCTTCTTGTCCCTGCCCAAAGCCCATGGGCACTTTTCAAGCCATGTCCTGGGGAGCTGAACTGGGCCAGGGAGGCACAAAGGGGGTGGGGGTGGTCATTACCTGATGGCTCGGAGGGTGGCCTTGAGAGTGGGGATCATGTCTTGATGAGGAAGTCATTTCCGTAGCCCCTGTCTTCTGCCATGGGATAGCCTGTCCCAGCATCTGGGAGGGAGACACAGGTGTCAATGGCAGGCCTCAACATGTGGGGAAGCTCTGAGACTCTCCCTGGAGTAGGAGCTTCCAGGCCTCAGGCTTTGTCTCCACTTTGTGGGGCCGCACTGTGGCCTCCAGCTGCCACAGCACCCACCACTCTCTGAGTCTTGTCTTCTAGGGACCACTTTGAATTTTAAGTGTGTAGCTTCTGAAGGGATGGACTAATTGGATGCTTTGCAACTGGAAGGCATTTTCTGATATACTTTCTCTCTAAAAGGTACTTTATTTGTTTCCTTTTATTAGATACTGTGAACAAAGGTGCAATAAAAAATAGATGTGCGGCAATATATTTAGCAAAAGGATTCCAAATTTTTTACATACATAACAAAAGTTGTTATTATTACTGGATTGTATGGCATTTTTAATGACAATTATTATTATTATTTTTTATTTATTTAAATACTGGAGGTTAACCCCAGGGCACTTTACCAGTGTGCTACATACCCAGTCTCCAACACTTTTATTTATTTATTTATTTTTGAGAGAGTGTTTTACTGAGTTTCTTAGGACCTTGCCAAGTTCTTGAAGCTGGTCTTTAACTTGAAAATAAATCCCTAGTTTTCTACCTCTTATTCTCCTAAGCCACTGGGAGTACAGGCATGTACGATTTTGCACTGCTACCCCAAATTATTCCTAGTGGATTATGTGGCATTTTTAATTGGGGCTTTTAAAGAACCTTAACACTTTTATAAAAAATATATTTATTAAATTTATATTGTCACCAATATTTTTACATATTTTTGTACCCTTGAATCCCTATTAATTATGAGATATTTGCTTGGTTTTGTATGGTTTGGTGCTGGGTATTGAACCCAGAGTTGCATACCACTGAGATACATCCACATTCTTTTTTATGTTATATTTTGAGACAGACTCTCATTAAGTTGATTGTAGCCTTGTTATGTTACTGAGGCTGTCTTTGTACTAACAATTCTCCTGTGTCATTTCCCATAGCTTCTAGAATTTCAGGCATATGCCACCACACATGACAATTTTAGATTTTTATAATAGCCATTCCAACAGCACTGCATAGGCTGAATAAAATCTATTTGATTAATGCATTGAATCCCTGAGGGAAGTTTATGTGAAGTGGCCAGTGTAGGAGTGTTGTGTAAAGATTAGCAAGGATTGTGGAATGTGATAGACACTACTATCTAAAGTACATATATGGGGCTGGGGATGTGGCTGAAGTGGTAGTGCACTTGCCTGGCATGCGTGCAGCTGGGGTTCTATCCTCAGCACCACATACAAACAAAAATTTTGTGTCCGCAGAACACTAAAAAATAAAAATAATAAAATTCTCTCTCTCTCTCTCTCTCTTTCTCTCTCTCTCTCTCTAAAAAATTAAGTACATATATGAAGACAGGAATTGATGTGAACATACTTTATATACAAACAGAGGTATGAAAAATTGTTTTATATGTGTAATAAGAATTGTGATGCATTCCATTGTCATGTATTTAAAAAATAAAACAAAAAAAATCTTTATGTTTATTGCTGAGTATCAAACTCAGTGCTTTGCACATTCTAGCAAAGTAGTCTACAACTGAGACACAACTCCAGCCCATGTACCCAGCTTTTTATACTCTCTTTGTAGTAATCAGAAACAACTTTAAAAATTAAAATTGCATTTATATCACTTTTCCTAGTATGGTAATGTATTACTAAGTAAACTTATTCTTAGTATTTAAAAAATAATAATCTAATGGATGACTGTTATTTTTTCCAGGGATTATTTTATCACTTCTTTAGGCCTTGGTGAAGGTCTTTTTTTTCAGAATATAGATTCCTTCTATTAACAAATGGGTCCATGCTAACTGTGTTGAAAATAGTGATTCTAAAACTTCACACAATGCACACATTTCCAAGAGTATAGGGGAAAGGGAAAGACAATATTCACAACCAAGAAACCATTTCCCATGGAAGCACAGTATCAGTGTGCAACCTGGAGTGTAATCTAGATCTTTCAGTGGTAAGGGTGTTTAAGAACCACAACCATAGGTTTTTGGGATCCTCTAAAGTACACTGAATGGCTTTAAATCACGTACTCTTCTTCAAACTAAAATTTCTGCTACCTACTTAAAAAATAAAGCACTATGAATGAGAAAGGTGAATGAGACTTAAGTTCTTTGGAGGTACTGAGGTTGACATTTAATTATAGTTTATAAATAGTCAAATAAGAAGTGCCTTTGAGTTGTCTCAACTTTTCCAACACATGATATAGAATACTTAGGTGAACTGACATGAAATAATGAAAATGCATTTCAGGGAAGTGATATCACAGAAATTTTCAGGGTAGAATCTTGGCAATGTGGGAAAAATATATTAATATATATATGTTTTTCTATAGAAAAAAAAATAAGTGATAAGTACATGAGTATGAGGGTAAATTCAGTGTGCCTCATGCATTGTAGGTTGAAGGTAATGATAAAGTAGTAACTGAGGAGATCCAGAACTCTATAATCCTGGGAGACATTAATAGCAATTTAGAAAAAAGAAAATATAGTTAAATCCCTTTAGATTTACCTCTGTCCTCTGTTCCTCTTATGAATTTGATTCTGTCAAATGAGATTATGTGGGTATAGTTCTCTCTGAATTTATGTTTTCTTTTGTTTTTAGGATTTTGTCAGCTATGTCATGTAAAGCCCTGTCTTAAACTCACTTTGGGGGCTCTTTTACATCCTGTTCTGGACTGCAGAGCAGAGACTCACCTCACTCATTCTGTGCAATGAATTGACTTTTGTCAGTCTTTGCAAACAATGGTTGGAAGAACAAGCATATTGGAGTGTCTTTCATACCCTATAATATGGTTGTCAGACCCTGTGGGTTAAAGGGTAGTTACTTGCGATGTTTGCAAAATCTTCCCTATGAGAAGGGCTTATCTATATATATATTTTTTTTTGTTTTGGAAGCCCCATAAACACAGAAGAGAAGCATTTATAGTCACAAACAAAGGAATGCCAGAAGCTATTAGATATGAGAAAATACAAAAATAAATAAAGTCTTCTCTTAGAGCTTTTAGAGGTAAAAAGTGTATTTCTGTTTTGTGTAAGGAAATGAAAATTTCTCTTTGGCCTGACAATATTTTGATGTTTTAAACTTGCTTGTAATTTCTACCTGTGTTTTGAATTCACCTATGCCTGGCTATCCCTTACCAGATAACAACCCTCTCTAAAACCTTACTGGTGCCTCATAAATTCTGGCTCCTGCTGACCAAATAACAATTCTCTCTAAATTTCAGTGGCAACTTATAAATTCTAATGTCTGGAGCTGAATTTATTTTCCACCTTGAAATGTTAGCCACATAGATCCTTAACCTGCTATTTGCCTTTGTATTATGATTGTCAAAATCTTGTTAGCTGTAAGTACCTTAGACACCCACCTCCTTTGTAACTTTTTGTGCTGTAAAAACGTTTTCCTGATGATCAGGTGGATGATCTCTAGCATGGAATCTTGTAAGAGACAGTCCTGGCCAGCTTTTGTGTACACAATACAATCTTGATTTAATTTGATTTAAAATTTGAGTTAGTGGTCTTTTGTGTTTTGGTTTAACATTAACCTTTTTTTAAATGTCACTGTAAATAAAACCAAAGAACACAACAAAACTCCTGTAAATGAGCCAGGTGCATAAAAATAGTCATTCTTTACTGAAAGCACAGTATTCATTATAGAAATGATATAAGCTTAAAAATTAATTAAAAGATATCTCAAATATCAAGTGAGTTTAGGAGTTAGAAATTTTTTTTCTTTCAGAATATAGGTAGTAAAATAGGACAAAAGAGAAAATGTGAAGCATAAATATATTAAGTAATATGCAAAAAATCACCAAAATATTTATTACAAAAAACATATCTACAGAAATGGTTCAAAAGAAGCAGTCTTTTTGTCAGGAATAAACATTTGGACAGGAATGGAAGTTTTGGTTCTCTTTTTAAGTAGTTTTACTCCTAGTGAATAATCTTTTCACTATTTCTGCATTTTTCTGGTTGAAATTAATTATAATTCATATATCTGCAAAAAAGGTACTGAATGCAGAAAAATATTATTGCTCATGTTTAAATCACCTCCATTATTTGATCTTTCCCTTTTTAAACCAAAAATCTGCATAAAACCATCTCTTAATAAATATCTCTATCTCTGTATATTAGCAGCAACTGAGTTATAAAATTTGCTATGATCACTTGTCTCTTCATGTACTTAGACTATGAATTTGCTATTTAGCACTTAGGTATAAATCTCTATGATGTTCTCTAGTTATTTATGTCACTTTGTTAAGTTTTATACCAAGCTCTTAGTATGTGCCTTAATTACTCTGTGTAGCAATGTAGGATTTATGTCTCATTTGTGACACTTTGTTCCCAGAACTGTGTCTAAAGGGATATTGTAAAAATGATTATTCAGGAAAAAAAATCTATCTAATATTATATTTTATTTTATATTTATTTATATAATTATGTATACATATTTTTATTATTTAGAAACACCCTTTGGTCTGAAACTACAGTGATACTAGTGTATTTTAGCTTGAATTGGTTGTGAGAATCAAACTAACAAGACTTTTATGTGTGTTGGTTGGTGATTTCTGCAACCTCAGGAACCTAGTGAATAATAGCAGAAATAAATAAGTAACTCTTTAGTTTGAGGCAGAACCACCAAACTAGATGATGTTTTGCTTCTGCTTTCTATCTCAATTATCAGAAACATACCTTTAAATTTACATGGAACTCTTTTGGAATTCTGTTCTGTTAGTTCTTCTAAAAAAATCAATGAAACTGAAAATAATGCAGGAAAGATAAATAATTAATTTCAAACAATTCATTTCTTAAAATAAATAATTTTTTTCAAATCACCAAAAATTCTGAAAAGTTACAAAAGTTAAAAGCTTTAGAAATATCCTAATGCAATTTCTCTTTTGCTCAGAACAGTAGACTATATCTCCAACTCATTCTTCTCTAGAATTGGACTGTGTGCAAATATAAAAAAAAAAGTGCTAAGATGCCCCAAATGGCTTATAAGTTTTAAAATCCTGAAAGGAGCTCAAATCTGCCATTTTTCTACTTTACAAAATACAAAATCTTAAATTTGTATACTTAACAAACATTTGCAGAAGTGTAATTCAAAATGACCTAAAAAAATGAAAAATATCATTGAAGGACTGACCCACTGAACATGAGGGACTTATAATATTGAATCCCTTATATTAAATGTCTTTTTATCATTGTCAAAATTTTCCATGTTTATATTATCAATATATTAATCAAAATTTTTATGCATTTAATAACAAATATCTAATTTCCTATTTTATTCAGTCTTTTAAAAAATTAGTAGTAATTAATATTAATAATTTAATTCTCATACTTGTGAAAGTATGAAACATATACGTTAAAAGCCATGGCTATAGCAAGTGAAAAATCCAGCCTAATTTCCTTTTAAGATTGGGAGCCATCTCATCACAAAGGCATGAAAAGTTAATTTCTGCTTCATTATAAATTACTGTGATTTGCTTTAAATGCCTACCAGTGCCTTGAACTCACCCATGTCTGGTTTTCCCTGATGAGAAAACAACCCTCCCTGAAACTTTAGTGATGACTCATAAATTCTGGCTTTCCCTGACCAAATAAAAACTCACTCTGAAACTTTAGTGGTCTATCATAAATTCTGATGTTTTGATCTAAATTTACTCCCTAAGTGCTAAATCATTTAGACCATTAATCTACTATGTGTCTTTGTATTATGCTTGTGAAAATCCTGTTATTCGTGTAAGTTCTCAAGTCACCCCCCTTTTGTAACTTTTTGTGCTATAAAACTACAGTCCTAGAGAACTGGAGTGCTGAATTCTTTTTCCATGGGTTTCAGGAGAGACTGATATGCTCAAATGCGGGACCACCAAAAGACCACCAGAGACCAATATGTAAGCACCAAAGAGGTGTTTATTCCAAGCTAGCTCAGTCCTCCATGCACACAGAAACTGATGGCTTAGAGGCCCTGAGCCTGGGGTTTGCAGCAGTTTTATAACTCTTTGGGAAAGGCAGGAACCCCACATACATCATAGCATCTCTTAGCAAATCATCACACACCTTGGGAAAATCATAAACAACTCTAAAACATGATTAGCACATTCACTGGTGGGAACAAGTTGGGTAAGCATGATTGGTTAGTACAAGATGGGGATTCATTTGAACAGATTGGCTTAGGCCATGAGGGGATTATATGCTGAACTATATGGTTTCCCAAAATTTTATCAATCACCATAAACTACTGGAAGTTTCATTTGGAATCCCAGGAATTTTCCCTGTCTCATGCTGATTGGTGGCTGCTAGGGGGTTGTTATGGATCCCCACCTAGCCTGACTGAGTCTGGGACACCAGGCACAGCAGATCTCTCCTGTTATTTGTAGATAAACAACTCAGCAGGTTGGGTATGAGCCTAGGAGTGCTCTGTGTGTCTTTCCAAGGACAAGAGTCATGCCCCCTTCCTTGGACAGTCTTTGCTCTGAGGTAGAGGATGGTTTCTCACCTTGTACCTTATGTTTTTATATATTTTTTTAGATGTAGCTGGACACAATACCTTTATTTCACTTATTTATTTTTATGTGGTACTGAGGATTGAACCCAGGGTCTTGCACATGGGAGGTGAGCACTCTACTGCTGAGCCACAATCCCAGCCCCTTATGTGTTGTTTTTGTTGGGCATTTTTACTTTAGGGGTTTTCTTCCCAGTTCAAAGTTCAATCTGTAACATAAAAAGAACAGAGATCAAAAAATAAATAAATAAAATTTGATAATTATTGTCATTTTATATTAATTCCTTAATAATATACAAGCATATATAATCCATAAACTGAAATGACTTTATATGTAAGTTTAAATGAAAATGTTCTGTTGGTTGGGTTAGTTCCCACTAATGGGAAAACAACCTTGCCTCAAAATAATAGCAGCCTGAGACTCTTGGGTACATTTCTCAGTTAAAAAAAAAAAAAAAAAAAAAAAAAAAAAAAAAAAAAAAACAGCACTCAACGACCTGAGATTCTAGCCCTTATTCATGCCTGGATTGGATAATATTCCCTGTCACTCAAAAAAGGGCTCACTTCTCTCAGATTCATGATCTGAAGCCCCTTCCAATCAAAAGCATTTTGTGGGAACTGTCCAATCATGTGTCATCAGGGGGGAGGAGGGTTGGCTTTCACTTCTTATCTCCTGAGTCCTCCATTTTTGCCATCTGTAGTCTCATACTTCAGAGTCACAGGTTGTTCTGCTGTGCAGGAACTGAGGATCCCAAGTAGCCCTACTCCTGAGAACCAGGAAATGGTGAGTGTGCATTGGCCTAGCAAGAGAGGCTGGGGGAGGAAGACTATTGGAACCACAAGACTGGCTGTGTTGAAAACAGGAGCTAGCACATTGGGACTCTGGGCAGTCTCTGGAGTCTACAGGCTTTACTCCTCCACTTGGCCACTATGTCCTCAGTCCTGCTGGCCAACCAGGTGGGGAACATGTCAGTGGCAGAGACTCTTTGCTGCCTTCCTTATGCTCAAAGGGCATCCTCAGAATCTGCATAAAATATTATGTGGCAGGAGTGTTCCTGCAGCCCAGTGTCTTACCAGATGTTGGAGATTGACAGGTGGAATAATTATCAAAATCAAATCTCCAAGGTCCATTTTCCGGCAGGAAAGGAGCTGTCATTTTTGGATACCTAAATTCCTTTTTAGCTAGCTAATTTTCATTTTGACATTCTTTTATTTTTACTTTCTTCATTATTATTATTTTGTTTAAAGTTAGGTGAACTCGGGATACTGTACTACTTAGCCATATCCTTGGTAGTGGAGCCAGATTTACAGATAGGTAGTTAGTGTAGTTAGGTAAATTGGGTCTAATATCCAGTAAAATCAAGAATAAACACCATATTGAGGATGGAGTCCAGGATAGGGGTAATTGAAAATGTCCCCAAGGCCCTGAGCCCATCCCAAGAAAATTTTAATGAAGCAGCTCACCGCAAACATGGAGATGCTAATCCAATAGACTTTCCTGCCCAGATTGCTCCTTCAGCCCACCTGTCCTCCACACTTTGGGCCTTCCCACCTACATTCCAACACTGCAAGAAAACAGAACAAAGGACAGCAATGTGACAGGAATGCAGGATAGCTGAAGGAAAACCTTAGCTATAAAAAAGCTAAAAAGACCTTAGTTTAAAAAAAATCCCTTTCATGGATTCTACCTCTTGGGTCCCTTTTTTCTTCTGGGGAGAAGTCCTTTCTACTGTCCTTTAATAAAGCTTCTACTTTCCACTCTAAACTTGCCTTGGCACACTTCTCTGATGTTATACTTCAGCATTGGGGAAGCAAGGACTCTTCACCAGTAAACAGCCCTAACAGGTTTAAATTTATTTTGAGAAAGGTCCTAGCTAAGTTGCTGAGATTATTTTTGTTATGGTTTGATTTATCTAGAATTTGCTATTGCAATAAACCATAGTGTTTTTACATACATATGTATTCATATGGGAATCTTATTTATATTGTGATTCTTTATTATTGTAATATTATATTTTCACAATATATATGAATAGTAGGCCATGATAAGTTCCTTTTTTGCTCTTATAATTGAAAAGATTTTTGGCTAAAGTTACATATAACTTTGTAGATGAATTTTAAAAATTTATGCTTTGGTTTCTTACTTCATTTAAAGTAAAGCTTGATGATTTTTTTTATTATTACATTATTGTTGTATTTAATAGTCAGTTTATTTGACATAACCATAAAACATGAAATATAATTTGCTCCCCTTCAATATTCAGTAGTTCCCCTTTCCCTATTCTCTAAGTTTCTTCTATCATATATTTATTTATAGTTTTTTAAATTATTGCTTTATAGAATACACATAAAAGTAGACTTCACTGTGATATATTCATATTTGTGCATAGCAGTTTTGGTGAGATCTATTGTCAGTAAATTTGGGGGAAATGATAACCTTTGTAATGATGAGTTTTCTTATTTACATGGGATGTATAATTCAGTCTTTTATGTGCTTTGTGTGACTTTTATTTTCTCATAAGTTCTACATATTTTGTTTCTAAAAATGTACATATGTGAAATACCACTTTCCTAAGGCACCTATGTAAAATTTATACATAGTGTTTTATGCTCTTTTTTAAACTGGATATATTATGAAATGTGACTGGCCCCAGTGACCATTTTTCCTACAGATTATTATTTATCTCTTCCAAGATGTATATTGTATTGAGCCATGCCCTTGGGGTTCAAGTGTTTGGATGATTACCATTGCATACTTACATGTTCTCATGATCACATATGCTCTAATTTCAGTAAGTCTCTGTGATGGGGAGTATCATGTATATTCAATAGTAAAATAGTTTCCACAAATAGATACTAATTTAAACTCCTTTTGAGTTAATGATTATTAATTTGTTTTAAATGTTCATCAATATTACTTAATTTTTCCCATGATGGGTTTTTATTTTATATTTCTTAAATTTCTAAATATTTTGAATTTTTATAGTTAATAAACATATTTCATGTATAAATTTGAAGTTCAGACTTTTGTCGTTTATATATTTTTGGCTTAAAAGATGAGAAAAGGATCCAAAAATGCAGCTAGAGATTGATTTGAAAAAAAAAAAAAAAAAAAACAAGGTTTAAATTATTTTTAATTGACTTTTTTCTTTACTCATCATTTATTTTAGGTTTCTTGTATGATTGTAAGGGTAGGTTATTTAAAGTGGATTCTAGGACTTATCTTTGTTAATTACTACAGGAAAAATAAATAAGAAATTTCTCTACACTATGGCTGCAGGAAAATGAATAAATTTCTTTAAAATCATATGGTAATAAAATTGTTAAATGACATACTTACTAAACATCCACTCCTTAAAAATTTTTTTTCTGTAATATTTTTGGCAGAGAATCATGAATTCTATTATCTGGATTTTGGGATTTAATATAAAATCATATGGAATAAAATTTGGCCAATCCTAGAAATATTCATACATAAATTGTTGTTTACTTAATGACATGTTGTGGAGATAGCAACTAATGAACATATTTATTTTTAGAAATAGTTACTTTTTTTGCTTTTTAGTTTCTAATAAGCCTTTTAGGTTTATTTCCTTCCTGAGTCACTCAGGGCCACTGATGTTTTTTTTTTTTTTTTTTTTTTTTTTTTTAATTCTGTAATCTCCAGGCATTTACCCTTCTAAGAAATCTTGTCTTGTGAGCTCTGTTTCTGAAGAGTTTCTTAACATGAAAGAAAAAAAAGTCTTTATGTTGCCCCCGAAATGTATTCTCAATGCACTCTCTTCAAAATGGAGAGAAAATAATATTTCCTCAGACTGACATCCCTGTGTCAGGAGCTAACAATACATTGATGGTCTTTGAAGAAATTTCATACAGTTCTGTCTCTGGGTAGTTTTCTGTGGGCTGCTGAATTGCCATTTAATATCCAGATACCCATGTTTTTTCATCTGTACTATGGGAATAATTTTAGAGGGAACAGATGAATAATGTTCTTCATGAGGCTATGAATACCTGTATGTTCTGTAGTGCACAGCTGACAAAGCCCCTGGAATACACTGTGCCACTCACATGAATTTTCTTTCAAAAGCTTGTAATAACCTTTTCACTTTAGGCATCCATGTCATCCACATTCCCAATTATAAAAGTTTGAATCTTTCTTTTCTGAATTCCACGTTTCGTTTCTCTTGTGGTACAATGTGGTACAAATAACTATGTTTTTTTTTTCTTTCTTTTACACTGTGTTTCTAATAAAAATGTTCTCTGCTCCAAACCTATATTTCCCATGTCCAGCTATGTTTAGAAAATGACATAGATAATTTATTTGATTTTTTTTTTCTGTGAGGCCTGTTTAATTATTTAGGGAATTTTTTAAAATTAAGGTAATACCCAAATATGACATTTTAGAAAAGGCAAAACTATGGAGACAGTAAAAAGATCAGTGGTTGCCAGGGATTGGTGGGGAGGGAAAAATGAACAGGTGGATCATGCAGGACTTTTAGGGCAGTGAAACTATTTTGTTTGGTACTGTAATAGTGGGTACATGTCATTTACATTTATCAAAATTCACAGAATGTGCATCACCAAGAGAGAACCCTAAAGTAAACTATGGAGTTTCGGTGATAACATATCAGTGTAGGTTTGAGTGTGACAAATGCAGGCTCTGGTGGGGACTGGGACAACTATATGTGTCGGGCACAGGGCATGGATGGAAATAGTCTGTACTTTCTGTTCACCTTTGCTGTGAATCTAATACTTCTGTAAAAAATACAGTATATTGGGCTGGGGATGTGGCTCAAGTGATAGCACGCTTGCCTAGCATGTGTGAAGCACTGGGTTCGATTCTCAGCACCACGTAAAAATAAAATAAAGGCACTGTGTCCACCTAAAACTAAGAAATAAATATTTAAAAAAATAAAAAAAAAATTAAAATACAGTATATTAAAAATGTTAAAGCAATGTACTGGAGGGTTAAGAGCCGGACTTAGATATTAGACTGTTTGGGCTTCAGTCTAATTCACAGACTACTGAGTGGCCTTAGACAAGTCTTAACTCTCAGGGCCTCAGTTTCCTCAACTATAGAACTACTTCAGTGATCTAAGATTAAATGAATCATACAGGCAGTTAGCATAGTGTTGACACACTGGGGACATTAAATAAATCTTAGCTACTTTTGGAAATTTTAAATAAAAAAACAATTAAGAAAAGTTTTGACCTTTTAGGTAAGTTTTAGGCCCCTAATTCCTATAGTGAATCAAGAGACTTATTTTGATGTTAAATACATGCATTGACATTTTTTCTCCACTGTTCACATGGTACCACACTTTATCTTTTTCTTACAACAAATGAGTACCTATAACCAGGAAAAAAATTTGTTCCCTGCACCAAGATAGGAAGATCAGCTGCCCAAGACAGTGGTTTCTCTGCATAATTCCTGTCGGTCACCTAGATTCTAATGAATCCTACTGGATCCCCCCATCCCAATGCTGAGGTTCATTTGTTGGACAGCCATAACTGCTCCTAGGCCCTCTCTTCTGAGATCCAGGCCTATGTATTCAACTGCCTGGTGGACATTTTATTTAGGTGCCTCAAAGTGTTGAATTCATGACCCCTCCACTTTTACACCAGCCCTTCTTATTTCCCCCCTCAATGAATGACCCATCATCCACTCAGATGTGGAAATTAGCAGCCTAGGAATCTTCCTGGATTCCTTTCGTTTACCCTACACAACCCCCCCCACCACTCAACTTAAGTCATTCTACTTTTACAAATATTGCTAAGATCCATGTGTCTCTTTCCTTCTCGATCTCCACTGAATTCAAGCCATCATAATCTCTCAGCTGGACTGCTGCCACTGGCTCCTAATTGGTCCCCGAGTCTTCTCACCTTTTTTCACTCTTTCTCCACACTATAGGTTGAGTGTGGAGAATTCAAGGTTCAGAATTCCTGTCCAGGACAGCTGACTAGGGACACCCTGGTTGCAGTTAACTATTGTGTTCCTGCTGCGACCAAGTATTTTTTTTCTAATGACTAAATAACATTACTTTTATTTCTGAGAAAAGGAGCCTTGTGGGAGGCGATCTTTGCACGTGATCTGAGTTACCTCCCTGGCAAGAGGGAGAGTGAGAGGCGCTTAAACACAGCGGTGTTAAAAGCCTTCCCCACCCTTTCCCAGGTCCGAGGGCTTGTCTGTGCAGTGACGTGCCTGGCCACTGACCTGAAGACCCAATCGCCGCCCCTGACCTTGGGATGCTGCCCCCCTTAACCTTCATTGGATGGGATTTTCCCTGGAATTTTTGTTCTCCAATAAAATCTCACTCCCTGGCATGCTCTCCCTCTCTCACTAGTCTCTTCTGTAAACCTCACCACCGCATTAGGTGGCTAGAGGCGGGAGCTAGGAGAAGCCATCTTGGAGCTGTGTTAAAGGTAATGAGAGTCTGTCTCTTTAATTTAAAACTCACTAGCAATTTCTTATGAACCGAACCTTCTTTCATGAAGCTCGCGCTGGTCGCGTGGCAGAGAGACTTGTTTACTTTAACTTCTGGTAACCATAAACTGCAACCCATATATTCAGGAGGAGATAATTGGTATTCTGAATACAAATCTTCCAAATATGCATGAACTGGGACACGCTTTTTTAAAAAAAAAGGTATAAGGGAACATTTTGAACCAAATAAGACCTTGAAGATGAATCAGTCTAGACCAGGGGTCTGCCAACCAGCCTGCTATTTGTTTTTATAAATAAACACATTAGAAAGAAGTCACACTCACTCATATATTGTTAATGCTATTTACAAGTGTACTACAAAAGCAGAGCTGAGTAGTTGCATGCAACAAATCATACAGCTTACGAAGCCTAAAATACCTGGCCCTTATAGAAAAAAATTGGCTGAAGGAAAAAAGTACTCTTGAGGTTTGTCACCCTGGGTTGTACATCAGAGACCCCTTGTAGAAGGGGTCACCTCAGGGATTCTGCTTCAATTGGTCTGCAGTTAAGATCCAAGTACTGTAACTAAAAACTTAAATTTCTCCTCAGTTGCTGAGATTACACAGGTGTGCATCATCATGCCTGGCTTGTGTCCCCTTTTTAAAATAACAACTACTAACATCTATAAAGTCCTGTACTAAATCCACCTCCATCATCTCATCCAATCCTTAAGTACATTTGAGGTTCTAGGAGCTGGAAGCTTTGCTAGACTTGCTTGAGATAACAAAATTGAGACTCAGAGAATTTAGTCCTATTCCCAGTCTCTATTTAGTAAAAGGCAGCTAAGAAACATGTGTAGGTCATTTAAATCAAGTCCACTGCCCACAAATTACATATTTAGATTTTATTTTGGCATGTGGAATCCCACTTGCTTTCAGTGTCTGTAGACACGAAAGCATACCTACTATTCCCAGAACCTTAGAAATCTGTCCTCCTAAAGCTGTCTATCCTCCTATAGCTCCTGGGATTCCTTAGGGTCACTGGAGGAGAGGATGTGTGTGTGTAGTAGCTCCAATCCCTGCACCTTCACTTCACCCAGAGCAGATATATTTTTACCATTCAAATATTAGGCTCACACATACAACTGTGTTTGAATAGAATTTCATATGCAAAGACCACTGATGTGGCTCAGACCTCTGTCCATTGTTTTAATCCAAATGTCATGAACACTGCCCCCAAATTCCTGACACTTCTTATATCATCAATCAGTTCTCCCTATTGGTCTGAATGAAGTCCAAAGTACGTTTCTCAGAGTACCAACACTCTTTTGAAAGATGAAGGACTTACTTTTAGTAGACAAGAACTTCCCCCATCTGTCATGGTAACTGGAATGGCTCATTACTTCTTCCTGCCTACTGTTGTATATACTGCGTAATGCATAATAAAAAAGCAACCAGTCTCATTCACTCTCTGGCTGGGCCACAGCATTTCTCCCCAATGTCTGCCTTAAGCCTAACCCAAATGCTCTCTACCTTGCTGCATCCCTTTACTTTCCCGCTTTCTATCTATGGAAGTAAAGTGAGGCATTAATTATGGGGAAAACGGGTGGAGTAAGACATCTTTTTACATTTCTTTGTTCCCAAGAGGAAAACACAGAGGTGAGAAAACACACATTGGGCGGAACACATTCAACTTTTCATTCCATAACAATATTTGCACCCTTCTGTAAGAGGAGGATGACTAATTGATTAGTCAGAGCCAAGATATTCAATGGGATGAGTTTTTATCAGACTGGGGCCCGAGTATATGAGATGGTGCTATCTATGGTTAACCTTGTCCTGATAAGTCAGGGTCTATTCTCAAATGTAGAGTGAGGATTAGGGTTGGAGGCAGTAGGAAACTTTCACTGTCAATCTAAATTTAGTTCTAAGAATGACAAGGACATCCAGAGTCAGATCCATGAAATATTCATATTTCACATCTGAGGAAGCAATATTAGTGAATTCTACACCCTAACTGCCAGACATAGCCTAATGCTTAGGAAAGCACAATTCTCCATCTTTTTTTTTTTAATTGTGTTTCTGGGGATGGAACCCAAGGACTCAAGCATGCTAGACAAGCTACACCTCTAACCCACAGTCCCTAAATCTTAAATCAAACAGGCAATCAGTATTAGGGGCACTTTGACTTTTCATTTTATAATAGCATCCCTGTTTCTCACTTTACTATTTCTCAAAATATAGGGTTCCCTTCATACACACACACACACACACACACACACACACACACATATATATATATATATATATATATATATATATATACAAAAATAAATACTTTTAAACATAAATTCCCAAATCAGGAGAACTGGATAACAAGATAAATTCAAGAAGCCAAGAGCATGGAAGAAAAAGTCAGTCACCAGATTTTACATAAGATCATCTGAACTTCTCTGGCCATTCAACTTCACATATTATTCCAAATACTCTATGTCACATAGTCCACAAGATCTTCCTCTGGGACTCTGATGTAATCAATAGCCATACTTGTCATTAAGATGAGTTCTGCCATCTCCACTTTGGCCTTCAGGTGGAACCCACACACAGTAGTCTGGGTCATCTTCGGGATATTTAGAAGAAAGTGTGGGGGGAAATTTGCCTGGACCAGGAGCTTTCTTTTTCTTCAATTCATCTCTGCTTTTCTCATATTCATTCTTTGGTGCTGATGGTTCTTTGCAGGATGAAGATGTTTCATTAATCTCTTGATAATTTTTCTTCTGTTCCATGTGGCTGATTTGAGACATGTTTTCATGGTTTTTTGTTTCCTTAGAACATGTGAGATCTGTGGGAGAACTCATTTCCTGCACTGAATGAAGTTTCTGGCTCTATCTCCTGTGGCAACCTGCTGTTTCCATCCTCCATTTTCTCTTCGTGCTCCCCCTTTTCTTTCTCTTCTTCTTCATCTTCTTCTTCCTCCTCCTCTTCTACTTCAGGCTCGTCCTTCATTCTCATTAGAGCCGGAGGGAGTTCTGGACGCTTGGGGGGAAATTTCCCTACTGTTCCAGTTTTTAACTTGAATTTGCTTCCTCCTTTCATAGCACCAAAGAGAGGCAGTGTAAGTTTCTTAGCTTTATTTTCTGTATCTGTAGTCTGACTTTCAGTCTTTTTTAGTTCTGGAATCTCTGCTGGCTTTACAATTTTTATTAACCCTTTAAGCCTCTGTTGTTCTTTCCTCAGTTCGAAAGTTCTGAGATGAAGTTTCTTCCTGGACACACCATCTAATGCACTCCCTGATTTCATTTCTGACATGAATGCATCTAAAGAATCCTGAGGTGGGGACTCTGACAGAGCTTTGCTTGAGGACTTGAGACTCTCAGAAATTTCAGAGAGTTCCCTTTCAGCATCATTTAACTTTGCAACCAGTGATTCAAAGGTCTCTGGCTTCTCATCAATCTTCCCAGCCTTCTTCATTCGGTTAAGATGCTTCTTCTCCACAAGGCCAGTGCGATCAAGGAATGTGTCATCATCACTATCATAAAAATATTCATCTTCCCAGTTCTTGGCTTTCCTTTTCCGAGATACTGCTTCCTGCCGCAGCAATCCCAAAGTATCAAGGATCCGGCAAGCTTCCAGTGAGCACTGAATCATTGCTTCTTTTTTCTTTCCTGAGTGAATGGCCTCAGCCACCAGCTGTTTCCCAGTTGAATCATCCACAGGTAATCTCACCCTGCAGAGCCAAGTGCTATGTCCCTGTTCATAAAATTCATATTCTAGTTCTTCTCCTTCTCGGTCAAAGAAACCTTGGAGAGCCTTTTTTGGGTCCTTTATATAAAAGGCTTCCCTTTCCTGCTGAAACTCTAAGACAATGGGATTCTCTTCTGCATCATCCTCTACAGCATCTTCTCCCATTCCCCAGGTACAACCCATATCATCATCTTGGTTACTAGTATTCCTCTTCCTTTCAGTGTTATCCATTTCCTCTTCTTCATCTGAATCTTCTCCTAGCATCTTCTTCTCCAACAACATCTGTTGCTGCTTGCGCAGTTCCTTCAACTGTGTTACTGTTAACTCGTATTCTGCCTCTCGGTCTTCTTCTGGTCCCTGCAGGATAAAGAGCCGGGTGCTACCACCAAAGCGGAAAACGTGCCCGACATGGACTCGACAATAGGTGCGGGGAGGGATTCGAGTTTTGTTGAGGAACGTGCCATGGGTACTTCCCAGGTCGTAGAGGTAGAAGCCCTGCTCTTGGCCGTCGCATTCTCCGTCCGGGTCGGACGCCCTGTGTTGGAGCACCACGTGGTACCGAGACACCGAAGGGTGCTCCAGGCACATGTCGCAGCTAGACAGCCTCCCCAAAAGGTAGCAACTTGTCCCTTTTAAGCTACGGGTGCCCAGGATGGTGCCGCCCTTCAGGGTCTCTAGGCTATAGGGGGCCATGGCTGGGCTGCCCCACGGCGGCTCTCTGTACCGCAGAGCTCGAGCCGGGCCACCAGGGTAGGAAACCGCGGTGGGGGGACGCAGCTGCTCTTCCTGGACACTCCTAGTCTCTCCACTCCTAGTCTCTCCGCTGTCCCGCCTAGGCGGAACGTCGGGCTCCGTAGAGTCAGAGTCCCGCGGCTCCGTGGGCCATTCCTTCTTCACCTCCTCAGGGTTTGCGGAGCCTTACTCCGCACTGCTGGGGTCGCCGGCAGGGCTGGCTTCTTAAAGTCGCCACTCAGTTCTGGCCTTTATTTGATAATTTATAAAGGAGAGTTGAGAATGATTCTTGCTCGTGTTTCCCCTCCTTAGAAACTGAACCAGAACTGTTCTTGGTCCTGAAAAGGGAGGACCATAACCAATCAGATATATATATATATATAAAGTTAATTGATTGTATATTCTCTTCTAAGAACTCTCTGTTCAGATCCTTGGCCCATTTCTTGATTGGGTTATTATTATTATTATTATTATTATTATTATTATCATCATCATCATCATAAACATCACAATTATTATTATTTGTTTAGTTTTTTTTTTGAGTTCTTTATGTACCTTAGAGATCGGTGCTCTATCTGATATGTGCGGGGTAAAATATTCCTCCTAAAATGTAGGCTCTGTCTTCACCTTACAGATTGTTTCTTTTGCTGAGAATAAACTTTTTAGTTTGATTCTATCCCATTTATTGATTATTTGTTTTAATTCTTGTGCTTTCAGTGTCTTATTAAAGAAATTGGGGCCTAATCCCACATGATGAAGATTAGAGCCTGTATTTTATTCCATTGGACACAGAGTATCTGGTTTAATTCCAAGATCTTGATACACTTGGAGTTGAGTTTTGTGCATGGTGAGAGATAGTGTTTTGTTGAAGAGGCTATCTTTTCTCCAGTGCATGTTTTGACACCTTTGTCTAATATATAATAATTATAGTTTTGATAGTTGATGAGCAAAGTAGATGGAAAGTAGATGGAAAGCCATCTTCTAAGGTGTTAGGCTATCTTTTCTCCAGTGCATGTTTTGACACCTTTGTCTAATATATAATAATTATAGTTTTGATAGTTGATGAGCAAAGTAGATGGAAAGTAGATGGAAAGCCATCTTCTAAGGTGTTTTTTGATTCTGTTCTTTAGGTTTCTGTAGTTTTCCTTGTATAGACCTTTCACGTCTTTCATTGAGTTGATTCCAAAATATCTTTTTTTTTGAAGTTATTGTAAATGTGGTAGTTTTCTTCATTTCTTTCTCAGTAGAGTTTTCACTGATATACAGAAATGCCTTTGCTTTATGGGTGTTGATTTTATATCTTGCTACTTTGCTAAATTTATTTACTAGTTCTAGAAGTTTTCTGGTGGAGTTTTTTGAGTCTTCTAGGTATATAATCATATCTGCCATTTGAAGGTAAATGGATAGCATTGGAGAAGATAATGCTAAGTGATGTTATCCAATTCCAATAAAACAAAAAATGCCAAATATAAGGAGGCTGACTCATAATGGGGTAGGGAGGGGGAGCATGAGAGAAATCCATGGATTCTCAATAAAGAAGAGGGGTGGGAGGAAAACAAAGGGGGCAGGGGATTATCAAGAATGGTGGAATGTGATAGAGACCATCATCAAAAGTACATGCACAAATACACAAATTTGTATCGCCATACTTTATATACAACGAGAAATATGAAAAATTGTGTTCTATACATGAAATAAGAATTGTAATGCTTCTGCTGTCATTTCTTTAAAAAAATTGATAGAAATATGAAAAAAAAATGTTCATAAATTATATACATTATATATATATATATAAATCTAGGGAAAGGCAAGTCTCTTTCCTGAATTTTCAAAAATCAATTAATTTATTAATTTGTTCTAACTTGCTAATAGAGCAGAATGCATTTCACTTTGTAGCACACAAATGGAACACAAGATTTTATTTCTCTTGTTGTTCAGAATGTATAGTTACAAAACCCATGTAACTCTACTTTGTGTACAACAAGATTTTCATCTCATTCCACCATCTTACCTACCTCTATAACATCTCCCATCACCTCCCTCCCCTTTGTCTTATTCAAAGTTTCTTCATTTCTTCCATGCTACCTCCCACTTCCCTCATTGTGGATCACCATCCACTTAGCAGAGAAAACATTATTGTCTTTGGTTTACGAGGATTGGATTACTTGCTTTAACATGATATTCTCTAACTCCATGTATTTACTTCCCAATTCCATAATTTTATTCTCTTTTAATGCTCAGTAATATTCCACTGTGTAAATAGACCATATTTTTTTACCCATTCATCTAGGGAAGAGCATATAGATTGGTTCTATAGTTTACCTTTTGTGAATTGTTTTGCTATGAACATTGATGTGGATATGCATCTGTATTATGCTGTTTTTAGCTATCGTTGGTCTAAACTGAGGAGTGGGATAGCTGGGTAAATTTTGGTTTCTTTCCAAGTTTTCTAGGGAATCTCCTTATTCTTTTCCAGATTGGTGTCACCAATTTAGAGTCCTACCAACAGTGTAACAGTGGGCCTTTTTCCTCATATCCTCACCAACATATATTTTTGCTTGTATTTTTAATAATTGCAATTCTGATTGGAATAAGATTACATTTTGGAGTAGTTTTGATTTGCAATTCGTTAATTGCTAGAGATGTTGAACATTTTTTATTTATTGATTGATTGTTTATATTCTAAGAAGTGTGTCTCTTCAGTTCCTTAGCCCATTTCATTTAAGGATAGGGAAATTTGTTTTCTGTTATTAAGTTTTTTAACTTCTTTATATATCCTGGAAATTAGGTTTCTATTTGATGTGCATGTGGTAAAAATTTGCTCCTATTCTCTGGTATCACTTTTTGCCTCACTGAGTGTTTCCTTTGCTGAGAAAAATCTTTTCAGTTTGAATTCATCTCATCTAGTGATTCTTGTTTCTATTTCTTGTGCTTTAGTACTATTCTTAAAGAAGCAAAATTTCAAATCCCCTACTTGGAATTACAGTAAGACATTATGATAGCAACACGATTCATCTTCATTTCAAGCCCACTTTCTTAAGGGGCTTTCATCCTAGGAAGAAAAAGAAAATGTTATAGACAGGCCACTGGGTCTAAGGCCACGACATAAAATAAGGAATATACCATTAATCAATTTAAATAATATACTCAAAACTTTGGATCTCTGGAAAAACATATATATATAATAATATATATAATATATATATATATATATATATATATATATATATATATATATATATATATATATATATATTATTATTACACACACACACACACACATACACACACACACCATACACTTTCTGGTTAAATCTCCTTGCCCTCACTCAGGGCAGTTTCTCTCTAGTTTTTATATGTCAAAAGAAATATTGGTTAAAAAAAATAAATGTATCTTTCACCTGTAGCATAAAAGAAGTGATCATGTCCTTCATCTTCCTGAACTCAGGACAAGCATAACTCTCAAATATGGTTCTGTGAACTGAGATTTTCTGGAGTCTTGACATGGTTTTGAGGGTGCTGTTCCAAAATTACATATACTTTATTAGTAATATTTTAAATTCACAATGGTAATTTTCACATAGTGGAAATTATGGGTTATACTATAAAATTCAATTTTTACTATTTTTATATGAATTCTAAAAAACAATTATCTTTCCACCTCATATAATTTTAATGTTCACTCTGTTTCCATACAAGAGAAGTTAACTGAAATTTTACAAGATTTTCACTGTATTATTTCCATCAATAAATAATATATTTACATATATAATCTTCAAATTCAAAAGGCCTCATATGGAAGTTTAAATGCAAATGCTTGTCTGGGTTGGCTGGATTTTACTTCTCCAAGGATACCTTGCCTTAATTTCGCTGCAGCCTGAGGATCTGGATTTCAATTCCCAGAGCCTCAAAAGAAAAATAAATAAATAAATAGATGTACAGACAAGACCCTACAATTAGACATCATTTATTTCTGGATTTGAGGTTATCTCCTGACTCTCAAAAAAACTCACTAGGCTCAGATTGAGCATATGAAGACATAAGTTGTGTCTAATCAGGACCCCTTATATAAGCATTGACCAATGTACACATATTCAGTAAAGAGAAGCAAGTTGTGACCATCTGGTGTGAAGTCTGCCAGAGTTGGTATCCATTTCTAGGCTTTCTCACTTATGTTCAGTGAACCTTATTTTTTCTCCTGTATACGTACTTTGTGATTTATAGAGAGGACATGTGGTTCCTAAAAATACAGTAAATGATGAGTGTGCAGTGAAATCCTGAGACTGGATGGTGAGTCTGGTTGAAACTGGCTGCACTAACTATGGTGGGAACTGGCTATGGTTGGCTAGAATCCCTGGTGTAATCTTTAGTTTCTGCAATCCTGTGTCTTCTCCTGAGAAAGGTCAGCCATGAATTTCCACTGGCCAGTCAACTGGACCATATATTAACAGTAGACACTGGAAGTTCTATAGTATCCTATAGAATATCTTCAGCCCCTACCTTAAATTCTATGTGAGAACATTTGTGGCAATATTTCCGAATCTTCTCAGATTGTGTTGTGGATTCTGGAGTGAGGAGATCATCCCAATAACAACTCCATGTATTTTTTCCTCTAGGAGTGGGGTGAGATACTCTATAGATATCTCAGTTTTTCTTTCTTCCTTAATTCATTCTCCTTTTTTTTTTGGAGATTGTGGTATTGTGGATTGAGCCAGAGGTACTGTACCACTTAGCTACATACCTGGTACTTTTAATTTTTTTTTATCTTCAAACAGTTGCTGAGTGTGATTTTAAATTTATGCTCCAGTATTTTGAGTTGTATTTATACATAAAATTTTAGCTTCCTGTTCAATGACAACTTCCCACTTTCCCAGTATTATCAGTTACTTTTTTGCAGTACTATCAGTTTCTTTACCCATATTACATTTCAAATGAACATGGTATTTTCAATTGTTATACCAAAAACTGGATGAGATTTTAAAGTATTTTTTCTCTCTGGGTGCAATGATTCATGCATATTAATTCCAGAGACTCAAGTGGCTAAGTCAGTAAGATTGCAATTTCCAGGTAAACATCAGGAACTTAGGTAGACTAATTAGACAATTAGAAAAACCTGTCTCAAAATTTGAAAACATGGCTGGGTATATAGCCCAGAATTAACATGCTGCTGTTTCAAATCCCCAGTACCATAGAAAAATATCAAAAGCAAAATTTTTTTTGTTGTTGTTTATGAGCATTTTACATGATTGAAAAGTAAAGAAGAATCACTTGATATTGGAAAACTCATGTGTTTCTATTCTTCCTTTGTGTCTCCAAAGGGAGACAACCTGTCAGAGTGTCTTTATGCTCAGATTTCCTTTTGTGGAATGTATATGAGAGCATTCTCATTCCCTACTCTGGTATTCTCCTGGAACTGTGTTTCAGAACTATGTAATATGAGGATCCCACAGCTGGCACATCTAATGCCTCTCATAAGTCCAGACCAGTACTTGGGGCTTTTCTTGTTCAAGAGCAATATAAATGTAGAGAGCTTAGTTTCTCAAATAAATAACTGAGAGAACTCTCAACTTCCATTTTTTAAAAATGTCTTCACTAATTTTATAGTCTAGCACAGTGTTTCTTTCTTCCATATTCATATAATTGAAGTACTACTTACTATTCCACTTTTTGAGAGTAGCCATTCTAACAGCTGTGCTCATACAGAAGATCTTATAGTTGGATGGTGCACTAAAATTCTGATGCAAGCTTTTTAGATTCCAGGGTGCCTTATGCTCACTGGAAAAAAAAAAATTGATGTGCACCTATTTTAGAAATAACGAGGGATCTGTGATTGTAACCATTTTTTCTGCACTAATATTCGAGATTTTAGCCCATTGCAATGTTTTCACACCAATGTGAGAACACTCCTTTTTGATCTAGGTAGATTTGCACCTCCACAGTTACCAGTGCTTTCAATGTTTGAGGTTTCAGATGTAGTCCATTGAATGGAAAAAGTTAATATCGGGACAAATTACTTACAGAAAGAATTGGTTAGGTCTGGTGTTATTAGTAAAGTGAGCTGGGTGAGAGACATCAGGAAGTGCTGAACTGCCACTTTGGCTTTCAGTGGTGGTCTGTATTTCCCTGTTAATTTTTTGGTACTGTCTAGATATAGTCCAACTGTCAGCAACAGCTATTTGCATTTTTAGAGAATGTTGGCAAATCCCTCTAAGGAATTAAGGGATTACCTTAAGATTTAACATCTCTTCCACTCTGGCCTAATGGAATAAAGCCCATAGATCTTGCATGGCCATAGAAAACCACTTATTTTTCCCCCTGGAGTAAATACTCATGTATATCTTATTCCTTCCTCTGTGTGTACAGATAAATTAGCATTTAAACTACAGGCAATTTAGAGTTAAATAATGTATTTCAAATGCAAACCAGTCTTCCTTTATTTATATTAACACTGTATTTGGGCATTTTGTTCCAGTAATTTTGCATATTGCTCAAATCAGAAAAATCTTCAAGTGCATTCTACTTATCTCATCTTGGTCGATATTTTTTTTTTTTTTTTCAGTTTTCCAATTTGTGTGCCTCTAATTCCTTTACAGTTTTTAGAAGGACTCAAAACAGGAGTATATATTTATTTGGTGTACCATAAATGGAGGTAGGCTTATATTCTGCTTTTATTTATTTTTATTTTATTTTTTAAAATTATCTCTCTTTATATCTGCTCTTTGGTGGATGCTTGTGTATAATTCCAGTGTCACACACATTCTGCACACAAATCACTTTTGTAATCTATGCCTTTTATTCTAACATCTACCTTGAAGTTGGATTGTAGCATTCATTAACATTAAATATTTTATTGATATGTTTTGATTTATATACTTATAATAATGAACAATAAAAAGATATTTGCATACATATGAACTGCCCTATGTAGTTTTCTGTATTGTGATTTTTTTTTATCTTAAAATTACTACACTGTTTTAGTATTATAACATGTATTAGTGTCAGGTAATGATCACTAGTACATTTGTTCTTACATGTGAGAGAGTACTTGTCTAATTTTATATACATTCATCTTTCCAGGAAAATTTTAGAAGTTTTTGCTTTGATTTCTTCTTTCACAAAAATCAAAGAATGGTAAAATTATGACCAGTTATTATTAAAGTGTACCTTGGGAAAAATGATCATTTTTATAATAGTTCTATCCTTTGTAAATATGTTGAATATTTTCTGTATTTTTATTTTTATTTTCTCAAATACTGCATATGAAATGCAACATTCATGTGACATCAGCATAAAACATACATGGTATTTTATAGTATTTGTCAAACTGGATATAATACATCAACAAAAATTCTAGCTCCTAGAATTTACATTTTACAAAATTTAATAATTATTTCTTCCTCTTTAGCCATGCCCCTTGGTTTCAACTCTGGAAGAATGTGGATGTACTCTCATGAAAAGTTGCTGTAATTTTAGTCTCTGTTTCCTCTGTGGGTGTATCATATACATATGATTACAAAACAGTTTCTACAAATGGATAATAAAGGTTAAATTATTATTTTCCTTTTTTGTGAATGCATTTATTCCACATATTCATCAATACTATTTAATTCATCTATATGATGTGATTTTATTCAATGTTACCTAATTTCTAAAGATTTTGAGTTTTTATGATAATTGAAAAGTTAGATATATCCTTTTTAAAGTGACTCTTCAAGAATTTTTTTTCTTATGCATTCTGTTGTATTTCTTCTTCATATAAGTGTTTGATTATATGTGAGGAAATTAGGGCTTATTTTTAACTTGTCAGTTTTGCAGCTTTTAATGTAATCATTTGATTTTTTTGTATTAATATTTTGTAATTCATAAGTTTAAGTCTATTATATTGTATAATTTTGAAAACAAAAAAAACTATTTTTTTTTTCTTTTGTGATATTAGGGATTCAACCAAAGTGTCTTAATGCTGAGCATTTTCTCAGCTCTGTTTTAAATTTTATTTCCAGATGGGGTTTGCTCAATTTCTTCAGTTGGCCTTAAATTTTGAACTTCATGCCTTAGACTCCAGAATAGTAGATATTTCAGGTGTGCACCATCATATGAACCCTACCTTTTGTATGTAAACTTTTGAGCTTTGTACTTTCTTATATATTTCAGTATTATTTAGTAATAACTTATATTCAGCATTTAATGTGTCAAAATATGTTGTTATGTTTTATGAGTGAAGGGATAAAATAGCATTTTATTATCACACTCTTTTCCCAATATCTTGGCGTGTTTTAAGAGTTTTGTTGTTGGTGTTTTCTGTAGTTCCACCATTTATTTTATTATGAGGTTTACCCTGATTGATTTTACTTCATAACATCAATCATGTGGCATCATGGTATTTTGGTCAGCAGTAGACTTTATGTACAACCATGGATCTAGCAAATATCTTAGCCATGTACTAGTCTATACCATCTAGATTCTATCATTGCACCCAGAGTATTGGAAAATTGCAGAAGATTCTTAGGATAAATTTTCCAGAGTGTATTTCCATAAAGTGAGAAATCATTATATATGCCTATATTTGCAATTATATACTGTATAATTGATATAATTTTTATTCATTGAATTTTCAAATTTGCTAGTGCTTTTTTAATTGTATTTGCTTTTTAAAAAATTTGTACTGAAGATTGAACCCAGGGGTGCTTAACAATAAAGCCACATCCTCAGTCGTTTTATATATATATATATATATATATATATATATATATATATATATATATATATATATATATTATTTAGAGACAGAGTATTACTGAGTTGCTAAGTGCCTCCCTAAGTTGCTCAGTACAATATATATATAAGACAATATTATATATAATATTGTCTTAGAATTTATGATCCTTTTTTCTTATCCTCCTCAGTCACTGGAACTACAGTTGTCCATCACTAGACTGGGCTCATTTGCTTTTTAAAAGCACCAACATTGATACTGGTAACTCTGTGTTATGTTTATCTTTAATAGCTTCTAATTTTGCTCTTTTGCTTAAGACTTTCTTTACTTTTAGTTTTTGAATTTTACTTTTTATTGGGATGTATGATTTGATAATAAATTCTAGTCATTTTATGGCTTAATAATTTTTTTGTATGTTTTATTTTCACCTCAGGTATAGATGAATTCCAATTTTTCCAGCTGTATAGAGGTCTACGTGAAACATAATAACCTGTATGGATATTGTTAAAGAAATGGAACCACAATTTTACCCAGTTTTTGACTGCACTGTATATGCCCAAAGGACATAAAATCAGCATACTACATTGACACAGCCACATTAACATTTATAGCAGCACAATTCACAATAGCTAAGCTATAAAACCAACCATTCAATGATGAATGGGTCCATTCAATGATGACAGGATAAAAAATATTGCTTATGTACACAATAAACTATGAATCGGCCATAAAGAAGAATGACTTTATGACATTTGCCAGGAAATGGATGAATCTGGAGATTTTATGCTAAGTAAAACAAACCATTTCTTTAAAACCAAATATTGAAAGTTATTGCTGATATGTGAAATCTAAATCTTATAAAGTGGGGAAGGGTAAGAAAAGAAGATCAGTAGATTGCACAATGGTAAACAAAAATAAATAAGTAAATAAATAAATAAATAAATAAAAGGGACAAGGATAGAAATATTATATATCTGTAAGTGAATCCTACCATTGTAGCCACCAACAAGAACAGGATTTTAATTAGGATAAGATATATCCCATGCTTGCATAATACCATAAAAATCAATTTACTGTCAGGTAGAACTAGAAAGAACCAATAAAAAAACCAAACAAACAAATTATATTTGTTTGAAGATATATATATATCTTCAAACAAATATAATTTGTTTCTATATATATTCTATATATATTCTATTATAAATATCTTACAATATACACATCGATCAAAGTTTGTGTGTGTATATATATATATATATATATATATATATATATATATATATATATATATATATTTTGTATGTTAAAATTATAAAAAGGAAAAATTCAAACAGGATTGTTGTTGCTATTTTTCATATTAATAACATACATAAAAACCATAAAATATTCGAACTTAAATAAACTATTAAATATTTCCATTAAGTGCTCTGCCTACCTTGTTGCATTTCAAAATTTCTCTTACTAGAGATCTCACTACACATTCAGAATAGTCAGCTCTATCAGAGAAATAACATATAAGATTCTACACATTAGTAAATTTCTGATTAGTGGTTGTACAATTAAAATTTGAAAATTCCCGTTCTTAATTACCATGATTTTCTCATCTGAAAATATGTAAAATTTAGATCAAGAAATAAAAAATTACAAAATATATATTTTTGTGATAATGCCTGAGTTTTATATTGTGTTTCATAAATGTGGAGTATGTATACTTTTTTGAACTTAAATTACTTTTTCTGCAGAAGTAAATAATAGTATAATTGTGTTCCAAAAAACTACCTACATGATAGTCTACTAACTCTAATTTCAACTGTATTTACATTACAGACTGTGCAAATATTCCTGTGGTCAATATGTTATTTATTTACCTATTCTTATTTTAGGAACTGTTAACATTTATGGATATAGCCATTGATTTTACTGAAGAGGAGTGGGAATGCCTTCATCCTGCTCAGAAAAGTTTATATAGAGATGTGATGCTAGAGAACTATAGAAACTTGGCTTTCCTGGGTAAGTTTAACTTCCCTTTAAAATTATTAATTACTAATTATTATTTAATTTACTTCTGTTGCAGAGTATATTCTGGGAACTTCTCTATAAAAATGAGTTTCAGATTTGTGTTTCAAAAAAAAGGGCATTTTTAGTACAGATATTTTACTCTCTCTCTCTCTCTCTCTCTCTCTCTCTGTATATATATATAATTTTACTTTTTAATCTGTCTCTTTCTTTGTGTGTTGCACATCCTTCACTTTAGATAAGTAGTACTTAGTATAATTTAGTGATGTAAACTATTGTAGACTACACATAGCAGCGGGCACAGTTGAGTCATTCAAATGTCAAGAAGAAAACCAAACTAAAAAATGTTGAAAGAGTAGTCACCCAGCAGAAGAAATTTTCAGAAGCTTAGGTTTATTTATTTTGATTGTAATCATTGAACACATACTGCCCTATATTTATCACATTTTCAAATTCCTTGTTGTTCTCTGTTTTCTTCTTTAGTGATGTCCCAGTTTATTCAGATTAACCATCAAAACTTTGCTTTTGTTGTGAGGGCCAGCATGATCTGTTTAAAATCTTCTTGTGAGGAAACTTTAAAGGAACAAACAGAAGAGAGAAACGCACACACAGTGAAAAGGAAAAAAGAAAAAAAAAACTGGCCACCCCTCTTAACAGCTACACATATAATCCCCCAGAATTACATAGCTTCTGATACCATGACTACATTCTAACCCAGTGTTTCTTTAACCCCATGTGCTAGCTAACCAAGATTAGGTACAATTAATACAAATATAGAGCCCCTTCTCCCTAAGGAAATTTCCACAGAAACTAGATAGTACACCTGTAGAGTTGTCTTAATATCTTCAGGGAGAAACTGCTGGGCATTACAATTGTGGTACGCAGGGTGCCAGTTACAATCACCCCCACACTTTCCTGTCTATTCCAAGATCAGAATACCTAATACCTCCCTCTTTTTTAAGGCCTTTTGAATAAATAATATTACTTATCTCCTTAATGCTGGTGGGGGCAAAAAATAGGGCAGACATAGACAACAGCAAGTTCCAACATCAGTAAACATCCACCTATGAATATTTTTGACCCAGATGAAATTGAGTAAACATGAAGTTAACCAATCCAAGAAGTCCAAAATCCATCATCTTGTTGAACCCTATGAATGATATCTTTAAGGTTATCTAAGCTTTTTGAAATAAAATTACTATTATAACTTTAATTGAAGGAACTCATGGTATTAAACTTCTGATATTCTTTATGATGTAACAATAACAGACAATCAATTGCAGCATAATTGTCAAGTATGGCATGACAATGTTGTTTTTGTTCTTCATTAAGCATATTTACATCCATGGAGGCATGACTAGTACTGTTTATGATAGCATAGGCGAGTTTCATAGTAGTTTTTTAAGCCCATAGAGCTAGTCCAGGTAAACTCAGCAAGGAGAATGTCAAAGCGTTAAATTCTGCCTTAGAGAGAAGCTTCACTGAATCATCACAGTTTTTATCAAAAGGAATAGATCTTTTATGAATAAATTACACAGGATTTTGACCTATTAAATACTATGTGGATGGTAAGGACACATTATTCTGCTAAGACAACAATGAATACCATGAGATATTTTTGCAGGTGTATAACAATTTTATGCAAGTGAGTCAAGATATTGTAATGGGTTGTTGAAGTCCAGGATCTGGCAGTACTGAATTTCCCAGAGCTGGTGTACAAAAACAGAGCAAAATTGTTGTTAAGACCAAAGCATTTACAGAGTTTTGTGTGAGTTTAGCAATCAAAGCAGTAACAAAGTTATCTAGAGTACATTCTAACCCCATTTTAGCCAACACCTGTTGAGCTGAGGCTGTTGATGATTTTATATCTCAACAAGTAACTAGAATTTAAGTATTGTGGGGTCCTCTTTTAATGTTTCTCCTCTTTTGAAGATGAACTCTTATCTTCCAGGGTTAAATGAAACTTAGAAATCAGCTTGTGAAGTCACTGATGTACATTTGTAATTGCTATTTTTCAAGCATGAAGCTAGATTCCAAACAGGACATGTTAGCATAAGTGTAGCAGTCTATGCTTTTCCCCATGTGAGCAAAACCATTGGAGCTTGTCATGCTGGTCAGGTGGAACCTCATATATTACATAATTTTATTGGTAATGGCTGTTTGAGAATAAAATGTCTATTCAATGCAGATGGCCAATTTTGAGTATTAACTTTATGTTGTATATTGAGCACATTAACTGTAAATAATACAATATTTAATGCATATTAATATAATAGAGGCTAGATCTTTGTTTGTTTCTGTTTTAAAAGGCAAGTATTAGGATACAATTTGTGCACTCAACAAAAGCTCATCCAAAAAATTATGAGAAATTTCATGATTTAAAACTATATCTCACTGATTAAAAATTGTGCAAAAGGATGAGATGTAAAGGCAGGAGCATTATCCATATTTAAACAAATAGGGCCTCTAGGAGCAGATCATGCTTGGTTTCTTTCCATGCTCTCTGATGGAACTTACTTCACGTTTTCTATTGTAGATTCAATTCTGTTATTAAATTTTTTCTTTTGTTTTGTGTTTTGCAATAATGCATTAGTAATCATAAATATTTTGAAGTGAATAAATCATTATACTTTTACTTTGTAATTTTTAAATATTTTTTATTTTGATTCGTGATTTAATTTCTGGATCATTGTTATTTTATTGTGGCATTCTTGGATTCTTTTCACAATATATATATATATCCCACTTCTCTTTATATATCCTATAGATTTTTAATTTTTACAGTATTTTACAAGTTGCTTAGACTTGTCTTAAACTTGTTACTGCTTGATAAGCCTCTACCATATTTGTTGAATTTCAGATTTGCACACTAGGAATGCCCCTCTCATTTTTCGTAAAGAATTATTCACATAAACATTGTGCTCATTGATGTTAATATTTTTCAATTTCAGTCTCTAAACTTTTTTAAATAGTTATTTAGTGTTCTTTGAGTAATTCATAACTGTCAGTATCCTAATGTTAAATTCTTAATGTTTTATTTTTGTTTTTATGTCTCGGATTTAGCCATGCTTCTCTATGTTTATATTTGCTGTACTATTTTTCATTTGTTCATTAAAGGAGCCATCAGTAGATTATATACTCCATTTTTGGGAAAAAAAAGTATAAAAACTTTTAAATAAATAAAAATAGGCAAGAACAGTGCTGCATCTTTGTAATATTTGCTAATTGGGAGGTCATGCAAAAGTACGTCTTGTATGAGAGAAGTCACAGATATTTAGAAAGAGCATGGCTCAAACAATTTTAAAAAGACTTGTGTTGTAGTTTGTGATATAGAATTTTTGGGGTAATCTCAAGCATTACACATGAAACATTAAAAGTTGGATGACATAAAGATCCAGAATTGCCAGTACTAAGTATGTATCCATGAACAATTAAATCAGAAAATTGAAGAGATACCCCTGCTTTTGTGTTTAGTGCCAACATTTTTCTCAGTATTAAAGCTAGGGACTCAATGTGTGTGCCCATCAATGTCAAATGTTTAAAAATATGTACTTATATACTATTATTATTTAGTTATAAAACATTTTGTCTCTTAAAGTGTTATAAGAAATATATGAAGGACTTTGAATTATTAAGTTGTAGGAGCATTTGATTCACACGTGGAAGTCAGAAATTTAGTGAGCAAAATTTTGTCACCAGGCACTGTGTTTTGCGTAGGGTTGATATTATAGTAAAAGTCTCCATATTTTTATTTTATTGAGCATAATAGGGTCAAGAGTTTTATTTTACCACATAGTGAGTGTATTATGTTCTTCATAAATACTAGTAGAAGGAAAACAATACATTGTAAGAACAAAATTGATAATTATATGAAATAATGATTGTTAATTCATTCTATTTAGTCATTTAACCTTGTATATATAGTATAAATTACCATGATATATTTATAAATAAACAAAGTTGTATTTGTCAATAAAGGAAATTCTCATATCACACGAATGTAAAAATATAAAAATCAATTTATTATACTTGATTGTCATGTGTTGAATTCATCCAAATATTATGGCCACAGGCTATGCAAGGTTTTTATCGTCTTTTAAAATGTTGTTACAAAAAATTTTATTTACATATATGTATATTTCTCAGTAAATTTTTTGCTCATATTTCTTTTTAAGAGTCCATTGCCTCTTTGCCCTTGTTGAATATTTATGGTATTATCACTCAAAATCTACTAGTTATTTTCATGTCTCTATGTCATGGTAGACAAAAATCATTTTTTGGACACACTTTGAAAAACCCGGAAATGTTTGTATATGTTTTACATTTCTCTTATTCTACTGACAGTGAAGGTAGGTGGTAGATATTTCCTAAATACCCAATACTATCTTATGAAGGACAAAAGGGTGTTAAAGATTCTTTTCTACACTTTATTATATTACTCATCTTAATGATGTACTCCTCTTGGATACTGTGGTCTCTACAAGAATTTGGATAATATTCCCAAGGTAATTTTTTTTCTGTACATTTTTATTGAACTAATATATTTTTTGGATTTATGGTGACTTTGGACTTACTAATCTGCTACACTCCTGATGTACTTATTTTACCTTAATTTCATGTTATGTATGCAAAATATATTTATCCCAGTCTAATAGGTATTATTTTTTTAATTTTTGTTTATTTCAGCCATGACTCCTAATCATATCCAAGAATATTCACCAGAAAAGGGCCTAAAACATATATTACATGAAGTGATAAGTGCAAAATATGAAAGTTGTGATCTTGACTATTTACCACAAAAGGAAATATGGAAAACTACAAGTGAGAGTGAACAACAGAAATCGTATAAAAAATCAGGCCTTGTTCATCACCAGAGAATTTATACTGGAGAGAAGCTCTACGAATATAAAGAATGTTGCAAAGTTTTTAGTAAAAAAAAAGGTCTTATTTACCACAGAGGAAAACACAATGGAGAGAAGCCCTACAAATGTAAAGATTGTGGCAAAGCTTTTGGTCAAAAATCACTCCTTATTTACCACAGCAGAACTCACACTGGAGAGGAGCCCTCCAAATGTACAGAATGTGGCAAGACTTTCGGTCAGAAATCACACCTTACTTGCCACATCAGAACTCACATGGGAGAGAAGCCTTACAAATGTAAAGAATGTGGCAAAGCTTTCAGTCTAGAATCACTCCTAATTTGCCGCAGGAGAACTCACATGGGAGAGAATCCCTACAAATGTAAAGATTGTGGCAAAGCTTTTGGTCAAAAATCAAGCCTTATTTGCCACATCAGAACTCACACTGGAGAGAAGCCCTACAAATGCAAAGATTGTGGCAAAGCTTTTGGTCAAAAATCAGACCTTATTTTCCACAGAAGAACTCACACTGGAGAGAAGCCCTGCAAATGTACACAATGTGGCAAAGCTTTTGGTCGAAAATCACACCTTATTTACCACATCAGAACTCACACTGGAGAGAAGCCCTACAAATGTAAAGATTGTGGCAAAGTTTTTGGTCAAAAATCAGACCTTATTTGCCACAGGAGAACTCACACTGGAGAGAAGCCCTACAAATGTACACAATGTGGCAAAGCTTTTTGTCGAAAATCATACCTTACTTGCCACATCAGAACTCACACTGGAGAAAAGCCTTTCAAATGTAAAGAATGTGGCAAAGCTTTTCGTCAAAAATCAAACCTTAATCGCCACAGAAGAACTCACACTGGATAGAAGCCCTACAAATGTAAAGAATGTGTCAAAGCTTTTGGTGAAAAATAAAACCTTATTTGCCACAGAAAAACTCACACTGGAGAGAAGCCCTACAAATGTACAGAATGTTGCAAAGATTTTGGTCACAAATCACACCTTATTTGCCCCAGCAGAACTCACACTGGAGAGAAGCTCTACAAATGTAAAGAATGTGGCAAAGCTTTTGGTCAAAAATCACACCTTATTTACCACAGAAGAACTCTCATTGGAGAGAAGCCCTACAAATGTACAGAATGTGGCAAAGCTTTTGGTGACACATCAAACCTTATTCACCACAGAAGAAATCACAGTGGCGAGATGCCCTACAAATGTAAAGAATGTTGCAAAGCTTTTGGTCAAAAATAGACCTTCTTTACCACAGCAGAACTCACTGGAGAGAAGCCCTACAAATGTAAAGAATGTGGCAAAGCTTTTACTCAAAAATCAGGCTTTATTTGCCACAGACGAACTCACACTAAAGAGAAGCCTTACAAATGTAAAGAATGCGGCACAGTGTTCAGTCAAAAATCACAGCTTATTTGCCACAACAGAACTCACACTTGGGAGAAGCCTCACAAATGCAAAGTATGTGACAAAGTTTTTACTCAAATATTACACCTTATGTGCCACAGAAGAATTTACACTGGAGAGAAACCTTACAAATATAAGGAACGTGGCAAAGCTTTCAGCAATAAAACAGGCCTTGTTCACCACAACAGAACTCACACTGGAGAATAGCCATACAAAAGTGAATAATGTGGAAAAGCATTTAATAAAAAATAAAACTTTATTCACCACAGCAGAAGATATCCTGGTGAATGTGAAATGTGAATAAAGTAATAATACTTTTAAAGAAAGACTATCTTGGGGCTGGGGTTGTGGTTCCGTGGTAGAGTGCTAGCCTTGCATGTTTGAGACCCTGGGTTCGATCCTCAGCACCACATAAAAATAAATAAGTGAAATAAAGGTATTGTGTCCAACTACAACTTAAAAGTAAACACTTAAAAAAAGAAAGACTACACCTTATTAACAACAGAATTTATACAGAAAAGAACCCCTACAAATTGAAACAATGCAGCAAAGTTTTTAATAAGAAATCAATTCTTTTCACCACTAGGCTACTTATTCTGGAAAGAATACATCTAAATGTAGAGAATGTAGAAACATTTTATATCATATATTACTAGACATCAGAGAAAACACACTGGAGAGAAGCTCTGCAAATGAGACCATTGTACCATTACTCTAAGAAAGGGACAGCATTTAATCCTCAACAAAATAACCATGGCATAGAGAAAATTTTGTAATGTGAAAATTGACAATGTGACAATGCCTCTAAAATTTATTCAGCAATACTCAGCATCTGTGGATACATACTGGTTAGAGAAAATACAAATGGAAAAAAAATGTAGCTACATGTTCTTAAACACTGCTTATTTTTGGAGAATTCATTATGCCCAGAAACTCTAAAAAGTTAAATAATATTTCCAAAATGTACTTAAATTTTAAATCATAGAACATCTGAAAACTCATACTAGTAGTGAACATTGAACAGATTTTGTCCAAAATGTATGCCTTATATAACAATGAAACATTTATAATAAATGTTAGAGTATAGTAAAGTTATTATCTATATATTACACCTTGATGTATATGAGGATCAGTAAAATACAGAACTCATTTAAGTTTAGAAAACAAGTAGTTGTCTTTAAATTTTGCTTAAATTTATTAAGCATTATCAAGTTATTTTGTGGAAATATCATATATGCATAGTGAAGAAACCTCATCTTTGAAAGAATATAATTGTTTTTCTAAATCAAAAATTACTATTTCACTTTTGAATACTGAGAAAAGAATTATATGAAATCTATTTTTGATGTTTAACACTCAAGTGTAATATTAAACTTTATTTTTGTGTGTGTGTGTATTTCAGTTTAAGTTTAGGTATTTTTATACACTGAGCCACATTCCTAAGCCCTCTCTCCACTTTTTCAAATTCTAAGACTGTCTTGCTCAGTTGCTTGAAACCACACTAAGTTGCTGAGGCTGAATTTAAATTTCTGAAATTACTCAGCTTCCCAATTTGCTTGGATTACAAGCATGGACCATCATACCAGGTTTACAGTGCATTTTTTAACCTATATTTAACTTATGTATGCAAAATGTCTTTAAAACTGAATATTTGTTTATGTGTTAACACTCATGTATTGCATCCTGTTGTTAAATGACAGACATCATAGTGTTCCACTTGACTAAATGTTCTATGTAACAGTAAAACATACTGTTGAGTGAATAATACTCTAGCATCTGTTAATACTTTTACACATTTTAATCAAACTTAATGTGGAATACAATTTGCATAAGTCAGATCATTATTTTTTTCTGTTTGTATTTATGTTGAAATTAAGAGTTATAAGAAGGATGTAGATATAGGAAAATAAGCCCCAGATTTTCATATCTTGATTTATAAATTTTAAAATTTTAACTTTTTAACATTTTAACATTTCCTAGTGATTTGAATAGACTGAATTTCCACAAACTTAAAGATAGCTCTTACATGAAAGAAGAGCTTTATCTTTCTTTTGTGCACAATGGCCTTCTAGACTTCATCCTCATTGGAGACATTTCATTTTTCATGGAATGAGGTCAATGATCAGTGTTTTCATGTACATTAGTAAATTCTGATGTCCTTGTTATTCTATAGGTTGTGTTATTTCAGGGCAGAAATTAGAGAAATGGATGTGGAGTCAAGGTTGAGTGAGGCCTTATACTTATGACAAAATAATCAATGAGCTATGTTTTATAGTCTCATTTTCTGAGGACCAAGTAGTAAGAGGTAAACTGAGAAGGTTGTATGTAAAGATTAAGTTTCTTATCATAAAATGTTGGCTTTTCAGGTACAATGGGGTAAAAGCTTCTTATACACAGAATCCATACAAAAATCATATTGAATATCATTCACAATTTTATTAACATTACATATAATTCATGAAGAACTGAGTTTACAGCAACAAAGGCCTAAGAACAAGATCTGGGGACATTGTGCACTCTCCAATATAGACATATTTATGCCAATTTAATTATACATGAAACTACTTTAAATGAGAAGTAAAATCAATTGGGTCAACACACAACAATATATAAATAAAAACTTGTAAAGACTTAAGCAAGAGACCAATAGTGGATGAAGTGTGGTTTCCAAATGCTAGGGCAATAATGGACATATAATCAGTTAAAGGTAATTGAAGAATGATAAGTTACCCACTTTGAGCTACAACAGCATTTGAATGAAAAAGAGTCACAAAGTAAGCAAAGATAATTCACTTCCATTTGTATGCTTTGTAATATTTTCTAAAAGTTTTCTGCATATTTTATTGCAGTAAAATTGGGGAAACAATCCAGAAAGTTAAAAAAGACAAGTATTCCTCCTCTGGTTTTAAAAAGCAAGAAAAGGAATAGAGAGAAATTTATTGAGCTAGAAAAATTTACTAGTTAGAGTTTAAAAAAAAAAAAGAACTGAGATTACCAGAGTCTAAGTATAATGTATTTCAGCTATCCCTGGCTGCACAGGGCATTTTTGCTTAACAAAGACTTTGTTCACGTATGTACGCTTAAAGAACATTGCTGTTTTCAGTCAGTCTTTTTCATTAATAACAATGATGTACCTTTCAACAGTTTCCAGCCACAAAAATACACAATTTCAGATATTTTCTGTTTCATCCTCTATATATTCTGCCACAATATTCACCAGGACAAGATAATATAAACCTTTTGGTAGTCAGATCAAGGCATTTACTTCTATTAATTTTAAGGCCAAACATATACTTCATAGAAAAGTATGATACATGGAACAACATAATTTTAGTTAGTAAAAATAATTTTTCTTCATGAAAAATATATCCCAACTCCTTTGTCTTGGGATTACATTGGAAAAATATGAGGTAATTATACTGGGTATTATGACCTTAGGCTATGAGCCTTAAAATACAAAAGAATATTAATGTTTATTTTTAAATATAGTTTTTATATTTAAAATATTCAAAATCCACAGCAATCAATGATACAAAAACATGAGAAAAACAACTACAGTTTGATGTCTCATCATGAAATTTCAATACCTGCTGTAGATTGCCTGTGGCTTCCACTTTTAATTTAAACAAATAGTAATTTTTCCATACAATTTGGGTGAAGTGGAGGACAAAATTTCCTGCATTGCTTTCCTGGGCAAGCCATCATACTTGAAACAACTGAATCCCAAATCAAAATATGTTTACTCTACAATCTAATTATATCAGTTCTTAACTCATCTAGCAAAAAACAAATCCACTTTCTTCTGGTTGAATATCTTGAGCTCAAAGATATGGAACCTGGGAGCTAAAAGAAGTATGGCATAAATAATGAGGTCTTTTTTTGCATAAGGCAAATTTCGCTTTTTTGTATTTGATTGTTCTGCCTGTGAAGATCTACATTTCTCTTCCTACAATGGTATTATGATTGATGGTGACTTGTATGATTACAGGAGGCGTAAAATGCAGCTACATGTGTTTAAGTCCTTTCACTGGTAAGAAAAAAAAATACTATAATTTGTACTCTAATAGGAGACTCAAAATGGTGCTGGACAAACCTATTTTTTTAATCTGCCTCTTTATTCATGGTTTTCTAATGGTTTTGATCTAGTCAATTCAGACTATTTCTGATTAATGGGTGTCATCAAGATGTAAATTCCCTCTATAATCATTAGCAATGAGACAATTCTTCCCATTAAAAATAAAAACATTCTCAAATAGTCTTTGCTATATTCTGAAGTACCACTCTTGCTTTTGCTTTACTAAACAAAACAAATTCCACATATTTGAGTCACAAAGTAAATGGCAATACATTAACCTAAGCACCATGAGGAATATAAGAAATACAAGATATCACCTTTGAAATATAAAAACAAATAAGAATCAGAAATGCTAAGCCATTACCATCTAAACTACACCAGAGCTTTTAAAATGTAATCTTAGATGTTCTACTCACTCTCATAGTAAGATGCCTTAGACACAAAGATATTTAATCACTCACTAAAGTCACTTAGTGAATGTATAACAGTTTTTATTCTAAAGCTTTTACCAAATTTTTTGATAATACATTGCAAAGTCTCAACTGTCTTCTTTAGAAATAAGACACAGAGGTTCTTTTAGTCTGTTTTATAATGTTATAGAAAAATACCAGAAGCAGGTCAATGTATAAAAAGAGATATAAATGCATAAAAATATTTTCTGAGAGGCTGGGGTTGTGGCTCACTGGTAGAGTGCTCACCTGTCACATGAAAGAAGCTGGGTTCAATTCTCTGCACCACATAAAAATGAATAAATAAATAAAATAAAGGTATTTTGTCCAACTACAACTTATAAATAAATAAAAATATAGTTTTGAGTACATAGTTCTGAAGATTTAAGTGCACTGTATTAGAAACTTCTCAGCTCCTGTGACAGCTCCTTCACCTGCATTACACATGAGGTGGCATTATGGTGAGGGCTCATCTGAGAGGTAGAGAGAACATAATGAGACAGGAAGTCAGAGAAATTCAGAAAAAAGACTTGCTCTTTTATAACAACCAGCTTTAATAAGAACTATGTTGTGCCCCATGAAAGTTACATTAACCCTCTCCAAGAACATCTCCCCCAATGATCTAACCACAATTTACTAGATCTCACTTCTTAAACATTCCACTATTTTCCAACTCTCTCCCCTTGAAACTAAGTTCCAAACACATGAGCTTTTGGGGGACATACTCAAATTATAATGAAAGTAATATTAGAGAGACAATGGTAAAAATGAGACATAGAATGCCATTTCTTAGTAGTTATAAAGATTATAGATACTACAATAAAATGCTTTACAGTATAGAAATTATTTTAGGTTGATTTTTTTTATTTTAAAGAGAATAGGGAATTTAATTAAATTACTTTTTGAAGAATGAATGAATTTGAATGTGACAAGACTAATAGGCTAGTTATATTAAAATAAGGGAAAAGTCTGTGCAAAAACTCAATGAATATTTAGTAAACCATGCCTAAGTATAAAAACAGAATGCTGGGCTTTCTGATTATGCTATATCAAGCCAAAAGTTTACTGGCTAAAATCTGGTGGCCCTCAAAAGCAGAGCAAATATTCATATAAAAGATGCAGTGGACATCAGTCTCAAGAGTTTCCTACTTAAAATATCTGCTTCCAAATACTACATGATTCATAGTAATTCTCAGGAGTAATATATTTCTTTCAATTTCAATTTTTAGCTTTCTATATAGTTACCACACCATCTCATGGCCACATCAATATTTTCTTGAACTTCTTCATATATTAATCTATACACTATCTCAGATATGTTTGTTTCTAGATTGTCAGGGATCCCTTCTAGTGAATTCTGAGATGTGTGAGAGGTTGAACAAGCATAGAAATATGCTTATGAAATATAAGCCATGTTGTAGGTGGGAAGTAAAAGGAGAAAAGAAGCAAAAGTCCTCATCTAAACTTGAATGTGCTGATACTACACAAGGTTATTCCAATGATGTCTGGTTTGAGGTAGGGAAGCAACTTTTCTTATACATTATGACACAAAGTTCATCAAATATGGTTGTTACAGACTTTTAGAGAACACCTAAATTTTTCTTAGTAATTTCTACATTGAAAAATGACTGTTCCCTTTAAACAAAACTATCCATTGCAATAAATCTGAAATAGTTCTTTAATATTGCAAAACAGAAAATTGATAGCATTATTCACTGAATGCTAATATTTTCCAATAACACCTCACACCACAATTTATGTACCTTATATAGATTAACACCTCTAGGGGTTCTTAACACAATGGATAGATAATTAAAGAGTGAAATGAGACTCAGAAACAACTAATTATAGTAAAAATTATTATTACCTTATTTCAAATACTAGTGCACCCTTTTGCTTTTGTTTTCCCAAAAGTTCATTTTTTTTAACCTTTGGTATGATATTTCACTTTATTTAAATAACATAATAAATAGTACTGTTTTTTCATATGTACTCTCTGATGCATCTCAAATATATTTGCATACCCCGAGACCTTAGCAGATTTCTATACACATTATTCACTAGAGAAGCAGTAGTTACTTCTGAAATCTATATTGCTCTTTTCAAATGAGGTCTTGCAGTTTTTTTAAAAAAAATATCTGAAATAATTATCATGAACTTATTTCAAATTAGCATATAGTAAGTGCCTGACAAATATTTGTGAAAAAGAATGAAGAAATAATAAGAGCATTTATATAATCTGTACAATATGGTATGTGGTATTTCATGATTTTCGCTACAACTTATTGAATATTATAACAATCTTACTATGTAAGTAAGATGCGGGTATAATGAACCAATAATAAATTTAAAAATTGTGCTGCATTGTTAGTAATTCACCAAACAATTTTTTTCAAAAACAGACACTCTGATGTGTTTTTTGTCAACTATTATATTATGAATGAATGAAGCTCAGTAAATGAATAATTTGAACTATGTACTTGCTTAGCGTGCCTGTCATTCATTGTTAAAAAAAAAAAAAAAAAAAAAAAACCTTTAGCTATATAAAATTTTAATATTGTATATACCATTGTAATATAATGGAATTTTAATAAAATGTACATTAATAATGCTGAAGTCTTTCATTGAGTCTTATATCAGTTTATGAAATAAACTTACTATGTGTGATTTCCTCAATTCTAAGTGTCTTATGTTTTAAGAAACTGTATGGACAATGCAAATTAAAGTTAACATACTAATATCAAGAGCAGAAGCACCACAGGAAAGATGAAAACAAAGAATTGGGAGATTCCACCATTGTAGATGTGATTTTCTCAACATCTTTTCAATGTACCTAACCCACTATTGATACCAAAATTAATGAGCAAACTTTTCTCATGCTGATTGTGCATGATGCTATTATATAAAATGAAAACAAGCAAATGTGTCAGAGATGCATTTTACAACATTAGTTGAAAATACAATTGATTGATCAGTATCTCACTGTGTTTTACCCCAGCAGAAACCTTCTCAGTGTGCAAGATAAATGGGTAAAAGTTAAAAAAAACAAGTAAAATTTATGTTAAAGAATCACAACTATTTTTTCTTGAGGAAAATATTAATGTCTTTTTGAAACAACATGTCAATAAACTGTGCCCTATCACTTAAAGGAAAGCAATAATTCTGATAAATTTCTTCATTTTATTCTTTGAATATGCCAAGTATTCTTTAGCAAACTTCCACATATATTGTTTAATTTCACAGGTGTAAATTATATCTGGTTTTCTAGAAATTGCTACTTATTTAATATAAATTTGTTGAGAAATTCTTTCTGAATGTGCTGATAGTGAAATATAGTGAGGAATGGAAGTCATTTAAAGCTCTATAAATTGAAATCACAGAATGGTGGGAGGAAACTGTATATAATCATGAGAAACATATTGAGTACTATGAATTTGTTTCAGATATTTATTTCCCTTAGTTTCCACTTTTCACATAAGCAAGTGCTTTTAAATGAAGCTGACTATTAAATATCATAGAAAAGGCCATCAGAGAAATCAGAAGAAGAAATTTAAAAGAGAAACAATCAAATCATAAACATCTGGTTGAAACAAGAACTGGCCAAATGTTGGATCTTAGCTTTTGACTTTACTAAATTTTCTCCTATCTTTTTTTTTTTGTTGTTGTTTGATTATGACTAAGAGGAAGGTATTTCGATTAAAACACTTACCGGAAAAAATTTATAGCAATTTGTTTTTTCTAAAACACGGATGAAATTGACTTGCTAACTCAGGATAGAATCTAATGCGTAAATCTTGTTATGGTAAGAAAAAAAAAGTATAACTACTCAACATGAATATTTGCCTTTTCAAAAAAATATTAGGGTCAAAACCAATTTAGTAAGATAGTATTGAGTATTTTATATCAAAGAAAATGCAAAAATATTTAAAATAATTTTGATTATTAGATGCATGTAAAAAAAAGTAGTGTCCAGGCCTGATGTGGTGGTACATACCTGTAATCCTAAATATCATAGGGGCTGAGGCAGAAGGATCACAACTTCAAGACCAGCCTTGGTAACTAAGTGAGACCAGGTCTCAAAATAAAATATCAAATAATTTTGTATATATATATATGAGTGATAAAGCACCCCGAGTTCAATCCCCAGTGCCATATAAAACAGTAGTTTCCAAAATTTACACCCAGATCAGCAGCCTACACTCTATCTGCAACTATGTAAAGTTTTAAAAGGAAACTAAATTTAGCCATATCTACTATGAGTTGTTTGATTATATTGATCATAATATTGAAATATAAATATAAGACCCTACACAATGTTTTAGGTGTTCCCATTATTTTTTTATAATTGCAATGAGAGAGGGAGGAAAACCAATTTAACTTATGGGGCCACTTCTTTTTCTTCAGGCCTAATTAATCAAATATTAAAAGGATTTAGCATTTAACTGATTATCATTTACGGTATGTGTTCTGGGATTTCTTGCTTAATTTACATTGGACACTTTATTATTTCTGAGTATCAGCATCTGTACAGGCCACCACACCCACTCTATTTTTTAATAGTTACAAGTCCCTGTGTTCATGCTTCCTCAGTTATTCTCTTTAAAAAATAATTATGTGTTGCATTCTTTGTCTACAGAAAATTTATGAAGGTTAAAAACCCATAAGCATTTTCACAAATTTGACTTTAAGATACTTTTCATCACAAAACACACACCAAAATTAAGAATGATTTCTTTATCGAATTTATTAGCCTTTCTGACATCCAATATCAGGACATGAATGCTGCTCATGGAGGGATGTTCTTACCATCAAGAACAATCAGTACTACTTTCTTCTTTCCCATTAAATTTTACAAAAAGTGCACATTTTACTGTGTTTCATATACAGAACTTGGCTTTCCATTATTTGTGTTTAGTATGTTTTTACTTTCTTTTTTTCATCATTTGTTTTTCCTGTATTTCCTAATATTCATTTTTTTATGGTGAGAAAAAATAGACCACTAGAATCTTCTAACATTTGCTACATTTAATCACTTGACTACTCACTAGCTAATATTTCTATTAAACCATCATTTTAAAGGTAGGACTGAGGTATGCTAAAAAACTATTTTCAAGGTCTACTGCAGAATAAGCATAACTTTCTTGAGCTCTGCAGTTAGAGCCACTGTTTCTGTCCACCAACTCTGCTCTCTTTTTAAATTTTTTTTCTTCTATATTGAGTAACTCTCTTTGAAATGAGGCATGGGAAATAGCTTTTTAGATTTTTATTATTTATGAAAATCTATTTTTATTTATCATTGATGGACGATCTGCTTCATTTTAGAATACCAGATTGAATACTATTTTTCCTTTAACTCTTGTGCTTATTCTGTATTTATCATATATAATCCATCATTAAGGATAAATTCTTGGGTTTTATTCTTGCTTTCTTGAAGCTGACCATGGTTTTTCGTTTCAGGATATTTTCTTTGTTTTAAGCATAGCTACTTGAGAAAATCTGGAGATATATTTAGCATATTTAAAATTTATTTTCTTGATTATTGTATTCAATCAAAATGGAATATTTCCAGACCTAATTTTCTTTTCAGTATATACATGTAGGAAAATGGATAAAATATGGAAAATAATATATCTGTTTTTCAGACCAAAAACAGGCATAGCAGGTGAGTGAAACCATAAGCAATAAGTGCAGACTGGTTAGGCAAACTATAACTTTATTTTAAAAAATGAATCTTAATAAGCACAGTTTGATAAAATGCTGTTAAAACTAATGGGTAAAGGGAAGTAAAAATAATCAAAGTATACCACTGTAAGAAATAATTGAGGTCTGGCACCTGAGAACAGACTGTGGGGGGAACTTCATGTTATAATAGGAAAGAATTCCTCACTTTCCCTTCACCCTCTCACCCACGTAACCTCACCAGAAACCACCAAGATGCCCAGAATAAAATGTTTCAAGTTCAATAGTCACAATCGTTCCAAATACAAAAAGCAGTTACAATTCAACTGAACAAAGAAGCTAATGTGCAAAGTTAAGGGGATCTGAGACATCATATAAAAAGTTAGGTTAAGGATAATTCTGTTTGGTTTTTTTTTTCTCTTTTTTGGTGTGTGTGTGTGTGTGTGTTTTGTTTTGTTCCAAGGGTGTGGCTATTCCTTGGTCACCTGAACTCAGAAAAGAAACTGTTATTTTGATGAAGTGTTAGTGGGTGACCCACATTGAAATCAGACAAATATTAAAAATTTTTTTAAAAGCCTATTAATCTGCTTGAATCAAATGTATGAAATATGACATGTCAAGAGCTTTGTAATGTTTTGAACAACTAATAATAAAAAAAATAAAAATAAATAAATAAATAAAAAGCCTAATTACAAAAAAAAATGTTGCTACTTTCTCCCTCTACATTTTACTTTTTAAAGTATCTTTTTTTAAAAAAAATATTCATTTTAGTTTTAGGTGGACACAATATCTTTATTTTTTTCACATGGTGCTGAGAATCAAACCCTGTGTCATGCATACTAGGCAAGCACGCTACTACTTGAGCCATATCCCCAGCCCTAAAGTATCTTTTTTTAAGTTATGATTTTTATTTTTGTCCTGAAAAGTAGACAGTAAAACAGCTTCTGGAAAAATTTACAACCAACTGCATGAGGGTCTGGGAAGCTGAGAGGCTGAAGCAGGGCTGGGGGGGAGCAGACTGGAAGTCTGACTAAGGAGCAGGCTTCCCTTAGTCACTGGAGGCCAATTATAACTAAAAAGAGACAAAAATCAATAAGTGTTTGTAAACCAGGAAATGACACAGATTATCAAGTTAGTGTCAGTTATAAAAATTTATATAATCATGAAATTAGAGAAACCATGAACAGGATTAGAAAAATAATAGATGTAAATTATATTTTTAGAAGTTTATTTGTGATACATAAAAATAAAGATTTTAAATGGAAGGCAGAGAAATATGCAAGTCATATAGTACTTCACAAACCTTACTTCAGTTACAAAAGTATAATCAATTGATAACTTCTACTTATTTTACTCTCTATCTTCCTTGGCATTTCACCTGAGGTCACATTTGTAGATAGTGACCAATAACTAAGCAAATAACTAACCAAGAAGATAGTCACTGAAGTTACACTCTTTCTCAGAAAACCCCAATCAATTTCAGAGCAAAGGTGTGATACAACACCTATTCATTTCTTTCTTTGGGAAAAGGTCCCTTTTGTGAATCAGATAGAAGAGGAAATTGGCCAACCTCTATCAAAATATTACTAGAAATAAATATGAGTTATCTTCATTTAGAAGTGAAGTGAAATAAAATAACACCATTGTACAGTATCTTTCAGGATTACCCTTGAAAAATAAAAAATGAAAAAAAAAAAAAAACTCTTTCTAAAGAGCATAATACTTGGCAGCACACTTCATCCTTAATTTCATGTGGAAAAATAAGTTACCTCAGGTAAGAAGGTACATAAGAAGGTACATAAAATAATAAGAAGAAATCAAGACTTGGTCAAGGATTTAGAAGGAACTTTGAAGACTATAAAATTTGGGGGGTACAGTAATAAGGACGGATCTCTGAGAGAGACAATGAAGTGTAAATATAATGGGATTTCATGCTATCACATACCAAAGCACATACATCATGGATATTGTACAAGACAACCTAGTCGACAACTGGACTTGGCTAGTTGTTTTTATCCAGCCTCTGATGCCGCACAGGATGAATGAGGACTGAGTAAAATAGTGGTTTCCAGTCACCATATTTTATCTATCAAATGCTTCTTCCAAATATCTAGCCAGCTAGGAGGAGAGATCTATCTCTAGGTTCCTGTTAAAGCATCATTCTTTTCTTCATTTTCTCATAATAAATTAACAAGTGGATGTCTTTTAACCCAGAAATAATTTTAACCAGAAAAACCCAAACATTTTTTTTTTAATTTTGTTTTTACAGACAATAAATGCTAAGCAAGTACCACTAATAAAGTGTCAATACATCATGCCTAAAATCGAATCAGGTCACACTTAACAAAAATAAAGATATTACTATTGGTCTATGACCATGGTATCCACTGTATTATCATCTAAAAAATAGAAACAAAAAGCTGCTGGCCTGGTAGAATTCTGGAACAGGTGATGGTGTTGCTAACACTTCTTAAATTTCACATCATTATATCAGGTTGTGCTACCAAGAGACACAATATATAGATCCAGGAACCAGAGTGTCAAAGTTTAAGAGTCTTAACTCACCATCACTCCTATTAATGCACTTGGCAATCATATTTTCTTACATCATGCGTCTGCATCCTCCACTTTTAGAAATCCTAATTATTTAAGAGGACCCTTTACCAACAGGATGTTTAACAAAATTCCAACTAAAATTTAAACTGCACCTGAGGACTCTAAATTCTATGTACTAAGAAAACAGAAAGCAAGAGGAGAAATTACAATCCTAGCTAGGTCAATTCACTCTCCTCACCAGAAGGACATTGATTCCATGTTGCAATGCTAAGCAAGTACCACTAATAAAGTGCCAATACATCATATGTAAAATTGAATCAGACCACACTTAACAAAAATAAAAACATTACTAATGGTCAATGACCATGGTATCCACTGTATCCAAATATAAAAGTCTATTGTATATTTATAGATAAAAATCAGATGATTCAATTTGAAAACAGATGATCCAATTCTCTACTTTTTAGTATTCACTTTCCATACAGGAATTGTAAAAGGATCAGTGCAGTAGTTGTGTCTTGAGAAAATTATAGTGAGGAGCCTCAAATGATTTGGGGATGAGTATAGAGACCAAAAGAAGTATGTTTAGTGGATCTAAATTGAACAACAGAAGAGACACAAGATGACTATTAATTTGACATTCAGTCTACACAGCTGTCGAAACTGTAGTTAATTGCACTGTTTTCCATTCTTATAAGTTTTCTTCAGGAATAGAGTCTCACCAGTACCATAAACTAAGTATAGAACTTAGACTGAAAAGTGAGATTTTGTGGTGTCACAATAGGGAACTATGCTTTATGGCACAATTAGGACTGAAGGATTCATTTCCCAGACAATTTCTGAAAGTGGTCTTTTCAAAGTATTTTCATTAGTAGAAGATAGTTTTTCTGGCTATTACCATTTAAGGCTTCCTAAACTCAAGACTGTTTGAGACTCATGTAAATCACACTCCATGTCTCAAGTAGGAAAAATATGAGAGTGCAAGACAGATCCATAATTTCACTTTGAGTAAGCAGAAGCCTCCTTTGAGATTAGAATGCAACCCAAGATTCTGTGTGCCCAAATGTGCTTCCTTCCCTTTATTTCCATTGTGCTGATCTGAAGCACACTAACTTATGGACTTCCAAGATGACTAGTCATGGTCTTAATCCACCTCCTGTGAATCCCTAATTAGAACTCAGATGCATCCTTCATCTACTTCCAGACTTTCTGTTTTCCAGAAGTTCTTTGAAATCTTTTTTTCACTGGAGATTACCTCCTCTTTTCATTGTGGATGTTTATCACATTTTACGCTTCTCTTTTACTGTTACCTTAATTCATTGTCGGTAAAATAGATTGCATATTTGAAGATCCAGATCTCTAAGTAAAATAGTTAGTTTATGAGCTTATAATACACAATCAAAAATGTTCAATACATTTTAATATGAATTTAGATCCATGATTAAAATTGGTGGAAATAAATTAGGATTTATTAGGATGTAATTCTGCACTACAAAATTATCTTTTTTTTCACAAAGGATAAGAATTTTGGAAGATAACATGACACCAAGAAAAAAAATCACTATTTTTAATATATATTTGTGCTTGAAAGAGAATAATAATGTCACCATAAATTGATGATATAATATAAAACAAAAAGCTCTATAACCAAGTTCTGTTTATTTTTGACAAAAGATATTTGAAGCAAAAATACCAAATCCATGAATCTCCTCAAAATACTATACAGTGAATAGCACTTCTACGCAAATCATATAATTTTTATGATATTATGTAAATTTTCTACACATAGATGTAGAGGTTAAATACACTAATATTATTTCTCAAGGCACATTTATTTTGAAGCACAGTTCCATAAATCTGCAAATACAATTAAATTTTACTTATTATACACAGATCAATACCTCAAAAATGACCAAATACCTGGATATATTTCCGTTGACAGATTTCTACTTCCTAGACAATAAGGTCAGCTTTAATATAATATATCTCCTACCTTTTCAGTGACACAGAATTTTTAAATTTTAAGTAAACTTCTCCGATAGGCTCAAAATTCACCATATAACTATGGTACTAATACAAATAGTGACGGATGTTACAAGAAAAATTCTTAGTTCTTTTAAGAGAGTTTTTTGAAATGAAATCCTATATCAACACATGATCCCTCAAACAAATCATGATAATTCACGCACAGCAATAAATTTGGAATAAAGAAGGTATAGACATTTATTAGCTACAGGACTTTGAAAACACATGCTTTGCACCTAAAAGACAGTTATTTTGCTTTGTAATTGCAGCACTTTTTATAGCTGTTTGAGGAGTTTTAGTTCTATGATTTTTTTTTTTTTTTGTGATCTCACGTACTTCATTTATTCAGATGTAATAATGTAATATATGCTTATATGAGTTATATGCCTCTTTCTAATTATAGAATATTTTTAGAAACTCTTGGTAATCATACAGTTTTTAAATTAGAGAGCAATTACCATGCAAGCTAGAAAATGCACAGTGGCTTAAAGAACTCCTCATTCCAGAGTCTAGCCTTAGAGTTTTCACATAGTTGATGATCAATAAATTTATATGGATCATAAAGTTAAGATCTGTTTAATATTAAAGTAAAGAAATAGAAAGCCAGAGAGGTGCTTCTTCACAGATGCCAAGCTGTCCTAGAGGGCAGTCTGTCTCTCTGATTGATGTAGTTATGTAAAATTCAAATCCTGCTTTTCTTCCCCACAACTTTGGCTTTCCTGTGTCATCGTTTTCTTTGTGTTTCAGTGACCAGAGAATGAGATATGTTCACAAATATTTGTTCATGCTAAAGACAAAAAACATACAAACAAACAAACAAGCAAGCAAAAAAAGAACTAAAAAACAACTGAGTTTGTGGAAACATCAGAAATTTTTGTACAGTGATCAGGGTAGGATGAGATTCCACTGGCCTAAGTGTTCCTTTAAGAAAAATTAGATTCAGACATTTCCATTGTGACAAAAATGGGAAAGGGCATATATGTATGTATATAGTCTCATATATATACACACATGAAACTAATACATAAAGAACGGATGAACACAAATATTCCTCCTCTAAACTTGAAAATTATATTCCTGTGTATTTTTAATACAGGAATGGAAAATTACTAGTACGTCCATTTGATTTTCAAAAATATTCAGTGTGCTTCCAAACCCTTTTATCATGATCCTCTCATTTGTCATTTCCTTTTTTTTAAATTTTTATTGTTGGTTGTTCAAAACATTACATAGTTCTTGACATATCATATTTCACACTTTGATTCAAGTGGGTTATGAACTCCCATTTTTACCCCATATACAGATTGCAGAATCACATCGGTTACACATCCACTGCTTTACACCATTTGTCATTTCCTAACTGAAAGAGTACAGGATCAGGAAATTTTTAATCTTTTGAGTTAAATTGGATCCAAAGACTTTATGAGAAATATAAGTAGTTTATGGCATTGTGATATTGCCCTCTATGAAATGAAGTTTTGAACATAGAATATCATTTCATTCTAAAAATTTAAAAAAATTATAATTACTCAAATTATAGAATTCACATCAATAGTAGCTCTATTTTATTTTTTATTATTACAGAAGCAAGTTTATAAATAAAAAATGCTAAATTACAGATGGAGATATGGCTCAGTGGTGGAGCACATGCCTAGCATGTGTGAGGTCCTGGGTTTTATCCTCAGCACCGCATGAAAATAAAATAAAATAAAAGTTTATAAAATATCAAGTTAAACTCATGTCTTCTTTTATAATATGTATACAAATAAGTAATTTTTAAAATCTCTAGATGACATTCCATATGTAAGTTGTATCACTAGAACTCATTAAACTTAGAACAAACAGAAAACTAAAATTAATCATTATTACCTATTAAAAATGACTCATTTTAGGAGGATATAAATTAAAGAAGCAAACATTGTTAGAAGAAAATATCCTCAATGTACCATACAGAACACAGTCGTCTGGATTGAGTAAAACTGTTGGAGCTGAAGTCTCTCTTCTGCATCTACAAGAAACCTCAATTATGCTAAAATTTCCTCCTTCCACAGCCTTTCCATGACCCAACTGCACACTACTTCTGAATGTAAGAATGAAGAGGCACTTATCCAGATGGATGAGGCAAAGGATGATGTGGTGCAGGTAATAGCCTAAAGAGTTGCATGTTTTAAGGAAAGACATCTTTAAGTTCTGTCTCTTCAGGCCTATAATATTATTTTATAGAGAAATATGACAAAAATCTCCCTGGAAAACACAGAACTGAGGCTTTCCAAGTGTAATACATAAGCTGTCTGTTAATTTTACTTATTCTTTGGTGGATAACAGCAATCCTGGGATAGCTGGTCTCCAAATTTTTTTCTGGACATATTTGGAAAAGCATCTCAATGGGAATCATGTGCAAACAAAATTGCTATTACTCTGATCATAAGATCAAATTAGTCCAGTCCAATTAAACAATTTACAATACCTCCACTTTGGGGTGAGGGATTTCTGGCACCTCCCATGGTTACACCATGGCTCTGAGGGTCCTCTCTCTATCATGTGTGATAGGCTCCTCTTCCCTAGCTTTTTCTCATATGAAGCACCTGGTTTCTGGGTAGTGTTGTTTCTGCTTGCCACCATTTCTAAACTGGCTTTTTTGTGATTCAGGCTCTGTGTAAAGTATTAAAATTAATCTGAAATTTCAAAAGAAGGAGAAAAGAAGAAGAAGAAGAAGAAGAAGAAGAAGAAGAAGAAGAAGAAGAAGAAGAAGAAGAAGAAGAGGAGGAGGAGGAGGAGGAGGAGGAGGAGGAGGAGGAGGAGGAGGAGGAGGAGGAGGAAGAAGGAGAAGAACTGAAGGCCACAGGCTGAGGAGATCACAGGAAGATTGAACATGGAGCTGAGTCAGAGCCCATGCTTAAAGGCAACCCTAAGGAACTTGTGATGAGCCCTCATATTCACTAATGAAGGTAGAGGGGAGGCCTGCACTTTCTCTGAGACAAACCATGTAATATTAGCTTAGTCTTGTCTGTACTATATATAAAGTTATATAAAGCATAAAAAATAAAATGGAGACTTGTAATGTAGAATCAAAAGAAAGTTCAATCATTTCAAGCAGGTCACTGAAATTCCAGTGTTGGAGTCAGAAGATACTGCTTTATCACAACCATTGTCAATGTGTGAAGAGTTAATAAAAGTATCATAAAAATGAAAAAAAAAAGATATTTTGAGAGAGATTTGGAGACTTGAAATAAATGGTAATAAAATAAAATAAAAACTATAATACCTACTGTTAATTTTCCACATGGTTGAATTTGGAGTAGTTTGAAAGCTGCAGAAAAAAAAAATTATAAGAAATGCCAAATCATGAGGCCTTCAAAGCCATGTGCAAAAGAAATATAAAATAGGAGAAGGGCATAAATAGTTGAACAAGCCTATGTGTGATAAGGCAAGGTAGGAAAGGATTGGGGCAGCTAAATCACATGGAGAAGGGTATGTTTTAGAATAATTGAGAAGTTAAAACATTGCCATGGATGGTAACATTAGATCAGATGCCTAAAGGGGGTCAGTACTTCATGTCTCTTTAGTGCCTGAATTCTTGGGTAAGTCCAGGGGAATTGTAGCCCCCACGAAAATGAGAGCAGAGATTCCTTGCTGTTTTGTTCATGTCTGTGTCCTCTCTGCCTAGGACAGAGCCTGGTACTATAGTTTTTTTTTTAATTTTTTTTATTGCAAGGAGTTATGTTTCAATATATAAAATTAAATGAAGGCTGTGGTCATCTATTATGCATGAGGCATTGGGTTCAAGCTTCACCATAAAATAAAAATAAAATAAATGTATTGTGTCTACCTACAACTAAAAAATAAATGTTAAAAAATACTAAATGATAATACTGTCAAAATAGATCCCCTACCCCATCCATTGCAAACTGCCTTTTAGAGAATCATGAAGCTGGAACTTGGCCTTACACCAGCCTGAGAGGCAGACGTCACTTTGTGTCCTACTTTACAGACATAGGGAGTGTCCCAAAGTAGCACCTGGAAAGAGTCAAGGCCTCTTCCCTCATCAATGCTTTTTTTATTGACCAGACACAATGAAACCCCTGCCTGTGAGTGAGTGAGTGAAGGGGAATGTGTGATCCAGATCAGGCTCCAGCAAGTGACGGCTGCATCACAGGCTTACCCTCTCTGGACTTCAGGGTCTCAATATGTAAACAGCAGGCACCAAGAGAAGTCTCTGTGAACACATTGGAAAAAATTATTGTTCCCCCAAAACAAAGTGTCTCAGGCGATATCCCAAGGACAACTTCCAGAAACCCAATGGGAACCAACCAACCTGAAAATATAGAAAGTGCACAGCATCCAATGAGAAGGAGGAAGATAGAAAGGCTGTGCCATGCCATCTTCAGCCTCCCTCTATTGCCTCAGTGGGTAAGAGGGGAAACTGAGGCCCCCAATGGAGAAGACCCTGAGGTCAAATTGCTATCTGAGAGCCCAAAGACCCTGCTTCCCCTCTGGGTCCACAGTGACTCCTGACAGAATTACCGGATGCCTCTCCTGACTCCCTTTACCTCCTGTGGATGCACCCACCATGCCCTCTGTTCCTGCATCACTGTGCCTCCTGGTTCCTAGGATGTGTTCAACTAAGGGGTCCTGGGTGGGGTGCTGCATCCCACGTGCTTCCCCTGTCTTCTCCCCGCCCACTGTTCTTACGAGTTGGGCTCCACTCACTCAGCCTGACTCTGCCTCACCAGCTCTGCCCACTAGGTCCTCTCCACTTTTTTTCATAGGCTCCACCAAGCATCTGGTCTCTTACCTGCACTGTTCTGCAGAGCCACGCCCACTCCACCCATTTGATCCTCTGCATTCTGTCCACGTGACTCATCCTCCGATGACATATTTAACAGTCTGGGATTGCAGGTTTTTCCCTCTAGCTCTGGAACGTTTGCAGTCTGGGTTGGCCCAATTCCACCAGCATCCACTAGCATACCAAATGGCTCTGCTCTTCTTCATTAGGCATGGTTTTCCATCAAGATCACTCCTACACCAGCCTCCCTGTCACCTAGCCTCTCCATTGCTCCTTGAAAACTCCACCTGAAATGAATGAAAGAGATCTTGCAGAGATGCCCATGGTTGTGACACCACTGAGTCTAAGGGACAATTACCTTTGGGCTCTGGTCACGTTTGAACCCCACATCTTCAATGGTTCACCTTGAACCACTCTGCTAACCACAGAGTATCTGCATTTACAAAATTCCAGATGATGACAATACTTTATTTGCATAAATATGAGCATGTTTTCAGCACTATCTTTGTATTATGGATGCAGAAGAGGCACTGTCAAGCAACTAGCAGCGGTCCCTGCCCTATTTGTGAAAGAGCCCAGCCAGATTTAAAAAGCATGTTTTCAATGGACATGGCCTTCTGCTTTTTTTTAAGCTCTGTGGCCTTCAGCACCTTCTCTTACCCTTTCAGCACAGGATGGGCACAATTACATGGCAAACAAGAGTCATCTGTGATCTCTTTTCCAGCCAGCCTGGGGCATCTCAGAATGAGGAAGCATAGGTATCTGGTCATGGCCATCTTTCTCAGGGTTCAGTCTCAGAAGAGAAAGCCTCTGTATAATGACTTCTGTATAAGTATGGTTTATTCTGACAGCCTGACCCAATGCTGTAGAGACAGGGCAGCGGTTGGGGACTTGGGCTTCAAGCTGCAGAAACTGAACTAGGTGATTTAATTTTAAAAGAAAATGACACTGGGGAGGTCAAGGAATCTGATAGCAAAGTTCAATAAAACCAGGATGTGGGATTTTCCAGGTGATTTCAGTGGCCAAAACCCCTTTATAGTTCTCACTGAACCCCATTTTTATATGAGCACACTGGAAGCCTTTCTTCAGGAGTCACAAGACAACTGGCCAAGGAGAGCCATTGTTCCTGAGGCAGTGTCCCCCTCAGAGTTTTAAAACCCTTGGTTGTTGGCCAGAAGTGACTGGAAGCTTCTTGTCCCTGCCCAAAGCCCATGGGCACTTTACAAGCCATGTCCTGGGGAGCTGAACTGGGCCAGGGAGGCACAAAGGGGATGGGGGTGGTCATTACCTGATGGCTCGGAGGGTGGCCTTGAGAGTGGGGATCATGTCTCGATGAGGAAGTCATTTCCGTAGCCCCTGTCTTCTGCCATGGGATAGCCTGTCCCAGCATCTGGGAGGGAGACACAGGTGTCAATGGCAGGCCTCAACATGTGGGGAACCTCTGAGACTCTCCCTGGAGTAGGAGCTTCCAGGCCTCAGGCTTTGTCTCCACTTTGTGGGGCCGCACTGTGGCCTCCAGCTGCCACAGCACCCACCCTTCCTTGCACCCCCTTTCTTGTCCAGAAGTTTGAGTTAGAGGCCCGAGGGCTGGGGAGGGCATGTGAAGTGGGCAAAGTATGTCCCACAGGATCCAAGAGGTCCCATGAGACAGCAATGGACACCTTTGAGGGCCTCAAAGTCTGATAGATCTGAAGTGGGATTCTTTCTCTGTTGGACTGTCCTGGTGACCTTGGGAAGTCACTATCTGTGCCATTCACACTTCACAGGTCTCACAGAGTACCCAGCAATATGGTGAGAGTGAAGGACCCAGTGGCCTCAGACACTGGAGTCACTGCTTTCCTGCTGGCCCTCCCTCTTCATGAGTAGAAGATGCATACAAGGCCATTGTTCCTATGGCTCCTCAACATGGTGGGGGGGGCTTTTCTGACCCCTCTTCCTCCCCCCAGACCTGGGTACTGAGGCGTCCATCTGCCGATGGCTGTGCAACTGGTCTCTGCCTTCAAATTGACCTGCAAAGCTGTTTGCCCTTCAGGGCCACCTCAGAAACCATGGCAACCTGCCCCCAGCTCCCTGGAGATAGCCAGGAAAGCAGCTAACTCAGGAGCCTCCTGTCCTATGAGCCCTGATGCATGAATGAGATGAGGGAGAAGGAGGGAAGGGAGAGGCACTTTGGGGACTCAAGAGTTCTTCAAAGGAGAGGAGGGGAGGTGGGGAGGAGGTGTGCTCAGGAGAGCAGAAGTCGGGGAGACAGGCAGAGGACAGGAGGACAGGAGGCCCTTACCTTGGGAGCTCTGCCAGAAAGCGTAGGCTTTCATGCGGAAGACGGTGCGGAAGCACTCTTTATTGTTTAAGCCAGCAGGCTTTGGCTCTTTAGAAGGACTTTCTTCTATGGCATCTACATTCAGAGGGGTAAATAGCTTTCCTTTAGTATTGCTACCACGAGGATTAGAAAGGCGAACCCGATCCAAGAGACCTAGCTTTTGGCTACAAAATAAGCAAAAGTGAACAATTTTCCTCCTTAAGTTCAGGCTCTTGTAACTTCCCATCCTTCCATAAAGACTCAATGTCCTCCTCCAAGGCTGATGGGGAGTAGTGCCCAGTGTAGGACAGGTTGGGGCTCACATGCTGGGCACCAGTGCACAGCCTCACATCTTGGGAGATCTCCTCAACTCTCTGGACCCAGCTTCCTCCTATGCTAAAGTGGGGTGCACATAAGATACAGTAAGAGCGTCCACCCCTCTAGGGTTTCCCTTTCTGTAGTTTCAGCTATCTGCTGTCTACCACTATCTGAAAATGTTACTAGAGTGCAATGAAGGATTAAGATATTTTGAGAGAATGCATGCACATTGCATAACTTTTATTTTATCCTATTATTATAAATATTTATTATCTGTTATTGCTGTTCATCTCTTACTGTGTCTAATTTGTAAATTCAATTTTATCCTAGGTGTGGGTGTATATGTAAAAAACAAAAAACACCCAGTGTATGTCAGGCTCTGCATCACCTTGTTTCAGGATCCATAGGGATCTTGGATGCATCCCCTGTGGATGAGAGGGGCTACTGGGAGGTTCCTGTCTCATAGTTCATGCTGAAAAGATTTGTTGCTTCTTCATGTCTCTCCCCTCTCTATCAATGACTTTCTGTCTTTCCTTTTTTACCACATTGTGGTGCAAAATATGACTTACACAGGCAGATCCTTATCAAATGCCCCTTGAATAGAACTAAATAACATAAAGCCATAAAGTGGCACCTTTAACCTGCTATCCACAGACAGAATCTAGGGGGTCCAGGAACTTGGGTGGAAAATGATACCTTTAAGATTCTAGCCTTTAACTAAAATTTATCATCTCTTTCAATTAACAAATACAGGTAACAAATTCCACCAATATCCCCAATGCCTATAACTGCCCACAAAAGAAATTATAGATAATTTTATGTCCTATTAGTTCAAGGTATTGTTTATGCTCATGGCAGCTTCAAGGTTATCATAGTATTCAACCTGCCACTAGGTCTTGTCCTTTAGTACAACACAATGAAGCATGTATTTGACAGTTCAAATTTTTAAGTATTTAACTCTATTTAATACTTAACAACCAGTTTCTTTTATAACTGCATATTATATTTTATTTATGGATTCAAATAAGTATTCTCAGAAAGAATCCGTGGGTTTTGCCAGACTGCCACAAAAGTTCTTGGCACAAAAAGTAGTTGATAACAAACATAGAGTTGTCCTGGTACAAAATATCAGCTCCTGGTACAATATAACACCTCCACTTGAGGCCAGGTCTATCCTTCCCATCTGGCTGACATTGGCCAAGCCATGCTGTTCCTGACCCTCAGAAGCCTCATCTGTAAAATAAAGGTAAGCATTCCCTGTTCCATTGGGTTGCAATGAGACGATGTTGGTCAAAGATTTGACAAAGAACTTGATACATGGTAGGTGCTCTTTAAATATGAATTTCTTGTGGTGCACGACTGTAATCACAGCAGCTTGGGAGGCTGAGGTAGGAGGGCCATGTGTTCAAAGCCAGCCTCAGCAAAAGCAAGGTACTAAGCAACTCAGTGAGACCCTGTCTATAAATAAAATACAAAATAATGCTGGGGATATGGCTCAGTGGTTGAGTGCCCCTGAGTTCAATCCCCAATATATCCCTCCCCAAAAATAAATAGATATGAATTTCTTCCCTCTATTTCCCACCCTCTGTGCTGTTGCACTAGTTGGATAAGAAATAGTGATTTCTGTGTGAAGATATCTGGAGAGTCATATTGCATATTTTCCCACATAAATAGGCTCCAGTCATTGGCTTCCTCTCCAGTACTCTACATGGGGCTTAGCACAAAATAGGGTCTCATGAGAGGGTGAATGTGTATGGGGGTTCCATCAGTTCCCTGTGGGCCTGGGACCACTCTGTGTTCTGAGAAGCCAGTGTCACTGCCACAGCTGTGGGCTTCTGCCTTTGCAGCCTAGGGTTGTGTGGAGGGAGGTCCTAGGGTGGGGCTGCAGGGCTCAGGTGGGAATGCCAACCCTGCTAAGAACTCCTGCACTCCCTGAGCACCAGGTCCTCATCTGGTACAGGGGCCTGACAACTGCTTCATAGAGGCTTTGGGACTGTTACACATGATGTTATCTGTGACACATCCTGCCTGCAGCCTGGTAAATAGAAGTCACTAAGAAATATTGTATAAATAAGTAAATAAACAGATGACTATGAGAATAAGCAATGGGCACCCCTTATTTCTTGCTCCCTCTGGGGCTATTCTATCTCATCCTGCACTGTTCACAGCAGTTTGGTTGAAGGACCCCATGAATAACCAGCCCAGGGTACATTTAGATAAACTCCAATATTCAACCAGCTCCATCTTCCCTAAGCTGAAGTCAAAATTTTTGGAGCTGCCTTCCTGACCAATATTTGGTGAATAGCAAATAGGCAGAGAAGATGTCAATGGTGGATAAGGCAGGAAGTGAACTGAGCACATAGAGAAGGCAAACCTGCCCACCAAGGAAGAAGAGGCTTTGGCATTTAATTTTCAGGCCATCTTCCCTCTTGGCCCCTGCCTACCTGCCCTGCTACACCTCCAAGTGGCTCCATCATTCTATCTTCACCAAGCCCTTTGTCCTTCCCAAAGGGTCCTCCCACACAAACAGGTCCACCTGTCTGCAGTGCCCTTTTTCACCTCCTCAGACAACCTCATTCCTATCTGCAAACCTATGTACAAGTGTCCCCCCTTGGAAATTAGATACTCCTCATCTGCTCCAAAGTCATGTTATATTTCTCTCTGTCATATATTAACACACTGTGTGGATAAACCATTTCCACATCTGCTAGGCAGAGCCTCTGCCTAGTTATTTTGGGCCTAGCACACTCCCCTGCCCAGTACATCTGGATGCTCAGCATGGTACCTCAGGTCATGGGCTTTGGGAAGAGACATCCTGGTGAACCATGTGACCCAGGACACATAACTTGTGCTCTTTGGTCTCCAGCTTCCTCACAAGCAGAATAAAGACAGTGAGCCTGTGCTTCACACAGCTGACGAAGAGTTAAATGCAGTAATGCTTGTAAAGTACTTTGCCCACTGTCTGGGATGCAGGAAGCATTTAATAAATGCTGGCTATCATCATTATCTTGGTAAATAATCCTCTTCTCACAGAAGCAGTGGAAAGCTTACCACATTTGTGAAAATAGTGGATACAATTTCCTGGGCCACACACACACACAAAAAAAAGGTTTGTGTGGTGTTTTAAATTTTATTTTATTCTTTTACATGAACTGAGATGAGCTTTGGGGATTTATATATTATTTTCCAGTGCTTATTAATGCTAATCTCAAAACATTCAACATTCAAAAAGAACACATTCCAAGACCACACTAGATCTTGGAATGTGTTCTTTTTTCCATATTTTTTGCTGGTGTGTTATGGTTGTACATATTGGTGGGATTTATTATGCACACAATATAATAACATAATTTGGGCAATATTATTCCACAGTATTTATCCTTCCCTTCTTTCCTCCTTCCCCCTGGTAACTTTTCTCTGTTCTACTCGTCTCCCTTTGATTTCCTCCTACTGCTCTTTTCTTTTTCCTCTTGAACTTCCATATACGAAAGAAAACATATGGCCCTTGACCTTCTATGTTTGGCTTATTTTGCTTAACTTATGTTCCCCAGTGCTATTTATTTTCCTATAAATGTCATAATTTCATTCTTCTTTATGGCTGAATAAGATTTCATTGTGTCTATACACCACATTTCTTTATCTGTTCATTACTGATGAACACCTAGGCTAGTTCCATAGTTTGAGTATTGTGTATTGTCTTGCTATAAACATGGGCGTGCATGTATCACTGTGGTGAGATGACTTTAAGTCTTTAAGATGAATAGTTAGGAGTGATATAGCTGGTCATATGGTGGTTCCCTGCCTACCCTTTTGAGGATCCTGGATTCTGATTTCCATAATGGCTGTACTAATTTACAGTCCCATCAACAGTGTAAAAGTGTTCCTTTTTCTTCACATCCTCTCCAGAATTTATTATTTTTTGTACTATTGATGGCTGCCATTCTGACTAGAGTGAGATGAATTCTCAGAGTAGTTTTGATTTGCATTTCCCTGATTGCCAATGATGTTGAACATTTTTAAAATATTTTAGCAATTTCCACTTTTTATGAAAAAGTATCTATTTAGTTCATTTGCCTGTTTATTAATTGAGTTATTTGATTTTTGGCATTAAGTTTTTGGGTTCTTTATACATTCTGAATATTACTCCTCTGTCAGAAGAGTAGCTAACAAAGATTTCATTCTATTCTGTAGGTTCTCTCTTCAGATTCCCAATTGTTTATTTTGCTGTGCAGAAGCTTTTTAATTTGAGGCTATCCCATTTATTACTCAAAGCATTATTTCCTGAGCTTTAGGGGTCCTATTGAGGAAGTAGTTGCTTGTGCCTACATGCTGGAGTGTTGACCCTATGTTTTCTTCTAGGAGTTGCATTGTTTCTGGTCCAATTCCTTGATCCATTTTAAGTGGATTTTGTACAGTGTAAGAGATGAGGGTCTGGTCTTATTCTTCTATATATGGATAATCAGTTTTGGGAATGTGCTCTTTATGTCAATATAGAAAAGACTCCAAAGGCAGTGTGAACTTATGCATGATTGAAGACCTCATTGGTCTGGAGGGAATGAAAATCAAGAATATGCTGGAGGGAGTCTTGAGACCTGGATCATATAACCTCTGCTGCTCATGCGCTGTGTGATATAAGGTGAGCCTGTCTCCTCGAGGGTTCTCAGTTTGTATAAATCTATCTAGATGAGTAGTCTGGTTTTCTTCCCACTCTGCCTCTGTGAGTCATGAGCTGCTGCAATTTCTCTAGAAAATGTCCTCTGACCTTGTCATCAAAATTCATCTAGCCCTCTTCTACAGTCCACCCCCAATGACCTCTACAGTCCAAGCTAGGTGCAGGCAAGAAACTCTCCATTCACTATACATACACATTCCTGGAAATCCTGACATATATTTCTGCAGGGAAATTGATGGTTCTGACTGCAATGGTTTCTTCTAAGCAGCATGATGTATGGGGAGAGCACCATGCAGATCACTCAAGGGTCAAGGTTGTCCAATCACAGGTTCTCAAAGGCCAGTGTTCTCAAATGGTTCCCTGCAAGCAGTCCAAGTTCCTGTCACCTCCTCTGCCCAAATTCTGTCAGCTCTAGGAGCACAGCATTGGCTTAAGATACAAGAATATATTTCATGCTTGTATAACTATGTCAAAATGGATTCTACTGTCATACATAGCTAAAAGGAACAGTAAAATACAATTTTTTAAAAAGTCTACTGTGAGACCTTGTAAGTGGTTTTCCAACAAATAATAATGTGTGTGTAATTATTTATATTTATAAATACATAAGCAGTTTGCAGTGGTATTTACAAGATGGCCTTTCTTTACCATCTGTAGCAGGGTCCACGGTTTCCCTGTCATTGGGGCCTCTTCTGAGAGGGAGAAGGAGGAGGGTTAGAGAAATGCTTAGAACCCAGAGGCTCCTGCAGTCTCTGCAGCAGCCTGCAGTGAGGACTGTTTGCTGGGAAGCATCTGCAGGTGTGGGAACCATGCATTATGGTCTTGATTCATTTTCTGAAGTTCCATGTGTGAGGCCAAGAAGCAAATGAAACTCCATGTAATGGAAATAACTTCTTAATATTCAGAACTGCCAGACTTTGGATTTTAGTCTTGCCACACATTCACTGTGTAAACCAGGGGGAATGATTCAACCTCTCTGAACCCCACTCCCCTCATCCACCAGGGAGGATATCAAAGCTTATTTTATACTGGGGTTTTATGGACCAAAGGAGGCAACACAGAGAGAATTCCTGGCACAAAATCTGGCCCAGAGGATAGTAAGTGGCTGCTGCTATGATTCCCATTAAGTTTCTCTGATTATGTCTGCATGAAAATGGAGGAGAAATGCCATCATCAGCAAAAGTGACCCCAGAGACTCTATGTTGTGACAAGCATGGCCACACGGGGGCCACCCACCATACCAAAGCATACTGGGAGAACTGGACCCTGTACCCTGACCCAGTGGTGGGGAGAAGGGAATTTATAATCAGAAATTCACCTGGCGGCTGACTCCAGCTGTTCTTTCCTGTAAGGAGAAGAGGGAGAAAAGACAAACAAAGTGTGAATTACATGGAACACGCCCCCCAACCCCCCGCCAAAGTTTGCTCCACATATTCCCTTTGAAGGTGCTGGCACAGAGTGTTGCTCTGGGACAAGATGAAATATGTGGAGGGGAAGCCATGAGGGAGGAAGTCCCAGCTGGACCCCAGGCCCCTGCTGCTGTGTGCTGTTAGGTTCTTCTCAGCCACTCCTATATGCCCTTTCTCATCCAGAAAATAGCTGCTGAACACCCTCTCTGCCCCTGTCTGTAGTGGATCTCAGTGGATTTGTTCAAGAGGAGACAGATCAGGCTGCAGCAGCCACACACCCCACTGTCTTTCACCCCCATCATCATTATAATCAACACTGGCATCTTTCATGCCTTCTTGGGCATCTTTCATGCCTTCTGCTCGATCATCAGATACTACTGTAGGTGCTTTTATAGGTCAGCTCATTTCATCCTCATTACAACCCTATAAGGTAAGTACTAGGACCAGTCATTTTCCTGATGAGGTGCAGAGAAGTAAAAAAAAATATATTGATCAAGGTCACAATTAGGAAGCTGCAAGGTCAGGATCCCAAGTTGGGCCATCTGGCTTCAGAGTCCACGCTGTCCAGAGGGGCACTGCAGGTGCTGAGCCTTTGCCCAACCTCAGCATTTTAAAATATTCAATTACTCATTTCACAGGTGGCTGATATATGAAAACAATACATCACAACCAGAACACTCACAGCATTTATCCAATGCATTCCATTCTTAATACATAGAAGGTGAAATGTCAAATTGGTAGCCAGAAGTTGAGTTGTTAATCTCAGAATCAGACCATAGGTAAATAGAAGGTGATGTCCTCCAAGTTACAGTGAGTCCTAAGGAAACATCCCTGCTCATAGAAGAGAGCACCTCCTCTCAAGCAGATCCAGTGAACATTCATTGAAGCCCCAATATTAACCAGCACAAGGAATACATATATGAATAAGAGATAGCCTCACAAGTGGTTCTTCATGTAGAGAGGACAGTTGGTTGACAGAACATTTCTCCCTTTGTGGGTAAGAAAACTTAGCTGATGGGAGAGTATAGGACACCTGGGTTCTTTCCACCCTGCACAGGGCCCAAGCCTCATTTCTGTCTTTCCAGTGGAGCTTCATTTATTTTGTTGTCACAGAATTTGGCTATTGTCAAAACATACTCATTCTGCATTTTAACCTTTGCATATTTCCTGGATTAAGACTTATCAGCCCTAGTATAATGGTTATAAATAGCTTTCCTTATCCAATATTATATAAAATTCCTTGATTTAGTGAACTCTAAGGGCTGCTCTGAACTAGTAGAAATAATTATTAATTAGAAATGTGGAGAATAATTGAATCAATATTAGTTTCATAATCTTTCTTGTGTGAGTTCAGTTTTTAAAGGGAGAATATAAAAATATTATAATAGAATTATCCTTGACATTGATACAAGCAGACTCTTTTTCTTCAAATCCGGTGGTATGATTTACCAATGTGTCCCCCCAAACCTCATGTGTGAGACAATAGAAGAAGGTTTAAATGTGAGACAATTGGGTTATAAAAGTCTTAAGCCAAGTAGTAAATTAATCTCTGAGTGGTAACTGAAAGCAGTTAGGGTGTGGCTGGAGAAAGAGTGTTCCCAGGAGACATGAATTTGAGGCACATATTTTGTCTTTATTGTGTTAAGTGTGTGCTCGCTCTCTGGCATGCACACTCTCCCTCCCCTCTCCCCTCCCCTCTCCTCTCCTCCCCTCCACATCATAGATTCCTAGTGTTGTGTCTTGAGCCACTTGGCTCCACCTCAGTCTCCTGGTGTGATGTTTTTCCTCCCCTCAAGCCCTGAGGATTGGAGCCAGTTGTCTATGGACTGAGATCTCTGTGAGGCCCAAATACAATTTTCTTCTTCTAGAACTGTTTTTGTCAGGTCTCTTAGTCACACCAGAGAAAAAGCTGACTAAAACATCTAGAAATCAATACTGGGAAAGGACCATAGAGAAATAAAAGTGTTCCTTTGGGTAGATAAACACATGCTCCGTACACTAAGGGTATTATACAGAAATAGCATTCTTCTAAACGCACACATAATACTTCCTTAAAAAATGTATTTGTTTTTCTTCTCCCTACTTGGTGTTCCATCTATATCTAAGCACAAACTTGAAAGTTATAACCATTACCTAGAAAAAAAATATTTATTTATTTATGGTACCAGGGACTGAACTCAGGAACACTTAAACACTGAGTGGCTCAGTGTTAAGTATACATATTTATTTATTAGAGACAGGATCTTTCTAAGTTATTTAGGGCCTCACTAAATTGATGAGGCTGGGTTTGAACTTGCAATACTCCTATGAGGCTTCAAATTTTAGATCCTTTTCCTGACTTCAAGGAACATAAAGCAGATTTTTTTTTTACATTTTTTTATGAAAGACTTTTATGTAAATTTTTGTAGTATTGTTTTAGTAGAATTTTACTTCTTTGCTATTCGGAATTGACCTCTGTATTCATCTTTATTCATGGTACACAGTATTACATATAGTTCTGGAAGTAACAGTGATGTGGATCGCTTAATCCAACACTACAAAAAAATCAAATATCAAGAGCTGACACAACTTTGCCTTAGAGAGCACCAGATTGGAGTTTGTCCTGTTGTGTTCAAGAATAGTAGAATGCTCATAAATGTTTATGGTTTTGATACTACTGAAGGCTATCACAATGGCTGGATATGTGCTTAAAGCTAAAGTTTCAATTTGTTGTTTTTTTTAAACAAAGAAATATTTTAAATAAAGCCTAATTCAAATTGTCTCATAGCAAAAGAATAAAATCTTATTAAGTATTAGTGTCATTATAGTGAAATGAAAATGTTGTTACACTTAATACTGTTTTGATAAATATTAGGGGTTAACCCTAATGTAACAAAAATTAAAATAAAACTTCCATCTAAAGTGTGATATTCAGAGTGCAGTGTATCAGTCCTGACCTAGCAGTGGCTATGTCTCAGCCACAGAAAATCTCTGGTCCTCTCTGAATGTAAATGTGTGGTGCGAGGCTGTGCAGTCAGGAACTGAGTGACTCAACATGAGAAGTAGATGCAAAGGGAATCTTGCCCACCCACAAGCCTATACCCATGTTCAGTCTCGGATTGGATGAGCAGACCTTGACTAGCAGAGTTACTGCTAATGAGTCTTTCTCCAAATGTAGCCAGTCAGTAAGCACCCAAAGCATCTTTCACTTCACTAGAATACTTCATAATCAGTTGAAGATACAGCATCCTGGCCTGCGGGAGCCATCCTGTCCTGCTACCCAGAACCAGATGGGTTTGCATGGTGCTGTGTTCTTCAGAACCTGCCTTCATAGCCTGCCATGTGTTGAAGGGGACAGAGGAATGTACAATCCCAGGTAGAACAGCGTTGGGATGGACTTATGTTAAATAAGTGTATCTTTCTGATTTTTTAAGCAAAATACTCAATTTTCAGCTTATTTTCTAACTTTTATTCCATGGTAATATCAAAAATTGGAAAGTGTTTAACATTAAAACTTCTAATTGCTAATGAGCACTGAGGAAATGGGAGCTATCAGTTAAAATAAAAATAAAGACAAAAGATTTTTCTTGAACATACATATGTGACAGGGTATTAAAAAGCCAGCACCATCTGCTAACTCTAAGGGAGTTAGCTTGTTCACACCACTGCGGCCTTTCTTCATTCAGGGTAGTGTGTTTGCAGCCAACCTCCATGGTGTTGTCTGATGCTAGTCTCCTATCCTGGTAACTGCTGGCCTTTCCTAAAGGTTGTGAGGGAAATGATCTCCCTGTTCAGCCTCCTCTCTAAGGATGGTCCTGTGGATCCTGAGCAGGGCTGGCCATCCTTTCCACACTTGATCTTAGCCAAAAGGCTGAGAAGCAATGGCCATCCTTTCCAAAGCACAGATGATTTGCAAGTAACAAGTCAGGTGAAACTGAAAGCAATGGAGTCTAATGAGGCTATTGCTGAACAGTCCCAGGGCTGAATTTATATGAGGCATGTGGTCCACTCTTGCAGTACTCTATAAAACCATTTACTGTGCTGTTGGAGGCCAAAGGGCCAGGACAAATCCCTTCTCACATAGAGGAAGGAATGGTGGCCACGTGTATCACTTCTCCCATGTGCAGAGATAAGGCATTGGTGCTAAGAATGAAACCTTTGCAGCTTCTATTGGACATGCTTTCTTTTTAGGAATGAAGGAATATTCTTCCATTTTTTAGCCATTCTTTTGTAATTTCTACAAAATTGCATGTAACTGTATAAGTATTTTTAAAAGAGAGTTTTGTAAATATTTAATATACTGTTAATTTGATTTTCAATTAGAAAGGTCAAGTATTCTGTCTTTGGGGTCTTTATGTTTTATAATACTTTGCTAAAAATGAAAAAAAATGTACCTTTTCAGAATGTTTTAATGTGGATTTAATTTAGTGAAAATAAAAGTTTTTTAAGTGTCAAAAAATTGCAATTTAAAAAATTCAAAAAGAATATTTTCCATGGCAACTGCCGTATATGATTTGGTTACTGACTGTTGGAATTCTTGTCTTACTATTCTCTTCCTCAAACTTGCCCTTATCCTTCTGGCCCCATTGCACTCCATTTTGCTCCTTAAACATTGCATGTGTTTTTTTTTGTTTTTTTCCTCACGGGAAGCTGCAAACACAGTGCAGTTTCTAGATATCTCAGTTGCAGAGCCCACCGAGGAAGTGAACCCAGACTGCACTTGCCAGAGCCCCTGAGGAGGAGACCCCAGCCTGCACCCACCAGATTCCATGGCGGAGGCACCCCAGGCCTGCCTCCACCTGATTACGTGCCCCAGCCCTGCACCCTCCTGAAACCACCAAGGAGGCGCCCCAGGCCTGTGCCCAGCTGAGCCCACTGAGGAGGCTTCCCCAGGCCTGCCTCCAACCAAGCCCACCAAGGAGGCACCCCAGGCCTGCACCCTCCTAAAGCCACCAAGGAGGCGCCCCAGGTCTGTGACATCCTGAAGCCACCAAGGAGGTTCCCCAGTCCTGCCTCTGCCCAAGCCCACCAAGGAGGCGCCCAAAGCCTGCTTCTGCCTGAGCCCACTGTGGAGGTGCCCCAGGCCTGCGCCCTCCTGAAGACACCAAGGAGACACTCCAGGACTGCACCCTCCTGAAGCCACCAAGGAGGTGCTCCAGGCCTGCTTCCTCCCAAGCCCACCAAGGAGGCGCCCCAGGTCTGTGCCCTTGTGAAGCCACCTAGGAGGTGCCCCAGGTCTGCGCTCTGCTGAAGCCACTGAGGAGGCGGCTCAGGCCTGTGTCCTGCTGAAGCCACCAAGGAGGTGCCCCAGGCCTGTGTCCTGCTGAAGCTGCCAAGGAGGTGCCCCAGGCCTAAGCCCACTGAGGAAGCGCCCCAGGACTGTGCCCTCCTGAAGCCACCAAGGAGGCACCCCAGGCCTGTGCCCTCCTGAAGCCATGGAGGAAGTGCCCCAGACCTGCACCCACCTAAAAGATAACCCCAGCCTGTGCCCGCCAAAGCCCACCGAGGAGGTGCAAAAGGCTTGCCCCCACCCTAGCCCACTGAGAAGCCACTCTAGGCCTGTGCCCACCCGAGCCCACCAAGGAGACACCTCAGGCCTGTGCCCACCCCAGCCTGCCTGGCCTGGGCCCATGGAAAGGCTCAGGAGCCTGTGGCAGTGCGCTTCTCCAGACCCACCTACCTTGTTCTGGTGCTGGGAACAGGTGCAGCTGGAGCGCCCAGCATCCCTGGCAACTGGGACTGAAATTTGCAGCCCACTGCCTCTTGCTATGCTTTTGACTGATGTCTCAGGTGCCACAGGGTTTCAGGTGCCACACGGGGACCATGGAGATGGGGTCTGGACAGTTTTCCCCGCTGCCTCTCCAGACTGCCAGTTCAGGGGGCTGAAAAATTGATAAGGACAAACGCTCAGCTGCTGCCCTAACCACTCACAGTCACCCATACCCTATGCTGAAAAGAATGAGCATCAAACCACTTGCCAGCTTAGGCATGGGCCTCTGCAGCTCGTCACTCACTGCCAAATGGCTGAGAGAGGGGAAATCTGCGCTCAGACTGCCCCCTCTGCTAATCAATTTTCAAACTCACTGTGCTGCCCTCCTGCAATTTTGAGCCAGTTCCTGCGGCTTCCATGCCATTATGCCCTCTGTGGAGGACACTGCCTTGGATGCTATTTTGACATGCCCTCCAGTGGTGGGCTGCTGGGCCCAATATTTTCGATCTCTGGTACCAAAATTCTACTATAGAAATGAGATAATATGCACACCACTCGGTTTGAAGGGGAGAGGAAGAGGCAGCCTATCAATCAGGTGATCTCAAACACTAGAGCATCTGCAAAGTCCAATTTCAAATCTCCAAGAAATAAAATGTGTGTGTGTTTTAAAACATAGTCTTCATTATTATTTAGGTATGGCAGGGCCAACAGCTCAGTGGAAGCTGCCATTGAAGAGGTAGCTTCTTATGTTCTGTTTCCAGTACTGTTTCCACACCATGACATGAGTGCCACATAGGGGCTGGGAGCACTGGCATCAGTCAAAAGCACAGAAGAAAAAAAACACAGAAGGGAGAGGAAATGTCGGCAAGAGCTCTTGGTGTGGTTTCTATGATTAGGAAGAAGTGGGGTGGGGTAGTGAGGTTTAGGATTGTCTGGCTTAATTAATTCAGTGGGACTTGAGGCAAAGGGCTGTTCCTTATTATCTGATATCTGCTCCTGAGGGCATTAGCACAGGTGGATGATGACACAGGGAGTGAGATCTCTGTAAAGCAGGCTGTTGGGGCATGAGCTGGCTCATGTTTCAAAAGTCTACTCAGGCCCACATTGCCATCTCTAGTGATTAGCAAAGTTTGGAAGTGGAAGAAAGTCCCTAGGGTTTCAGGAAGACCCCAAATGTCAAAGCATCAACTGCAGGTGCTTCCAATTTAGCCCTTTCAATCCGTGTTTGTTATGTAATAAAAAGTCATAGTTTTATGGAGGTAGGAATGTTTATGTGAAATTGTTTTTAAACTATACCTCTTCCCTGTTCATTTAAAAAAAACATAAACAAAGATCGATGTTTGTCCTTTTCATCCCTGCTCTTTAATTGGAGGGTTCTTCTCTGTCAGATATATTCTGAGAGCTTATCTGATGCAGATTCAGAAGGCAAGCTGGGCATATAGAAAGACCAGTGGTTCTTAAGTCTGCAGGGCACTTGAAAGAACTTCTGAATGAATCTGGGAAAATTATAAAGAAAAAGGGGTAGATTTTAGTAAAAATTACGTTTTTGAATATGTTCTATTGATGATGTTCAAGATATAATTATGAAAATCTCTGATTGTTGTGAAATTATGGGGGGAGGACCTGGAATATTTTCTTTCAAATATGATATTACTCTGAAACTCAGTCATGCCTACCATAGATACAATTTGTTACATTATTACTAAATGCCTTTGGATAAATATTTTATTTCCTATAGATTTTTTTTTTCTAGAACATAGAGCCTTTAATTTTATATGCATGTAAGTGAACTTTAAAATTTAAAAGAAAAGTAATTCACATATAAAACTACACTTCTAACAAAATTATAATTCTGCAGAATTTTTTTTTGTAATAGCACATTTTTTAAAAAATTCCATTAACAAGAGTGTATTCTCCACTTACATGTTAACTTTACATTCATTTAAAAAATACATAGTATTTCATTAAATAGATTTATTATCACTAAACAATAATAATTTAATTATTATATACTTAAAGCTTGCTTTCAATATTTAGACAATAAAATGCTGGGTATCTGTGGTATATATAGTCCCTTAATTTTCAGTCTTTAAGGTTGTTTTACTTGCAGAGCTCAGATAGAATGGAGAATAAGTATGGGTAGCAGGGTCTGGGGGTGATATTTCTCTCACTGCAAGCTAATCATGTGTGAAAATGAATTTAGAGAATTGCATGTCTCCATGAACTACATCATGTACTGATTAGAGAAAAAAAGTGACCTTGACATTGATGAGATTGACTTATCTCTAAATTTTGATGAGCACTCAAGATGGTTGAATGAAGTGATACTTCCTGTGTGGTGGCTGCTCTCATAACTGCATTAATCAAGGTTTAAACTGTAACTTCTATAGTTGATTTGAATGATTAGGTATGTGTGATGTGAAGATGAAAATATCACAGCAGATATGGAATTAAGTAGTCAGCTGTTCAGGAATCAAGTCACAAGTAACAACAAAATATGTAGAGAGGGGTATTTTATAATGTAAAGGACTTTTAAAAACTGTTTAATTGTACTTGCTAGTAAATCTCTTCATTACTAGTGCCACCCCATGTTAAAAAATAACAATAAATTCTTGGGAGAGCTTTAAAAATGACAAACTTATGGTCATCTTTATCTACTCTCTTCTTCCCACCCTTTATCTCTCTTAGCCCATTTACCAATTACTTAAAAAATCACATGTCTAAATTATATATATATATATATATATATATATATATATATATATATATATATACACACATACATATGTGATTTATATATAATTATATAATTTTCATGTAATTATATATATATATATATATATGTGTGTGTGTGTATATATATATATATATATATATATATATATATATATATAAAACAAATTACACACACATGTTCATCTTCATCATTATCACCATCTCAATTCTATCATCTGTTGTATTTGTATGAATATTATGTTCCCGTAAAGATTAATGGGCTAAAATTTTGGCTCCTGGTATGGCAATATTAAGAATCTTTGAGAAGTGGGACCATGGAAGGTAACTAAATCATAGGGACTGAGTCCTCATGAATGGAATAATGCTATCTCTGGAAGTGGGACAAATCTCATAGAAGTGAATTAGTTCCCATGAGAGCTGATAGTTATATAGAAAGAAATCCTAGGTCCTACCATCTTCCACTGGCTATCTTGCCATGTGATTTCTCTGTTCCACACCATTGTGATGACATCCACAATGAGCCCATTACCAGAAGAGAATAGATGCTGACAATATGATCCTCCACCTCCAGAGCTGAGATATATAATCCTCTTTTTCTATGAAGTATCTACTATCGGGTATGTTGTTATAGCAACACAAAAATAGACTAAGTCAGTTACTCATCTTCATTGTACTATTCACAAGTTTCTTGAAAGAAGTTTGCATTCTGATAATTGTGTAGCTGGGAATTTACTACTTCACTTTACAGTTAATTTGTTAGCTCTCTCTAATTGAGATTTTGACCCCCACATACCATCTGAGACTGTTTTGTTATAATCCACAAAGACTTACTTTTTTTGGTAAATCCAATGAAAAATATTATTTTTATTTTACTTCTATTACATCTAAAATCATTTAAGTTACTTCCTCTCTAAGCCATTGTGACAGTGTCTTTTCCTTATTCTTCATCTGTTCATTTTATTTTACTTCATAGTTACTTAATTTTTACTTTTTACTATACCCATATGCTCAGGGTTCTTAAATCTTTTTGGTTTTCTACTATATCAACATGCTGGTAATTCTCAAATATCCATTTGATGACCAAACCTCCTTTTCTTCCAATGTTATACCCATGTAGTCAATGCCTATTAAATTTCTTTAGCTGGATTTTTTTCTCATTTAAAAATAATTAACTGATACATAGCTCAGCTGAATTCCATAAATGTCATTAAAATGTAATGCATAGATTTCTCATCCTAAAGTTCTACCTGAAATTTGTAACTCTGAACAGCAGTGAGGAGTACTTCCAGTTCCTTAGTAAACCCGCCAGAAGTGGAATAATCCTTCACTCTTTCCTCCCTAGTTTTCCTCTCCATACTCTATTTATCTTCTGGGTAGCTTTCAAATTCAAATTCATTAGTTGAAATTCTAATTCTTTCTTATGTGGATTGTTAAAATAGCCTTTGACCTGTCTCTACTCTCTATTCCATTGGGCTGTTCTTAGTACTATATCAGGACTAAGGTGCATGTATTTAAATCCCAGCATACTTTCTAATGGATTAGAGTTCACAATTAATGTACCATAGCTTTCTGAATAACAATGAATTTATTACTACAGAATAACTGACTTTTGTGACTCCGTTATTTTTTTTTCTCTTTGCACGCATCTCTACACTCCTGTATCAAAATACTACTTAAACCCCAAACTCATGCCTCTGGGAATCTTCATTCTGCCCTTCTCACTTCCCTTTCTTTTACCATGTATACATTTCTTCTGAACTTTGGGATTATGGTTAGTTATTTCTTTCTCAAGAAGTCTTTCTCTGACTCTGCTGCCTTTGTGTATGTATTTGTTCTCTATCCCTGTGACCCAAATCACTATGAACTTGATGACTTAATAAAGAAAAAAATCTTTTAAAACAATCATTCTCACAAGTCTGAAGTTAACACCCAAGAACCCCTTGTAACTTTTCTCACTACTGTAAAATTCACTTCTTTGGGGTTGCATATTTGTGGTTCCAATGCTCTTGATGGTTGTCAACTGGAGACCTGTTTCATGGATTGAAGTCCTCCTCCTTTCCTTCTTGTTTGGCTTCTTCAGTTCTCAGAGTGCCCTCGGTGATCAGTTCCTATGCTTCAAGTATCTCTTATTTATGTCCCAGCCAGAGAAGGGACTCTGCTTTGAAGGGCTTATGTGACTGGTTAGGTCTTCTAGATCACTTTCCTACTTAAGGGTGATCTGTACCATAAAACATAAGATAAGCTTCAGAGTGATATCTTGATATATTGACAGACTCTGGAGATGGGCAGGACAATGCTGAGGGCCTCTTTAGACAGTCTGTGTACAATCTAGTAGGATTTTTCTCCTTACATGTACTTGAAAGCTTCTTATTGGGGAAATAATATGCCACAAACCCAATTTTATGAGGAAAACTGAACCTTAGAAAAGTAATGTAAATCAATGTTGAGGTGTACTAGCTAGGGTAATGTTGACAGAGATTATAAGAAAGTTGTTAAAAAACTGAAAAAAATGTGGTTATTTATATCTTCTTGGTATACATGTATCATCATCATAAATCAGGCACTTAAATTAACATAATTGCTTTATATAATAAATTAATAATAATATCCTGATGGATATCTGGGGGAAACCCTTACCATGTACAAACCATTTTACCACATCATATAATCTATTTTGAAATTGAAACAGAAAAAGAAAAAAAGGGGGAGGATATAAATATGCTAAAGTGAGGAAATATGCTAAGTTGAGGAAACTTAAAAATATATTTAAAAATATAGATGTACCATACTCAGATTAAAGTTTATTTTTAGATAAAGGATATTTGTAAATGATTAATTAAACAGTTAATTAGAGTTTCAAGTCTTCTAAAAAATAATTCTATTTTATGTTGTTGATACTGCTGGTTCTGCTCCCTCATATGTTGAAGTAGAACATTAGAAAATGCACACTAAGGCAAGCATATAAAGCAGGTTTTACTTAACAAGGGATAGCATAGACTTCTCTGAGGAGGGAGAAGGGGGGCATAGATGGTGTTTCTAGAAGTGGGGCCATTCTGCCTTTTTTAAATTGGACTTAGGCTTCCTTTGTTCTCCTGCTCTCTTCCCCTTATCTCTCTCCTTCCTGCTTATGTGACTAGGCCCAGGAGCTGCTCAGTGTGATGGCCAAAATGTGAGCAGTAGATGGGATGGATTGGCCAAGTTGGAGCCATCAGGGCCGGAAGGCAATTAACAACTCCCTATAGGAAGGGACAATCTCTGGGACAGGTTATCTTAGCAACAGGTTGGAACAGGTGCAGGGTTATTCTTGATATGGGTGGAGAAAGGGCTCTGAAGGCATTAACATTTCAATCCCACCATTCTCTTGATCTAACCCTTGCCTATGTTCCTCTCTGATTCTTGCTTCATTGTTTATTTAAAATTTTATTTTCAGAACAATATACTACCATTATATAATTCTGGTGTTATGTATTATACACATATATAATCTTTGAAGGTTTTTTACAAAGTTTTAAAATATTAGTGAATAGAAATACATTCTTAAAATAAAGTCACTTTGATAAAGACAGGTCATGGATTTAAACACATCAGCTGCATGCTACAAATTCCCCCTAACACTAAAATATTTCTCAGGGAAAGGACCTCCTTAATGCATGCTAGTATATTCAAAATACTATTTTTACTCTCAAGTGGCATGATTAATCAGAAGAAAAAATAAGCACAATGGCTAAACATGACATTTATTTTCATCAGTGATTTCTTTTGAATTCATGCTAAGAGGAAGTATTTCATTTCTCTGTAGTTAAAAAAACAAGTATAAAGATTAACCGTATGTCCACTCTCATTTTTCAAGGCATTTTTCTTTTACTGATCAACAATTTTGATTTTTGTTCTAAAATCTCCCTTTTCAACTTATATCATTATGATAAATCATTGAACAGTATAATTCCTGCCTGGAAAGGTAATATCAACAGGATCTGTAAGGAGAGTAGTCCACAATGTCACATCAACTTCTTTCTTCCCCAATGGCACTCTCTCTATCCGATCTCTTTCATTACATTCCATATAACATGTTTTATTAATGAACATCACTTAGCAAGCTGAAAGGAAAAACTCCCCTTTCTATTTTCTCTTAAATACACTGGATAGATTTAAATACAATTATTTAAAACATATTTCATTATTGACGTCATAAAATCTGAAGATGAGAGATCCACAAGGCAGATGGTTCTTTATAATTAGAATTACTCTTAGAAAGCAGGATTGGCCTACTATTACATCTGTACTGATGGCAGAATGTTGATTATAAATTCTTTATTTCACATGTTTTTTTTTCCTCTTTTATTTTTTCCTCTCCCCACCCCCACTAGCCACCCTCTTCTTGGATTATTGCTTTTTCACTTAGATTGGATCAGGACCATTTATACAAATCACCTGTAAACTCACATAAAGCTCTGAAACATCCAAAGCAAGATTCTTTTGCTTGCTTGTGAGAACATAAGACTTTTGTTCAAGCTTTCCCTTGATTTATATCTATCAGGCATATGTTTTTAGTCCTTTTCAGCATTTCCAAGTCTTCAATTTATTGCAGAAAACACATTGTTGGATTTTATTTTCCTTTGTGGAATTTATGGATCCTTGTCTTTTATTTGGTTACTTTAATCCATCTTCATTTGTTTTAATTTCTAACTAGGTTTTTATTCTGCCATATTATTTAATGTTCTTTCTATTTCTTGTACTTGCTGTGCTCTTTTAATTAACTTCTATAATATTTTCTTCTGGTGTTTAAAGTTTTATACAATAATTTTATTTCTGTTTCTCTTTAGAGACACAAACAATACTTCTGTTTCCCTAATATATCAGTGGCTGTATCTTCCCTCTTAGAAAAGAAGAGCATTAGTAAACCTCATGTCTTTACCATCTCTATGATGCCCAGAATATTACTTACTTCTGGTGACATGAGTAATCTTTCTCTTTTTCTTACATTTATATATTCGTGAATCATAGTTTATTATATTTATTTAAAATTATTCCACTACCTTTATTGGTTCTTTGGTTTTGAAGAAGAACCAAAGGCCAGAACATAGTGTTTATCTCTGTAAGAAAGCTGAAGAATCTTGTGTGTGGGACAGGGCATGGGACATGGACTTTTTGACAGAAAGACCCATGCAGTGCATCATAAGACAGCTATCACTTGATTTTGAAATAGCCCAGCAGAAAATAACTGTGGTCAAGATGGCACCCCAAGTTCTTTTTTTATGTTGGAATGTAGATAGAAGACAGTTTTGCCAGGTTGCAATCTACAAACACTGGGAGTTAGATTAGAGAAGTAAACGACTGAATGCACAAAGCATGTCAGCCTCCACCTACTTTAACTTTACACAGAAGAACTCTTGCCCAAGAAGATCCCCACAGCAATGGTGTGAGGGCAAAAGGATAGGCAATAACAGTCCAAAGGCAAAGAGGTGGGAAATGGGTTGGGGAGAGCTAAAGAAGAATTGGAACTGATCTTCCTGTGTTGCCTCTAGCTCTTCTCTGCCCTAAGCTGGCCACTCACTCCCTCAACAGAGCAGTTTAAAATATACTTGTTAGTGTTGTTGTTGTTTTAGATCCTGTAGTCCATTTTTCTAATCCTGTGGATTCTTGGCATCATTTTTTGAGGCAGTAACCTATACAAGTTGGACATCTTGTTGAACACCTGCTATCTTGGGGGAATATATACAGATGTGTGTGCATGTTGAACTTGTATCTATATTCAGAATGTATTAATTATATAAGGAATTTATATATATATATAAAGTTTGATACCTTTACTATACTTCACGTTCTTCATTTAAGTCATTTGTTTTTTTTTTTTTTTTGTTTTGTTTTTTTTTTTCATTTTCTGTATTCTGTGATGGTATATATAGTTTTTTTATACCTAGATAATATTGTACAGTTTAAAATCTGCTTATTTTACAATGAAAAAATTTCCATGTACAATGAAAATATACGTTCTGAAAGATGACCTTATAAAATTGCTTTGAAAGGACACTTCATATAGTGTGAAAATACCAAGCAAAATTTTTTAAATGCAATTTTTAAATAAGTCACAAATTTCAAACATGCAGTTAATAGGCAGTATTTGGAAAGAGTTTTGAAGTCTCATCAAAATTTTTGTTCTTTCATGTACAAAATTGAATACTGGTAATTGTTACTTAGTTTATAGCCTAAGTAACCTCCAAACATCATTTTAGTTTACCAAAGCATCTTTTATTTTTATGGTGCTTGAGCTTGAACCCAGAGCCTGTGCATGCTTAGGCACATGCTCTACCACTGAGTCACCCAAAACCCCATATTGATTTGGCTAAAACAAATACAGCAATTAATGGAAAATATATGTTTGATGAAGTACATTAACGTGAGCACATTATCTTGTGTTGGTACTGCCAAAAAAGCAAATACTGGAGAAAAATTAATACTTACTCAAATTCCACTTTAAATTTTGTAAATTCTCCTCATCCCCAAAACAACTTGTCTCAAGAAACACTGACTGTACTACTTCTTGTCTCCTCTCTTCTTGTCCCCTTTTACTATCCCTGATTCCCTTTTCCTTCTTGTTCCTCACCCTGCTTCTTACATTTTTTTTCTTTCTTTTATTTTCTGCCATCACTGTTTCCTCCCTTTTCTTCATATTTTCTCTCCTTTTTCTTATCTTCTTCCTTGGTCATCAAGTAGCAGTGGTAGTGGTTGCCAAGTTGCACGTACTAATAATGGTTGTATTCATCATTCAGTAAATGCTTTCCACGTGCTGGACATTGAGCTCAGCTTTTAACCAGATGAGTAATTTTAGTTGGTAGTTCTTGGGATTCAATCGGAAGTTCAGTTCAATTTGCATGCAGTTTGATTAAAATTATGCTCTGACATCTTTGAAATTTGATTGAATTAAAAGACTAATGAATTTATATTAAAGAAGATAGACTTTAAAAGAACTGTAGAGAGACAGACCTGCGACCACCGACAAAACAGGCCCAGCGGCCCACAGGGGGCAGAGCCACCGCCCGCGCCTGCAAAGTAGGCAGACATGCGACCCACCTGCAGAACAGGCCCAGCAACCCAAGGAGGGGCAGAGCCTCTGCCCGCACATGCAAGATAGGCGTACCTGTGACTCACCTGCAGAGCAGGCCCAGCAATCCGCGGAGGGGCAGAGCCGCTGCCCGTGCCTGCAAGATAGGCAGACCTGCGACACACAAGAAGGACAGGCCCAGCGGTCCGCCAGGGTGGTAGACACATTGCCCTGGTTGGGGGAGGGACAGAGCTGCTGCCCATGCCTATAAGGTAGGCGGACCTGCGATGGACTGGCAGAACAGGCCCAGTGGACCGAGGAGGGGCAGAGCCACCGCCTGTGCCTGCAAGGAAGGCGGACCTGCGACCACCAACAAAACAGGCCCAGTGGACCGCGGAGGGGCAGAACCGCTGAACCGCTGCCCACGCCTGCAAGTTAGGCGGACATGTGACCCACCAGCAGCACAGGCCCAGCAGCCCACCAGCGTGGTAGACACATCTCCCTGGTTGGGGGAGGGGCAGAGCCGCCGACAATGCCTGCAAGGTAGGCAGACCTACGACCGACCAGCAGAACAGGCCCAGTGGCCCGCGGAGGGGCAGAGCCACCGCCTGCGCCTGCAAGGTAGGCGGACCTGCTACCGACTGGCAGAACAGGCCCAGTGGCCTGCCGGCATGGTAGGCACATTGCCCCAATTGGAGGAGGGGCAGAGCAGCCGCCCACACCTGCGAGGGAGACTTTGCAACTATACAAGAGCAATATAAATATATAGGGGGAAAATTCAATAACACAACAGGTTCACCAAGCAGAAAGAAATGCAAGCAGTGTGAAAAGACAAGGAAAGAAAGGACCACAAGGAATGCAGGTCAACTCAACGTTAGAAGAGGTAATATCTGCAGCAGATGGAATGTCAGTAAAGAATTCAGGATATACAAGCTTCAGATGATCTGGAGTCTCAAGGAAGACATTAGACAGCAAAATAAGACAATGAAAGATCACTTCAACAATGAATTAAATAAACAAATCCAAGAAGCAAAAGATCAACTATACAGGGAGATAGAGGTTATAAAAAACAAACAAACAGAAATCCTAGAAATGCAGGAAGCAATAAACCAACTTAAAAACTCAATTGAGAATATTACCAGCAGAGTAGAACACTGAGAAGATAGAACATCAGACAATGAAGACAAAGTATTTCAACTTGAAAAGAACATAGACAGCTCAGCAAGACTGTTAAGAAACCATGAGAAGAACATCCAAGAAATATGGGATAACATAAAGAGACCAAACTTCAGAGTCATTGGGATACAGGAAGGTATAGAGGTCCAAACCAAAGGAATGAGCAATCTGTTCAATGAAATAATATGAGAAAACTTCCCAGACTTGAAGAATGAGACAGAATCCCAAATCCTAGAAGCCTACAGGACGCTGAATCAGCAAAATCATAAGAGATCCACACCTAGACACATTATAATGAAGATGCCCAACATACAGAATAAGGAGAGAATTTTAAAAGCTACAAGAGAAAGGAAAAAGATTACATTTAGGGGTAAACCAATCAGGATAACAGCTTATCTTTCAACACAGACTCTGAAAGCTAGAAGATCCTGGAATAACATATTTCAAACGCTGAAAGAAAATGGGTTCCAACCAAGAATTGTGTATCCAGTGAAATTAAGCTTCAGGATGGAAGATGAAATTAAAACCTTCCACGATAAACAAAAGTTAAAAGAATTTGCAGATAGAAAACCATCTCTTCAAAACATCCTCAGCAAAACACTACAGGAAGAGGAAATGGAAAATAACAATGAAAACCAACAGTGGGAGGTAGTACAGTAAAGGGGGAAAAATAATCAAAGAGGAAAAACAAACCATGTTAAGTAACATAAATAAACAAATATGGCTGGAAGAACAATCTATATCTCAATGATAACCCTAAATGTTAAAGGCTTAAACTCACCAATTAAGAGACACAGGCTAGTAGAATGGATCACAAAAAAAGACCCAACAATATGCTGCCTACAGGAGACGCACTTGATAGGAAAAGACATACATAGGCTGAAGGTGAAAGGTTGGGAAAAATCATATCACTCATATTAACTTCGGAAACAAGCAGGAGTGTCCATACTCATATCAAATAAAATAGATTTCAAGCCAAAGTTAATCAAAAGGGATAAAGAGGGAACATACTGCTCAAGGGAACCATACACCAACAAGACATAACAATCATAAATATATATGCCCCAAACAATGGTGCAGCTATGTTCAGCAAACAAACCTTTCTCAAGTTAAAGAGTCTAATAGACCACCATACAATAATTATGGGAGACTTCAACACACCTCTCTCATGACTGGACAGATCTTCCAAACAAAAGTTGAATAAAGAAACTATAGAACTCAATAACACAATTAATAACCTAGACTTAATTGACATATATAGAATATGCCACCCAACATCAAGCAGTTACACATTTTTCTCAGCAGCACATGGATCTTTTTCAAAAAAAGATCATATATTATGTCACAGGGCAACTCTTAGACAGTATAAAGGAGTAGAGATAATACCATGCATCTTATCTGATCATAATGGAATGAATCTGAAAATAACGATAAAAGAAGGAAGGAAAAATCATGCATCACTTGGAGAATGAACAATAGGTTACTGAATGATCAATGGGTTATAGAAGACATGAAGGAGGAAATTAAAAAATTCTTAGAGATAAATGAAAACACAGATACAACATATCAGAATTTATGGGACACATTGAAAGCAGTTCTAAGAGTAAAATTCATTGCTTGGAGTTCATTCCTTAAAAAGAGAAAAAAACAACAAATAAATGACCTCATACTTCATCTCAAAATCCTAGAAAAAGAAGAGCAAAACAACAGCAAAAGAAGTAGAAGTCATGAAATAATTAAAATCAGAGCTGAAATTAATGAAATCGAAACAAAAGAAACAATTGAAAAAATTGACAAAACTAAAAGTTGGTTCTTTGAAAAAATAAATAAGATCGACAGACCCTTAGCCATACTAATGAGGAGAAGAAGAGAGAGAACTCAAATTACTAGCATACGGGATGAAAAAGGCAATATCACAACAGACACTTCAGAAATACAGAAGAAATTCAGAAATTATTTTGAATCCTCATACTCCTATAAAATACAAGACAGTGAAGACATCAATAAATTTCTTAAGTCATATGATCTGCCCAGATTGAGTCAGGAGGATATAGACAACCTAAACAGACCAATATCAATGGAAGAAATATAAGAAACCATCAAAAGACTACGAACTAAGAAAAGCCCAGGACCGGATGGGTATACAGCAGAGTTTTACAAAACCTTTAAAGAGGAACTGATACCAATACTTTTCAAGCCATTTCAGGAAATAGAAAAAGAGGGAGAACTTCCAAATTCATTCTACGAGGCCAACATCACCCTGATTCCTAAACCAGACAAAGACACTTCAAAGAAAGAAAACTACAGACCAATATTTCTAATGAACCTAGATGCAAAAATCTTCAATAAAATTCTGGCGAATTGGATACAAAAACATATCAAAAAAATTGTGCACCATGATCAAGTAGGATTCATCCCTGGGATGCAAGGCTGGTTCAATATACGGAAATCAATAAATGTTATTCACCACATCAATAGACTTAAAGATAAGAACCATATGATCATCTCGATAGATGCAGAAAAAGCATTTGACAAAGTACAGCATCCCTTTATGTTCAAAACTCTAGAAAAACTAGGGATAACAGGAACATACCTCAATATTGTAAAAGCAATCTACGCTAAGCCTGAGGCTAGCATCATTCTGACGGCGAAAAATTGAAGGAATTCCCTCTAAAATCTGGAACAAGACAGGGATGCCCTCTCTCACCACTTCTGTTCAACATAGTTCTCAAAACACTGGCCAGAGCAATTAGACAGACGAAGAAATTAAAGGCATAAAAATAGGAAAAGAAGAACTTAAATTATCACTGTTTGCAGATAACATCATTATATACCTAGCAGACCCAAAAGGGTCTACAAAGAAACTATTAGAGCTACTAAATGAATTCAGCAAAGTAGCAGGATATAAAATCAACATGCATAAATCAAAGGCATTCCTGTATATCAGCGACAAATCCTCTGAAATGGAAATGAGGACAACCACTCCATTCACAATATCCTCAAAGAAAATAAAATACTTGGGAATCAACCTAACAAAAGAGGTGAAAGACTTATACAATGAAAACTACAGAATCCTAAAGAGAGAAATAGAAGATCTTAGAAGATGGAAAAATATACCCTGTTCATGGATAGGCAGAACTAACATCATCAAAATGGTGATATTACCAAAAGTTCTCTATAGGTTCAATGCAATGCCAATCAAAATCCCAATGGCATTTCTTGTAGAATTAGAGAAAGCAATCATGAAATTCATATGGAAAAATAAAAGACCCAGAATAGCAAAAACAACTCTAAGCAGGAAGTGTGAATCAGGCGGTATAGCAATACCAGACATCAAACTATACTACAGAGCAATAGTAACAAAAACAGCATAGTACTGGTACCAAAACAGGTGGGTGGACCAATGGTACAGAATAGAGGACACAGAAACCAATCCACAAAACTACAACTATCTTATATTTGATAAAGAGGCTAAAAGCATGAAATGGAGGAAGGATAGCATCTTCAACAAATGGGGCTAGGAAAACTGGAAATCCATATGCAAAAAATGAAACTGAATCCCTTTCCCTCGCCATGCACAAAAGTTAACTCAAAATGGATCAAGGAGCTTGATATCAAATCAGAGACATGGCGTCTGATACAAGAAAAAGTTGGCTACGATCTACATATTGTGGGGTCGGGCTCCAAATTCCTCAATAGGACACCCATAGCACAAGAGTTAATAAGTAGAATCAACAAATGGGACTTACTCAAACTGAAAAGTTTTTTCTCAGCTAAAGAAACAATAAGAGAGGTAAATAGGGAGCCTACATCCTGGGAACAAATCTTAACTCCTCACACTTCAGATAGAGCCCTAATATCTAGAGTATACAAAGAACTCAAAAAATTAAACAATAAGAAAACAAATAACCCAGTCAACAAATGGGCCAAGGACCTGAACAGACATTTCTCAGAGGAGCACATACAATCAATCAATAAGTACATGAAAAAATGCTCACCATCTCTAGCAGTCAGAGAAATGCAAATCAAAACCACCCTAAGATACCATCTCACTCCAGTAAGATTGGCAGCCATTATGAAGTCAAACAACAAGTGCTGGTGAGGATGTGGGGAAAAGTGTACACTTGTACATTGCTGGTGGGACTGCAAATTGGTGCAGCTAATTTGGAAAGCAGTATGGAGATTTCTTGGAAAGCTGGGAATGGAACCACCATTTGACCCAGCTATTCCCCTTCTCGGTCTATTCCCTAAAGACCTAAAAAGAGCATGCTACAGGGACACTGCTACATCGATGTTCATAGCAGCACAATTCACAATAGCAAGACTGTGGAACCAACCTAGATGCCCTTCAATAGACGAATGGATAAAAAAAATGTGGCATTTATTCACAATGGAGTATTACTCTGCATTAAAAAATGACAAAATCATAGAATTTGCAGGGAAATGGATGGCATTAGAGCAGATTATGCTAAGTGAAGCTAGCCAATCCCTAAAAAAACAAATGACAAATGTTTTCTTTGGTATAAGGAGAGTAACTAAGAACAGAGTTGGGAGGAAGAGCATTAGAAGAAGATTAACATTAAACAGGGATGAGAGGTGGTAGGGAAAAGGAGAGAGAAGGGAAATTGCATGGAAATGGAAGGAGACCCTCATGGTTATACAAAATTACATACAAGAGGAAGTGAGGGGAAAGGGGAAAAAAAAACAAGGGGTAGAAATGAATTGTAGTAGATGGGGTAGAAAGAGAAGATGGGAGGGGAGGGGAGGGGATGGGGGATAGTAGAGGATAGGAAAGGCAGCAGAATACAACAGACACTAGTATAGCAATATGTAAAACAGTGGATGTGTAACCGATGTGATGCTGCAATCTGTATACGGGGTAAAAATGGGAGTTCATAACCCACTTGAATCAAAGTGTGAAATATGATATATCAAGAACTATGTAATGTTTTGAACAACCAACAATAAAAATTGAAGGAAAAAAAAAAAGAATGTTCCATTATATGGATAGACCGCATTTATGTATCCATTCATAGGTTGATGGACATTCAAGTTGTTGCCACATTTTTGCTACTATGGATAATGCTGCTGTGAAAGTTGGTGCAACAGTTTTAATTTAGTGGGCTTTCATTTCTCTGGGGTAAATCCCTATGGTATCTATTTTAACTCTATTTTTAATCCTTTGAGGAATTGCCAAACTCTTTTCCAAAGAGGTTGCAAAATTGTACAATCCCATCTGCAGTGCATGGGGTCAACTTTCTTTACATCCTCACTTGTACTTATTATCTGGTTTTGGTGACAGCCACCTTAATAGATGTGAAGTAGTATCTCATTGCAGCTTTGATTTGCAATTCCCAGATGACTCATGATGCTGATCTTCTCTTTATATTTAATAATCATTTGTATAAATTCTTTTGAGAATTATCTGTCAGATTTTTTGCCCAATATTTAATTGGGTTGCCTGTTTATTTTTGCATTGCAAGAATTCTTTATATATTAATACATTAATACATTAAAGATATAAATCCATCATATAAAATTTACAAATATCCCCCCATTCAATGGCTATCAGTTATTTTTCTCTTTCTTTCTTTCTCTTATTTTCAGTACTGGGTTTTGAACACAGAGCCTCACACTTTCTAGGTGAGCACTGTACCACTGAGCTACGTCCCAGCCCCGTACACTTTTGTGATGATGTCCTTCATGGTACACAAGTTTTCCATTTGGATAAAGTCCAATTTACTTTTTTGTTGTTGTCACTTGTGTTTTTGATGTCAGATCTAAGAAATCATTCTCTATTCCAAACACAGGAAAATTCATGCCTATGTTTTTCTAAGAGTTTTATGAGTTTAGCTCTTACATTTTAGGTGCAACCTATTTTGAGTTGTTTTATATATGGTGTGAGGTAGGGCTCCAACTTCATAAACTTATGAATTATTTCTCTCTGTGTTTATGTACTTATGTGTGTGTGTGTGTGTGTGTGTGTGTGTGTGTGTATATATATATATATATATATATATATATATATATATATATATATACTTTGATCAATACTATAAAGACCTCTCTTAAAGAAAAACTTTGAAAATATTGCTTCCTCCCACACCCCACTGAGTTTTTGATTGTTAATGTTGCTGTCTTTCATGGATATTTTCCTCTAAATGTCATTCTTTCTGCCCCCACCACACATTTACTATCTTGCTCTATTTCTAGGTTTTCCTCTTGAAAAGTTAATCCTCTTTCTTTTGATTTTTCCTCCTTACCTGATGGCTGTCTTGGGGGTTCTAAGTATCCCATCCATACTGTCTGGGGCTGTGGCATGACTACTGCCCTGTGGTGCCTCCTCTGCTGTCCATCTCTAAATATCTCATAATCTTCCTCATGATTTCACCTTAACCTATGGGTTACTTGGAATGTTTTTTTTAGATAGACAAAATCATTTGACAATCTATATTACTATTGATTTATGACATTATTACATTACACTAAGAGGATGCCATGTATGAAATGATTCTGAGTTGGCTTGGCATATGTGTGCTTTAACACATGGTTGACATTTGAAAATGTCCCATGAGCCCCAGAAAATAGCCACTGTCTCTTTATTGAGTTGTTCATATATTAGTTCAAGCTTACTTATGATGTTACTCAAGATTTCTTCTAAATATTATTTTCTGGGACCACGTATAATAATCTAAACATACAAATAAAAATGTTACTTCTAAAAAAAAAAAAAAAAAAGAACTCTAGAGTTGTGTTTACATACTCCGAGTAAAGTATTTAGCCCCACTACATACACTTTTTCCCTGGGTTATTTTAAAAATGAAAAAAAAAATATAATTCTTGAGAAACAAGAATTGTCAATATTTGAAAATAAAATACAAAATTAAATTTAATTGCTCATAAGTTTACTTTATAAAAACATTACTTTAAAAAAAAAGTACTCTTCTCTTTGCTTTAAAAGACCAAACTAAAACATATGGTACTTCATAATAAACTTAATGGAGATGGTATTGTATGCAATAATAATATTTAGGGTTGCTAAAAAGTTTCTTTCAGAGAAATGTGTTATAATAGAAAGAAAATATAGAACAGCTTCTTGATAGGCAGGTGCTTCCTTCACTGATGTATTTTTGTGATTGACTTTCGAGGGTAAAATTCCTTATCAAGAAATTCTGTCCTGAAATTATTTTACAATAAATTGGTTGCATTAGATAAATGAAAACTAGGTGTTTTTTTCTCTAAGAAGTTCACCATGTTTGCTTTTCTCAGCTCATTTAGAAAGAATGAAAATATGGAAAGCCAATTTACATTGTAACTGCAGGCATCAAACCAATTTTTTTGCACCAGATGCAAAAAGTGAAATGTATAAAATCATTTTCCTTTTAAATCACAAGAATAATGATCCTAAACAAGATGAAGAAGATTGTAGAGTAGATTTTTGTTTAAACTTGGTTGAAGTATAATAAAACACAAACTTACCTGTGAGAGTTTATCAGATTCATTAGGCAGAAAGTAATATTTTGGGGTGGGGTGGATTATAGTGTCCTGGAAATTGGTACACAGTAAACATAGCCAGTCTACAGATCATGAAGAACCAAATGAATGATGGTAATGCATTTTAAATTACCTTGAATTTGTAAAGAAGCAGTAAAGCACAATCTCATTCTAGTTTGGAAAGATTAGTTTTGCTGCAATATGGAATATTTATTAAGTGAAACAAAATAAGAGGAGAGACTACTTTTAAAATGTTATTGCACTGATTCTGAAAAAACATTTATTAGGTCCTGGAGTAAAACACTAGCAACTAAAATAGAAGAGATAGATTTGGAAATTATTTAGTAGTAGAATTTCTTGAACTTGAGATAGATGATTGTCTGAGGTTAAGTGTCAAGGACACATAGGGGCTTTATAGAAAATTATTTTGATAACTATGTCATTGGGACAGAGAATCTAAAAGAAGAAAAAACCTACTAGAAGATGACAAGTTTTGTTTAGAATACTGAGATTGTGATGCATGATGGATATCAAAGTAGGCATGGCTGCTCAGCAATTTGACGTATAATATAAACATTATTAAAAGAAGTGACATAGGTTTTAGTAATGAAATAAATGTAAAGAGTAGGCATAATATTATCACTCATGATTTTTCCTTGGTGAGTATTAGCTTTCTATTTTATTATAGTTGGAGCTCAAATGAAGTATGTTAATTGCAATGGAGAATGTTAAAATGGAGCTCAAATGAAGAATGTTAATTACAATTTTTAATGGGGCATCAATGGCGTCTAAAGGTAGTGAATCAAAAATAGATGAAATTATCTTTTAAATTATTACAATTTCAACAGAAGTTAGCTTCTGCTTTTAATCCTCTGACATCACTAGGATTTATATAATATTCTCAAAATGAATATTACAATTGTGAAGGGAAATACCAAAGGGAAAGTTACAGTAAATACATTTACCAAAAGTCACTCCCCTTGTCATCTCCAATAGTCACTCATACTTGGTATGTAAATACAATATAAACTTGAAATAACATATTCTCTAATATAGCCAATATTTTTCAACAGAAATCAAATGCTGGGAGCAAGGTGATAAACTGTTACATGTATTTATTTCTAGAAGCATCTTTGCTTAAACTGTTTTTAATATGATTCAGTAATATGTAGACTGAGTATGAAAGGTATTTGCAAACAGTATTTGATTCATTCTACTCCCTCAATTTGTCCTAAGGAGGATTTCAAAATAAGAAATGGAGATATGTATGAAAATGTTCAATGTGATTTAAAAGTTAGCCTGATATCCTCAAGATTTAAATAACGTTATATCAGAAAACTGCATTGAAAATTCACATGCAAGGGAATGGGAAATGAGATTAAAAAGAATGTCTACTAAACCTCGAATCTTAAGATTTTCTTTTTATTCAGAAATTATTTATTAATTGAATTGCATTTCCTTCTTGAGACCAATTGCACTACATGCTTTTTTTTAAGAGAGAGAGAGAGAGAGAGAATTATTTTTAATATTTATTTTTTAGTTATCGGCGGACACAACATCTTTGTTTGCATGTGGTGCTGAGGATCGAACCCAGGCCGCACGCATGCAAGGCGAGCGCACTACCACTTGAGCCACATCCCCAGCCCTGCACTACATGCTTTATTACTTAAATAATACATACATACCAAAATTATCACATTTTATCCATTTTATAAGTAATCAATTTATAGAAAGAAAATACAAAACTTACTGTAATTGTATAGCAATGTAGCCCCATCATATAAAGTAAATGTTCATAAATAAAAATTGGCACTTGTGTATAAAGCTTTCATGATCAAGGATCACTAGATACCACCTAAATAAGACATGTCAAGAACCAGATATTAATTAGATCACCTAAAAAATTGGTGTCTATTAAAAGATTTTAAAACAATATTATTAAAAATTGTGTAGCCAGGGAAAATTGAAGGAGCAGGAGAAAGAAAAATGGAGCTCAAATGAACTATGTAAATTATCATTTTTAATGGAGCATCAATGATTTCTAATGGTAATGAATCAAAAGACAGATGAAATTATCTCTTAAATTTTAGTATTCAAAACAAATAAAGTTAAGAATGTGTAAATCTGTGAGACTAGGGAACAAGAGAAAATAAATTTTCATTTTTAATTTATATAGTTTATATGCTTATATGGAGTTATTTAAAAACATTGCATCTATAATAATCACATTTCTTCTATAACATATTGTTCAGTTTTAAAATAGTTGCTATAATTATTATTTGAAATTGAAATGTGTTTTAAAATAATAGGATAAAAACCTAGCACAAAATAATGTATGCCATGTATTGCACATGCAGCCGTGAACTCCCTGATCTTCAGACTGTCTCTCTGGAGGCTCAGCCGAACTCTGATGCTTCCCTGCTGCTCTCTGTGTGGTTTCTGAGCCTCACAGCCATGTGAATTCACAAATGCCACCTGGGGATAGTGACCAGAATTGCAGCCCATCTTCAGGCTGTGACCTTATTCCTGGGCAGGGGGCTGTGAGACCTGGTTGTGTTGGAAATGCGATGCCTCTGAATGGATATTTAACAAGTGGAGTCAGTGCTGTTACTTGATCTCAGTGGCAGAGGGTCTGATTGAAGCTAGTGTCTTATGGCTGAAAGAGAAAGTCCCCGGTCTGTTTTCCAGTGTTTTGCTGAGAAGGTTTGAATTTTTGTAGAGTCAGATTTATGTGTCTTATCTTTGTGGTCTCTGGCTGTGTTATCATGCTTCAGTTGCTTTTGCTAAGCCAAGTTTATACAAGTCATCATCTACATTTTCTTCCAGTGTTGTTGTGTATTCAATGATTCATTTTGGCATAAGAGATGAGGTGGAGATGCAACCTCACCCTTGCCCATATGGCCAGGTGTTAGTCCAGCACTGCTGATTGAGTGATCAGTTTTCTGTGAAGTTCTAAAGTATGATTCTTACTGTTTAGTATCTGGTTTCCTGTTAATAGTGTTATTTACATGACTTTGCTTATTAGTGAGGTTCTACATAGTTCACATATTTATTAGCTCTTAGCTAATTTGGGGGTTTTCTGTTCTTTACTCATTTGAAAAACTGTATTCTTGGTGTTTTCATGTTAATATTCAATATATTTTGTTGATATTTAAATAAACTTTATGTTATTAATTTTGATTGCTGATTTTTGATTGCCTTTTAGTTTGGCTTATGATTTTTTCACAGTATTAGGGATTGAACTAAGCACCTCATGTGTGCTAAGCAAGTGTCCAGCCTTTTTGACTTTTTATTTTGGGGCAGGGTCTAGCTAAGTTTTTCAGGGTGTCCTCAGTCTTGGAATCCTCCTGTCTTGGCTGCCCGAGTAGCTGGGATTACAGGTGTACCTACCATACCTGGTTTTGCTCATGATTTTTTTTTTCTACCAGGGATTGAACCCAGAGGTGCTTAACCACTGAGCCACATCCCCAGCCCTTTTTATTTTTTACTTTGAAACAGAGTCTCGCAAAGTTACTTAGGGCCTTGCTAAGTTGCTGAGACTGGCTTTGAACTTGGAATCTTCCTGCCTCAGCCTCCCAAATTGCTGGAATTACAGGCATGTGTCACTGCACCCAGCTGCTTATGATTTTTTTGATATAAGTGAATATTGTGCTTTATGCAGTTAAATACATTTGTGTATTTATTGGCATTTCATTCATTGTTTTTATGCTTTTGAGATCCTTCCTCATCTCATGATCAGCAGATGCCTTAGGATATTGATGTGTGCTAACATTAATTTTTGCCTTTAACGTTTTAGTCCTTTTTTTTTATATTTTGATTCATGGTATGTGTCTTGCTCAATCATTCACTTTTCCAGCAATGTTGATGAAATATTTCATCTGTTGTCCAGATTATTCCTAGAACACATATGTGCCTTTAAAGGAAGGGTCTTATTCTGGACCACCTGCTCTCTTCCCCCCCCCCCCAATTTGTTTGTGTTTTTATTCTTTTTAGTATTCTACTTTTTCTCTTCCTCATTTTTGTTAAGATGGTATGTGCATGTGATAGAACAGAGAGTCCATAGGGGCTGGGAGTGAAAGCGGCCGTTACTCTTTCTGACCTCAGCCCACCTGTCTGCTGTTTAGGGCCATCGCTTGTGACCACTTCTCCTTTCCCTGTCTGTGGTCCCTGGCTGCCGGTATGCAGCCTGCTCTAGTGACCTGTCTTGGTTTATCCCTTCAGGACAATACTTAGGGTTCCTTGCTGTGACAGATGGAGTTTTTTGCTACTACCTTACTTTTCCCTGGCTCCAGTCAGACACATCCACCCATAATTCTGCCTGTGTATGTTTTAGTTCCTTGTATAATATATTTTATTTCAACATCAACTCCTTTCCATCAATCCATCAATTGTAGCCAGCATTTTTTGACTGGTAAGGACCTTCCTAACCTGTTCCCTTCTCCTCTCCACATCCACTGTCCTTGTCTTTACTCCTTTTCCAGTGATGAGCTTAACGACATTTCCTTAACTTTGTCATGGTGTTTATTATCTCAGTTTTAGAATTTGATCTTACAGGTTGAAAACAAATAACGTTTATGTGGTTAGAGCTCTCTGTTGTTATTTTTATGTAAATGGAATTGTTTGGTAGGTTGTACATCAAGTCTGGTTTCTTCACTGAGCCTAATATTTGTGAAATCCCATCCCTGTCATTTCAGCAAGTAGTTCATTGCTTTTTATCGTTTAACAAAATCCATTGTGTGGAGATATCTCACCTTGTTTATTTATTTATTTATTGGTTGGTTGGTTTGCTACTGGGGATCTGGGATTGAACCCAGGTTTTACCACTGAGCTGCATCCCCAGCCCTTTCTGTTTTTTATTTTGACCAAGTTGCTAAGGGCCTAGCTAAGTTGCAAAACCTGACCTTGAACTTGTCATCCTCCTGCCTTAGTCTCCTCATTTGCTGGGATTACAGGCATTCACTAGTGCACCTGGCTCTATCAATCTTTTAACGGACATTTTGTTGTGTCCAGCTTGAGGCCTTTATGAATAAATCTGGAATTAACATTCAAGTTCAAAAAACAAACGACTCTATCCTTGGTTGAAGAGTCAGCTGGTGAGTCAGTCTAGGATTGCCTCTCCTTTTCTGACCAATAATGCATTTTAAATTGCTATAGCATACATTTTACTTGGTGTTTTTTTTTTTTCTTTTCTTTTTTTTAATTTTCTTTTTTTTTTTCATAAAGCTATAGCTGTTAATTCATTGTGCCTCTTTAAGGAAAAGAAAACAGAATTGGTCTGACTTTCATAGCCTCACTTTTGCAATTTGGATACAGCATAGGCTTTATTTCACTTAGGACATTGGTTCAGGTATTAGAAAATTTGCAGGTGGATATTGGGAGAATTTGATCAGCTGGCATGCTTCTGATTTCAAAAAGATGGAGGGGCAGGTGTAACTTCAAATAATAGAGCTGAAGCCAGGGTAAATCAGTGGCAGCAATGGCTTGTGACAGCTAACTGTCAGTAACATAGGCATAATGAGTCCCATGGTGCCATCGGCTTGGGAGGGAGTGATCCTAGTGAATGTACAGCTCTCTTAAAGAGGGATTTGGGAACTGGGGAGTGAGACGTGGGCCAGAAGTCAATGGGCCCTGCTTGGAGCGTGTTTCATAAAACTGTGAGCAGGTGAACTCTGGCTTCTCCCTGGCACTGACGTGGGATCTCTTTGATGATGTTGGTTGCTGAGTGATTTGTTTCTTTTATGTTTGCATTTAGTCATTTGAAGGAACAGCATGTATGTTACTGGGCTTGATTTGCAAATGTGTGTTCCATTCATATCCCTTGCCAGCCATGATTTCCCTCACAGTAAAAGTCGAGGTTCCTGGTGACTGAATGAGTGTAAACTAAGCAAATTGCTAGGTATTTTGAATACTTGATTGCACAGCACAGTCAGTTTTTATTTTTGCAAATGTGCAAAGCGAATACCTGCTCTCAAAGCAGCTGCCACTGACAGGATGCCACTGAGGCCAGGAACAGAGTTGGTCCTGAAAGGGCCTTTCTGAGCATGGTGCCAGGTACACTGAAATAGTTAACTCTTGAACTAACAAAGGGATGCTGGTCTTTCTACTGAAGACATTAGATCCACATTGGATCAGCTGACATGCTTCTGAGTTCAGAATGATGGAGGGGCACGTATAACTGGCCCCTCCATGGTACTTGATAGGGACCAAGAATAAAAAGGGAAATTGAACATCAAAAAAAGGAGGAAGAGCAGCTTCTGAGGGAAAAAGACTGTTCTGGAAGTTGAACACGTGGAGCTGTATGAAGGGCTCACCTCTCTGTCCATTGTGCTGTGTTCTCATTTGGACTTTCTTGGGAACGACACGGGACCCTGGATGGGGCTGTAGCCCAGCAGTGCACTGTACTTGCCAGCACAGATTCCTATGTTGACAGCTGTGTTGAGGTTTCCAGTCTTGGGTCAGGAGGAGAGCACTGCCAGCCCTGTCCCTAGCAATCTGTGACCTGCTAATGAGACCAGGCCACAAGAGGCCAGGGCCTCCCACCAGCCTGAATCTTGCATGGAGGATGGCACAGGACCTCTTGCTTCTTCTCTGAGGGTCCCACCTGTCTGTCTAAAGGTGGGGCAGGTGCCTCAGCAGTAGGGGTCGCCAGCCTTAGCTGAGCACTGAGAGCACCAGGGAGCAGGAGGCCTGACATGGTGAGAGGGAGACCTGCAGTTCTCTGCTCCTAGCAGGGAAGAGATGGTCTGCTCTGGTGGGCAGGTGCAGGGGACTTTAGTGAGGATCTCTTTGCAGAAGTGTGGGAAGGGCAGTGGGAGGTCATGAGGGCCATCCTATGCTTGAGGTGAGTCACTGCAAGGACCAGAAGACCCCCCATGTCCCAGGAGACAAGGAGAGTGGCATCTGGCCCAGAACAGAGTCAAGAAGGACAAGCTGTGGCCAACATTGAGGAGTGCAGCTGGCCAGCAGGATGGCTTCCCTTCCTCTAGTCCCTCCTTCTGATCTGATCTGCCTGGGTTCCCAGAGGACCAGCTATAACCATGCAGATGGACCACCTAGCACCCATCAGTCACCTGGGTGTGTGTGGGGGGTTGCAATCCCAGGGCCCAGTGAGGACACTTGCTGCAGTCCTGTTTCATTGTGTCTTTTGCTGAGGGGGCCCCCTTACTGCTGCAGGCATGTTCAAGGGTCACTGACCATCCCACAGCTCTTCCTCCAGAACCGGGTTCCCACCTTCTTTGTGTCTCAGGTTCCTGAGAGAGCTGGTGCAGCTCTTCCCGGCCCTCAGCCCAGCAGGTGCCATTTTCCTTGCAAGGACCCTCAGCATCATCCTGCCCCAGAGTTGTGGGGCCCTGGCTTGTGGCATCTGGTGTTTTCACCCCAGGTACCCAGTACCTGCCCTCCTTTGTGGGTTTCCCAGCCTGGACATCAGTGTTCCTGGAGATAAATCAGTGCATTGGCCAGGATTGTGTTCATGCAAGGCCACGGAGATGGGGCTGCACGGGAAAAGCACTGGAGAAGATAACAGAGGAGCATTTGGAGGGACAAGCCACTGGCCTGCTGGAGACAAGCTAAAACCTTGCTAATATTTGGTTGCATTTTAGGCCTAAACTTCCTGTGAACTGTAGCTTATCCAGCCCATACCAGCCCCGGCTCACTGTGGCTCCTCCTGGGCCCGGCCTCTCATTCACCTTGTGCTCTAGCTCAGCTCCCCCAACCCTACTCCCCTCCAGACCCCTGATTCCATCCCCAGCTCCCTCCCCCAGGCACCTGGCTCAGGCCTGACCCTTACTCAAACCCCATCTCCCTCACCCACCTTTGAGATTCCCCCACCCCAGCTCAGAGTTCAACACCCCTGACCCTGGACCCTATTCCAGGTGGCCTTGCCTGTGCCCCTGTTCACACACTCTCCCCTGCCTCCTCCCACCGAGAACAGCTCCTCTCTGCCACAAGACTGCTGTATCCATCAGGCTGGTTTTTGGGCTGTCTCTGGACCTACCTGTGGTGTCATATCATGTGCTGGGGTGGTGAGGAGTCAGAATCAGATCCAGTCAATGTCTCTATAGTGAGCAAAGCTGGAGAGACCAAATGTTGAGGGGCCACCTGTGGCGGTAGTGAGGAACGGGCGAGGGTTTCTTCTGGCTGACCAGGGGCCGCCATTGTCTTCCTTGTGGTGAGGATATTCCCTATTCAGTGTAGTTTCTCATTTCCTGGTTAAGAAGAGGTTGAGAGGGGATGGCTTGTGACATATGGGGATCTTCAGAACACATGTTATTCCCATGATCCTTTTTGCCTTCCTCTTCCTCTGTGCAGCTGTGCTCATCCCTGTATGATCTGGAAGACCTTCAGGGCCACAGAGGGTTTGAGGTGGCTAAGACAGAGACCTGGAGGAAGGGTTACTGGGAGAGCAGGAGGTAACAGGAGAGGGATTCTCTGACATTATGTTGCCTGGAGCCCAAACTGCCAGGCCTGGGGGCTTGGGTGGGGTTGGGCTTGAGTTACCCACAGGGAGGATGTGGAACAGGCAGGACCTGACCACAGATGGGTGGGGACAGGGAGGTGGATGGCTGCAAGGTCCAGGAGCAGAACTGGGGTTTTCTTGGTGGTGGAGGATGGGAAGGGCTGTGCAGTGGTGGTGAAGGAGTTGTTCTGGATGTAAGGCTGCAGACAGGGAGGGAGGGCATGGCATGGAGGTTCCCAGGCCAGCAGAAGGTCTGCCTGCATTAACCAGAGCTCCTGAGCTAAGCAGCCTGGCCTGGAGCATCTGCTGATGGAAGGTGTCTGGTCCTGAGCTTGCTTGGGAAGGAGACTGGATGGGCTGTGGGGAGTCTCCTCACCATCACCAAGTGGATCGTGTGTTCTCTGTGGCTGGGCATTGGACATAGGTACAGGGTGTGGTGGGTGGTGGGATCTGGTGAGACTCCTGGCCACAGACCCTGTATGGGGGATCAACTAACTGACAAGATCCCGTCTTGCCTGTGCCTGGGGGCACGGGGGAGTCTATTATTCTTGGCATGAGTAGAACAGATTGTTCTAGGCTAGAAAAAAATCAAACCAAAACAACAAAATGACTTAATTATTTGCCAGCACCCTTGGAAATTAATTATTCTTTCTAATATGAACCTCTAATGCAAGTTGGATATATCTCAGATGCGTGTGGGATTTTTAAAAAATTCTTTTTGAGTTTCTGGACCTTGCTACATTTACCCAGAGGCCTGGGTTTTCTGGCTCTTTTATTTTTCATGGGGCCCAGGTCAGAAGCCAGGCCCCTACTTTCCCCATGCCCATCAGGTGTCTAATCCCCCACCTCAGTCACTTCTGAGCCTGTCCTGGGGCACCGGGAGATGCCATTTCACTCACTGTGTCATATTATGCAGGTGACTTCTGGTGGGCCTCCTAATTCTGTCCCCACCTGTCCCAGTGCTGGCAGTGCCTTGTCATCTTCAAGCCCTGCTTTACGTTCGTGGCACTTGATGGAGGTGTAATTTATACTGGTGACATGCACACCTTCTGAATGGCCAGCAGGTGGTTTTCAACAGATATGGCCAGGTATCGCTTAGCAACAGGAAAGTGTTTGGAGAAACGAGTTGTCAGGTGACTTTATTGTGGGGACATCACGCAGTGTGATGACGCACCGCCCAGGTGGTGCAGGCCCATCACTGGGTGGCCTCTTGTACTGTCAAGCAACACAGTGCCCTGTGTAGAGGCGCATACTTATAATCCTAGCTCCTCCGGAGGCTGAGGCCAGCAGAGGATTGGGAGTTTGAGGCCAGCCTTGGCAACTTAGCCAGATCCTGTCTCAAGGTAAAACAAAAAGGGCTGGGGAGGTAGCTCATGGTCAAGTGCTTGCTCTGGTTCAATCCTGGGTATGCCCCGCCCCCCCCCTCAGAAAAGTAATAAACTGGAGACACGAGTCTAATGGAAGCACAGTGTAAGTAGGAGTCCACTCTGAAATAATGATAAAAACTTCAGTTAACAGTAAACATATCACCCTTTAATATGGTCACTTATTGTCCTCAAATGTCATGTACTACACATGACAGTATGCGCTACACTTTGTATGACTTTGTGCAGTAAATTAATTTACGTCAGCTCACTCTAGACATGAATTTATGATGGCCTTGAAGCCGTTGGTGACAGAAGTCTTTCAGCTTCATGTAAACATTGTACCAAGGATTGAACCCTGAGCCTTGGCCATGAGAAGCAGGTGCTTTACCATGAGCTGCGTTGTCCAGGCTGATCTGCACCTGTGATCCTCCTGCCTCAGACTCCCAAGTGATATATTGGGATCTTACAGGACCACGGCTGTACGTGGGATGTCACTGACTGAAATGTCTTATGTGGCACATTGCTGTACTTGTGCCTGGTGATCGTCCTCCCTCCTAAAATACAAGCTCTGTTGTCCCTAGTTAGTTTCCTCCTGCTCCTTTTAGTTAGTCTGTACCCATGAAAGCCAACCGCCATTCACACAGTGAAGCTGGGTTGAAATTCAGAGGACTTGCATGTGACAGGCTGTGGTGCCTGGTTTCTGTCGCTCAACACACTGGGTTTGAGATGTACCTATCTTGTGTGTACCACTGAGTTGCTTCTTTAAACTTCTCATTTTAAATAGCTTCATTGAGATATGATTTACATAGCATACAGTTTGCCCATTTAAAGTCTACAACTCAATGTATTTTTTTGCATAATTCATGTTGAATTTTTAAAATTGCGCTAAAATATAGATAATATAAAATTGGTCATTTTAATCATTATAGTAAGTGTGTTATTTACTGGCATTGATTCTGTTTGCAATGTTGTGCAATATCACCACTATTTTCATTTTTTTTCCATCACCCCAAACAGAACCCTGTAACCAATTAAGCAATAACTTTTCCTCCAGCCCCTGTAACCTCTAATCTACATTCTTCCCTATTGGACTTATTTCACATAAACAGAATTGTGTATTTGTCCTTTTGTGTCTGGCTTATATCACTTAACATGTTTTCAAGCTTCCTTTATGTCATAGTGTAAATTTCATTCCTTTTTAAGACTGGATAATATTCTATTATATGGATATACCAGTTTGCTTATCCATTCATGTATTGACGGGCACTTGGGTGCCTTCATGTTTTAGCTATTGTGAGCAATTCTGCTGGGAACATGGGTGTATAAATGTCCGTTTGTACCCTCCTTTTAACATAGGAGTGAAATGGAAAAGGATCCTATGTTAACTCTGGTGTCCAGCTGTTTGAGGACCACAGTGGCTGCACATCTGAGATTATGACCAGCAATGCAGAAAGTTTCAGATTTCTCCAGATCCTGGACAACACTTGTTGGTTTGTCTCTGTGTCAAGTTACAGCCATCTTAGGAAGTGTGAGTGGCATCTCATTTGGTTTGGTTGGCACTTCCCTGATGACTAATGTTGTCGAGCATCTTTTCAGGTGCCTTTGGCCACTTGTGTCTTCTTCTTGCCTGTGTTGCTTTTTCATGCTATCATTACTTTATTGACATATTTGCATATTGGGAAATACATACTTCATAAAAGTAAAACTTAATGCATTGACAAATTTATATATGCACATGTAAATATCACCCATATTGAGACAGGATGATTCTGTCACACAGAAGTTTTCTATGCCACTTTCCATTAATCCCCACCTTCTTCCCATCACTGTGTATTAATTTTTAATCTTGCTTATTCTTGGATTTCATTAGATGAATAAAAAAACAAGTGTGTGTGTGTAAGTGTGTGTGTGTGTGTGTGTATTTGGCTGTGGTGTTCAGTGTAGTGTTTGAGGTCTGTCAGTGTTCTTTTGTATCAACCAGGACGTTTTCTTTGTTGCTGAGCAGTTTTCCTGAGTTTGGGTACAGCCGAGTTTACTCATTCAGTCTCTTGATGATGAATATTTGAGCTTTTTGCTGTTTTTGGCTTTTCTGAATAAAGCTGCCCTAAACATTTTTGTACATGTCTTTATGTGGAGATAGTCTCTTCTTCTGAGTGGAGCTGCTGGGTCATAAGTGAGGCACGTGCTGAACTTTAATAGAAACTGTCAGTTTTCCAGTGTGTTGTCCCATTTTATATCCCCAACCCGTGGGAACACGCATCCCATCCCACACTGTGGCCAGCATTTGGTATTGTCAGTCTTTAATTTTAGCCACTCTGGTGGGTGTGTGGTGGTATGTCATTATGGGTTAAATTTGCATCTCCCTGATGACTAATGATATCAGCACCTTTGCATTTGGAAAAGGTTGTGATTTACATTTTTCACATTAAAAAGTTAAGCGAGAAGATCCTAATGAACACCTGCAGAACAGCCCTGGGAGCTCAGGACGTCCATTCTGATTGACAGATGTCAGTTTCAGATACATCTTCAATCACAAATGAGTTGGCAACTCAGTTAAAAAATAAAAAGTGAGGGGAGGCAAGTATTTAAAGAATATTTGGAAAATAGCAGAAAATGGCCAGGCTCTCTCCTCCCATTTTGCCCCCCACTGAGTACTAGCTTTCTAGAGGGAAAATTCTGGTCCTGACACATGCTGATAGCACCGTGATGTTCCTCCTCCAGCTCTGAGCACATTCCAGCCCCTTGGCCCTCCTGCCTCATGCTGACCTGGGATACCTGTCCACTAATCTCTGGCTATTCACAGCCTTCTCTGCACTTGCAACACAGCCCCTCCTCCCTGCTCCCACAGGGCGACTCTTGGCTTGGCTGAGGATGCTCAGTCTGCACCCGTGCCATGCCAACTCCTCCCCTGCCTGGACCAGTTTCTGTAGTCTGTGTCCCTCAGTCCCCTGGGCCAGCACCACCTTGTCATTGTTTACTTCCTCCTCTCCCTCCCAGGCAGCATCCCTGGGGGGCCTGTCCTGTCAGCATTCATCTTCATGTTCTCAGCCCGGCCAGGCCCCAGCAGGCTTCACTGCTGCTTGTTGGGTGGGGACAGATGCCCATGGGTTGTTGGGCACATGTTCTGAAGGATCTGGGCCTTCCTCCCTGAGAGCATGCTTTCTGTGGTTTATTTAGTCACACCCCCCGAGTGTGTGTGGCCACACCTGTGTATTCCTAAATCTATGACACAAAATACAGGCCCCTGGACCTTGCATCCTGACCTTCTCCCTGTGTCCACTGCACCCCAGCCTGTGACATGGGGCTGACCTTTGTCCCCATGGGAGCAGGGAGCCCCAGAGTTGGATGTGGCCAGGTGGCTGTCAAGACCAGCTAGGAGGTGTTTGAGGCATGGCCCGAGGCATCTAGGCCAGGACTAGGCGAGGATTTGTTTGGATCATGTATGAGAGAGACCAGACATGACAGAAAGTGGATGCTTCTCCCTGTCCAAAGAAGCAGTGGTCAGGCTAAGAATTAATGAGGTGCATTGAGCTGTATCTGGCATCCCTGAGGGAGTGACCAAGAAATGTGTGCCTGGTGCCCAGGTGCAGCATTGGCACGTCACCGTCCGTCCACCTGACAGCCCCCCAAGTGCACCAGCCTGGGACCTTGCCCATCAGGTCCTATAGCTCCCAGGCCATGTTAAAAGATCTGGATTCAGGAGGCCTAGGCTGGGGCGTGGATCCTGCCTGTCTCTGAGCTCCCTTGTGACCCTGATGCTGCTGATCCCAGAGCCTCACTTTGAGGGACTGGGGCTGAACCTAAACCTACCAGGAAAGAGCAACTTGGTTGTTGGTGACTGGCTGAGTGGTCCATTCTTGTCCACTCTATGTGAGGCAGACCAGTATTTGTACATCAAGGAATTTATACTTGAGATAACATTGCCTTTAAGAAAGGATTTGGGCTTTCTTTATCATTATGGAGAATGTACTGATACCTGAGTGCTTGCAGTGTATGGGGGGTGGGCGAGCTGCTTGGCACATGCTCCAACCATCTGAGAAGGCTTAATTCTCTGAATTGAACATTTGTGGCCAATTTAGATTTCGGGGGGTACTTTTATGTTGTGATTTTACAGGAAATTCATGAAACTGATGGTAAACTCTAGGTACAGAAAGGTTCCATTCATTGTTCATTGATTGCTGGTTATAGACTTATACAGACCCTCTCAACTCTTTTTTGGGGTCTTGGGGGTTGGCCCCTGGGCTTTGTATGTGCTGGGCAAGTGGTCTACCTCAGAGCTACACCCCCAGCCCTTTTTATTTTACTTTGAGACAGGATCTCCCTGAGTCTCCCAGGCTGGCCTTGAACTTGCCACCCTCCTGCCTCAGCCTCATGCAGCTGGGATCACAGGCATGGCCACTGCCTGCCCCAGCTCTGCCCCAGGGGTTCTTTGATGGGAATAACCTTTCTTTTTTTCACTGTTTACTTACAACCTATGAACTCGCTTTTGTAATTAAACAGGTAGGAGATGGGAAGCTTTGTCAGAATTTGTATTTTCATAAAAATTCTGCATTTTCTGATTATTAAATAGAAGCAACTATTCATTGTAGGAAAGAATGGGACTTTTTACTGGAGAAAAACATAAAGAAAAAGAAGTCACTAATAAGCTCATCATTCAGAATCGTCACTACTGAAATTTGGGTGCATTTCCTGGTATATTTTCATGCATGTTAATGGATGATTTTACAGAATTGTTTATAACAGTTTTCACTCTATATTACTGTTTCATACTGTCCTCATGATTAAACTTCTTTATAGTTTTCATTTTTAATTTATTTAATATTTTTGGTGAGGGGGTACTGGGGAATGAACTCAGGGGCACTCGACCAAATCCTCAGGCTGATTTTATATTTTGTTTAGAGACAGGGTCTCACTGAGTTGCTTAGAGCCTCATTTTTCCTGAGCCTGGCTTTGAACTCATGATTCTCCTGTCTCAGCCTTCTGAGCTGCTGGGATCACAGGTGTGTGCCACCATACCTGGAATACTCCACACTTTTAGGAATACTTGATAACAGGAGATTATACACCATAGGAAATTTTCTTAACCCCCATTTCCACTAATTTCAAAAGGAAAGGACATTTTTTTTGAAAAAATGACATTGGCCCCGGGCCTGCAAGTTAGGCGGAACTGTGACCACCACCAGAACAGGCCCAGTGGCCCACGGAGGGGCAGAGCTGCCAACCACACCTGCAAGGTAGGTGGACCTGTGACCCACAGGCAGAACAGGCCCAGAGGCCTGCTGAGGGGCAGAGCCGCCCCCTCACCCCCACACCTACAAGGTAGGCGGAATTGTGACCACCGACAGAACAGGCCCAGCAGCCTTCAGAGGGTCAGAGCCACTGCCCGCACCTGCAAAGTAGGCAGAACTGCGACCGCCGACAGAACAGGCCCAGCAGCCCACAGAGGGGCAGAGCCGCCGCCCGCGCCTGCAAGGTAGGCGGACCTGCTACCAACCAGCAGAACTGGCCCAGCGGCCTGCCGGCGTGGTAGGCACATTGCCCCAATTGGAGGAGGGGCAGAGCCGCCACCTGCGCCTGCGAGGGAGACTTTGCAACTATACAAGTGCAATATAAATATATAGGGGGAAAATTCAATAACACAACAGTTTCACCAAGCAGAAAGAAACACGAACAGTATGAAGAGACAAGGAAAGAAAGGACCAAAAGCAATGCAGGTCAACTCAACGTTAGAAGAGGTAATATCTGCAACAGATGGAATGTCAGATAAAGAATTCAGGATATACATGCTTCAGATGATCTGGAGTATCAAGGAAGACATGAGACAGCAAAATGAGACAATGAAAGATCACTTCGACAATGAATTAAATAAACAAATCCAGGAAGCAAAGGATCAACTATACAGGGAGATAGAGGTTATAAAAAAACAAACAAACAGAAATCCTAGAAATGCAGGAAGCAATAAACCAACTTAAAAACTCAATTGAGAATACAACCAGCAGAGTAGAACACTGAGAAGATAGAACATCAGACAATGAAGACAAAGTATTTCAACTTGAAAAGAACATAGACAGCTCAGCAAGACTGTTAAGAAACCATGAGCAGAACATCCAAGAAATATGGGATAACATAAAGAGACCAAACTTCAGAGTCATTGGGATACAGGAAGGTATAGAGGTCCAAACCAAAGGAATGAGCAATCTATTCAATGAAATAATACGAGAAAACTTCCCAGACTTGAAGAATGAGACAGAATCCCAAATCCTAGAAGCCTACAGGACGCCAAATGTGCAAAATCATAAGAGATCCACACCTAGACACATTATAATGAAGATGCCCAACATACAGAATAAGGAGAGAATTTTAAAAGCTACAAGAGAAAGGAAGCAGATTACATTTAGGGGTAAACCAATCAGGATAACAGCTGATCTCTCAGCCCAGACTCTGAAAGCTAGAAGATCCTGGAATAACATATTTCAAACACTGAAAGAAAATGGGTTCCAACCAAGAATTGTGTATCCAGCAAAATTAAGCAAAATTAAGCTTCAGGATGGAAGATGAAATTAAAACCTTCCATGATAAACAAAAGTTAAAAGAATTTGCAGCTAGAAAACCATCTCTCAAAAAAATCCTTGGCAAAACATTACAGGAAGAGGAAATGGAAAATAATAATGAAAACCAACAGTGGGAGGTAGGACAGTAAAGGGGGGGAAATAATCAAAGAGGAAAACAAACCATGTTTAGTAACATAAATAAACAAATATGGCTGGAAGAACAACCCATATCTCAATAATTACCCTAAATGTTAATGGCTTAAACTCACCAATTAAGAGACACAGGCTAGTAGAATGGATCACAAAACATGACCCAACAATATGCTGCCTACAGGAGACGCATTTGATAGGAAAAGACACACATGGACTGAAGGTGAAAGGTTGGGGAAAATCATATCACTCATATGGACTTTGGAAACAAGCAGAAGTGTCCATACTCATATAAAATAAAATAGATTTCAAGCCAAAGTTAATCAAAAGGGATAAAGAGGGACACTACATACTGCTCAAGGGAACAATAGACCAACAAGACATAACAATCATAAATATATATGCCCCAAACAATGGTGCAGCTATGTTCAGCAAACAAACTCTTCTCAAGTTCAAGGGTCTAATAGACTACCATACAATAATCATGGGAGACTTCAACACACCTCTCTCACCACTGTACAGATCTTCCAAACAAAAGTTGAATAAGGAAACTATAGAACTCAATAACACAATTAATAACCTAGACTTAATCGACATATATAGAATATACCACCCAACATCAAGCAGTTTCACGTTTTTCTCAGCAGCACATGGATCCTTCTCAAAAATAGATCATATATTATGTCACAGGTCAACTCTTAGACAATATAAAGGAGTAGAGATAATACCATGCATCTTATCTGATCATAATGGAATGAAACTGAAAATCAATGATAAAAGAAGGAAGGAAAAATCATGCATCACTTGGAGAATGAACAATAGGTTACTGAATGATCAATGGGTTATAGAAGACATCAAGGAGGAAATTAAAAAATTCTTAGAGATAAATGAAAACACAGACACAACATATCGGAATCTATGGGACACATTGAAAGCAGTTCTAAGAAGAAAATTCATTGCTTGGAGTTCATTCCTTAAAAAAAGAAAAAAACAACAAATAAATGATCTCATACTTCATCTCAAAATCCTAGAAAAAGAAGAACAAAACAACAGCAAAAGAAGTAGAAAGCAAGAAATAATTAAAATCAGAGTTGAAATTAATGAAATCGAAACAAAAGAAACAATTGAGAAAGTTGATAAAACTAAAAGTTGGTTCTTTGAAAAAATAAATAAGATCAACAGACCCTTAGCCATGTTAACGAAGAGAAGAAGAGAGAGAACTCAAATTACTAGCATATGGGATGAAAAAGGCAATATCACAACGGACACTTCAGAAATACAGAAGATAATCAGAAATTATTTTGAATCCTTATACTCCAATAAAATAGAAGATAGTGAAGGCATCGATAAATTTCTTAAGTCATATGATCTGCCCAGATTGAGTCAGGAGGATATAGACAACCTAAACAGACCAATATCAATGGAGGTAATAGAAGAAACCATCAAAAGACTACGAACTAAGAAAAGCCCAGGACCGGATGGGTATACAGCAGAGTTTTACAAAACCTTTAAAGAGGAACTAATACCAATACTTTTCAAGCTATTTCAGGAAATAGGAAAAGAGGGAGAACTTCCAAATTCATTCTACGAGGCCAACATCACCCTGATTCCTAAACCAGACAAAGACACTTCAAAGAAAGAAAACTACAGACCAATTTCTCTAATGAACCTAGATGCAAAAATCTTCAATAAAATTCTGGCAAATAATATACAAAAACATATCAAAAAAATTGTGCACCATGATCAAGTAGGATTCATCCCTGGGATGCAAGGCTTGTTCAATATATGGAAATCAATAAATGTTATTTACCACATCAATAGACTTAAAAATAAGAACCATATGATCATCTCGATAGATGAAGAAAAAGCATTCGACAAAGTACAGCATCCCTTTATGTTCAAAACTCTAGAAAAACTAGGAATAACAGGAACATACCTCAATATTGTAAAAGCAATCTATGCTAAGCCTCAGGCCAGCATCATTCTGAATGGAGAAAAATTGAAGGCATTCCCTCTAAAATCTGGAACAAGACAGGGATGCCCTCTCTCACCACTTCTGTTCAACGTAGTTCTCGAAACACTGGCCAGAGCAATTAGACAAATGAAAGAAATTAAAGGCATAAAAATAGGAAAAGAAGAACTTAAATTATCACTATTGCAGATAACATGATTATATACCTAGCAGACCCAAAAGGGTCTACAAAGAAACTATTAGAGCTAATAAATGAATTCAGCAAAGTGGCAGGATATAAAATCAACACGCATAAATCAAAGGCATTCCTGTATATCAGTGACAAATCCTCTGAAATGGAAATGAGGACAGCCACTCCATTCACAATATCCCCCCCAAAAATAAAATACTTGGGAATCAACCTAACAAAAGAGGTGAAAGACTTATACAATGAAAACTACAGAACCCTAAAGAGAGAAATAGAAGAAGATCTTAGAAGATGGAAAAATATACCCTGCTCATGGATAGGCAGAACTAACATCATCAAAATGGCGATATTACCAAAAGTTCTCTATAGGTTTAATGCAATGCCAATCAAAATCCCAACAGCATTTCTTGTAGAAATAGAGAAAGCAATCATGAAATTCATATGGAAAAATAAAAGACCCAGAATAGCAAAAACAACTCTAAGCAGGAAGTGTGAATCAGGCGGTATAGCGATACCACACCTCAAACTATACTACAGAGCAATAGTAACAAAAACAGCATGTTACTGGTACCAAAACAGGCAGGTGGACCAATGGTACAGAATAGAGGACACAGAAACCAATCCACAAAACTACAACTATCTTATATTTGATAAAGAGGCTAAAAGCATGAAATGGAGGAAGGATAGCATCTTCAACAAATGGTGCTGGGAAAACTGGAAATCCATATGCAACAAAATGAAACTGAATCCCTTTCTCTCGCCATGCACAAAAGTTAAATCAAAATGGATCAAGGAGCTTGATATCAAATCAGAGACACGCCGTCTGATAAAAGAAAAAGTTGGCTACGATCTACATATTGTGGGGTCGGGTTCCAAATTCCTCAATAGGACACCCATAGCACAAGAGTTAATAACTAGAATCAACAAATGGGACTTACTCAAACTAAAAAGTTTTTTCTCAGCAAAAGATACAATAAGAGAGGTAAATAGGGAGCCCACATCCTGGGAACAAATCTTTACTCCTCACACTTCAGATAGAGCCCTAATATCCAGAGTATACAAAGAACTCAAAAAATTAAACAATAAGAAAACAAATAACCCAATCAACAAATGGGATAAGGACCTGAACAGACACTTCTCAGAGGAGGACATACAATCAATCAACAAGTACATGAAAAAATGCTCACCGTCTCTAGCAGTCAGAGAAATGCAAATCAAAACCACCCTAAGATACCATCTCACTCCAGTAAGATTGGCAGCCTTTATGAAGTCAAACAACAACAAGTGCTGGCGAGGATGTGGGGAAAAGGGTACACTTCAGTTGAGATTTTTTTTTTTTTTTATTGCTGCTGTGATATCTTGTTTAGGTATTTTGGTGGACCAAATTAAGAAATATATACAAGTGTAAAGACATCCATATATGTGTACTTCATAAACATATATTTTTACATGCATAAATAATAATGAATAAAGACATTTACATGTTCACATATATTAAAAAAAAAAACGAAAAGGGTACACTTGTACATTGCTGTTGGGACTGCAAATTGGTGCAGCCAATATGGAAAGCAGTATGGAGATTTCTTGGAAAGCTGGGAATGGAACCACCATTTGACCCAGCTATTCCCCTTCTCGGTCTATTCCCTAAAGACCTAAAAAGAGCATGCTACAGGGACACTGCTACATCAATGTTCATAGCAGCACAATTCACAATAGCAAAACTGTGGAACCAACCTAGATGCCCTTCAATAGATGAATGGATAAAAAAATGTGGCATTTATACACAATGGAGTATTACTCTGCATTAAAAAATGACAAAATCATAGAATTTGCAGGGAAATGGGTGGCATTAGACCAGATTATGCTAAGTGAAGCTAGCCAATCCCTAAAAATCAAATGCCAAATGTCTTCTTTGATATAAGGAGAGTAACTAAGAACAGAGTAGGGAGGAAGAGCATGAGAAGAAGATTAACATTAAACAGGGATGAGAGGTGGGAGGGAAAGGGAGAGAGAAGGGAAAATGCATGGAAATGGAAGGATACCCTCAGGGTTATACAAAATAACATACAAGAGGAAGTGAGGGGAAAGGGAAAAATAATACAAGGGGGAGAAATGAATGACAGTAGAGGGGGTAGAGAGAGAAGAGGGGAGGGGAGGGAAGGGGAGGGGAGGGGAAGGGGGATAGTAGAGGATAGGAAAGGCAGTAGACTACAACAGACACTAGTATGGCAATATGTAAATCAATGGATGTGTAACTGATGTGAGTCTGCAATCTGTATACGGGGTAATAATGGGAGTTCATAACCCACTTGAATCAAAGTGTGAAATATGATATATCAAGAACTATGTAATGTTTTGAACAACCAACAATAAAAATTTTAAAAAAAATCTTCATCCCTTAATGAGGTGAATTGTTCAACCCTGAAACAAATATTTTAATTTTGGCACCATGATGAGTTGGAGGAAGAATAGCTCTTGTATCTTAATGCAGATTTGTTATTAAATTTATATCATAATTTGCATAGCAATAAAAGGAAATTGAGAATTAGCAAAATGTACATTGTGATATGTAATTTTTCTTTTCAGATGACTGCTTTGGTATAAAAATTGAATTACTAATTCAAAATTGATGAGAAATTTTTATCAATCTGGATATTTAGGAATTGAGTTGAAATTTTCTATGCATATGAGACATGTATACAAAATCTATTATAAACGATTGTACAGTTATTTGTGTGTGTGTCTGTTTTTCTGTTAACATATTCACTGAAGCATTCTTCACAGAAAGAACATTAGAAGACCATGAGCTGGTGATTGAAGTGCTGTCTAATTGGGGAATGGAAGAAGAAAATAAGCTGTACTTTAGAAAAAAAATTATGCCAAATATGAATTCTCTAAAAACCCAATGGTAAGTGAAATCTCCATTAACAGTCAATGAAAATTAAATGAGTCAGTTAAATTTTACATGAAGAATATGGTCACTATCAATAAAATATAGTTCCATTTAGTGATTCTGGCCCTTTAAAATTATACTCACATTTCTTATTCTAACAATGATTAGTCACCATGATACAAGAAGTTCAGACACATATAAAACATTTCTTTAGCCTTACTTGCAGAATCTCAATTGAGATGCATTTAGTCATTTAACTTAAAAATATAGGTAAACCTACTTTGGAGGCATTATTGCTTTTTTTTTTTCTTGCCTTAGAGGAAAACTAGACAAAGCAACTGTACATTTGACTTTGAGATAAATTATTATAGATCCTCAAATCTATTCCAAAATGTAGTTTAAGTTTTTTTTCACAATATTTTGGAAACTTAAGTAAGAAACTCTCTAAAACAAAAATAGATTGGTAATCATTGGGAATGTGTAGCTTAGCCAGAAATTTAAGATTGACATGAATCTTGATGCTTCAAATTATTTTGTTTTTAGTGACATAATTTTTGAGCTAAATAGAAATGAGATAAAGGGTAGCATATTATATAGCAAATACTACTTTCATTATAATTCTCTTTAAAAGAAAATAAATGTATGTCACATTCTAATGAAGACTAGGGATACAGAGAAGTCAGAATAGCCTCTGGGCTCATTAGTTTAAATTGTTTTTGTCTCTGCAGCAGTAGCATATTTTTACACGAAGTTTTGGATAATTGGATTGAAATGATCCTTTATGAAAAATATATGATACAAACCATAATAAATATTTTCAAACCCTGAAAGACCTCTTACATTCTCTTTTATTTTAACCTATTAATAGAAACATAATGGGATGATCTTTGACAAAGAAAATAAGAGTTCTAACAAAAATTAAATAGATTTGAAGGGAAAGCATTTTCTTGTTGCAAATCTTTATTAAAAGCTAAAATTTAAAAGTTGTATTTAAAGAAATATGGTTTGGTGCTCATTTCTGTTTTATTATTATTATTATTATTGTTATTATTATTATCATTATTGTTCTTTGTAATTTAAATAAGACGAGACATTCACTTTGTATAGTTGGAGCCAATGGTTCAACTGGGTGATCTGACAATATCTGGATACAGTTTTGGTTGTAGGACTAGGAGTGGGGTGGGGATCAGCAGGAGCAGTGCCAAAGTGGGCAAAGTTCGAATTCTGCTGAACATCCTCTAAGGCTCAGGACAGCCCCACAACACAGGATTATTAGACAAAATGTTAGTAGATCTGCTGTTGAAAAACCCTGTCATAGAGGAAATATAGTAGAATATATTTTTCCTAACTTGTATGATCATAAAATTTACCTAAGGGAGTCCCAGTACTTATTAAAAACACAGACTCCAAGACCTGGCCAGACCTACAGAATCAGAAACTCCAGGAATAAGGTCTGGGAATTTCTATTTTAAACAACTGCCATGGGTGAATTTTATTATTAAACAAGTTTGGAAAAACAGTAGGTGGAAAGAATTGGACTTCTAGTTTCCACACCGAGTCCTGGTTTCTCTATGTTCTTGACTGTGAACCTGGGTACAGCCTTTGCCCTTGACTTCTGTGAGCCTTGATTTTGTAAAATGGGTCAGTAGTCTTTTTGTACCTGGTAGAGTAGTTGGAGGATTTGGGGAAGAGATGTGGGAACAAGCTCATTGTCAACTTGAGGGCAGTGTCCTATGACTCCAGGTCAGAGCATCTCTCTGCATCATTGTCATCTGGGCCCAACTCTACCTCGGAAGATGCCTGAGGGTACAGTCCAAGGACCAGCATTTTCAGAAGCACTTAATGTGGATTTTAGATACATTGGCTTAAGGATCTTCTGCTTTAGATTTCTATACTGGTCATAATTCAAACTTTTCTAGCATAGGTTTAGCGATAATTTATCCTTTATTTTTTGTCAGTATTTTTTTCCAGAGCATATGGTGTCTTTTGCAACTGAAACCACTGGTGAAATATCCCCAACACAAATTTTACAGGTAAATTTATATTTCCATTAAAATACGTAAGAAATCACATAACAATGGGAAAATTTTAGGCATGCTCATATTTTGACATGTTGACTTGAATGTTTAATTTTTTTTTTTTGGGTGGGGGGCAAAAAGTTAACCAACCAAACAAACAAACAAACAAACAAAGAACCAACCAAACATAAAGCTGGGTAAAGAATGCCCTAAATCAATTCATCCCCCTAAAAATATTTTTCTTCCCAGTTCTGGCCAGTTGTCAAAGGATTTTAAACATTCAAAAATGTGCACTATGAAAGGAAACTTTAGAGTTTTGCTTTGTGATGTGTGTATAGGTTATGTTATTCTTTTAAAAAATCAAAATTCTCAGTAAATTGAAGACATTTTATCAATAGATACATAGTATTAGCATTCATAATAAACACCTTCAATTCTATTTGTGATAAAATACTTAGCAATTAAATTAATGGAGGGATATACAGATATATTTGTTTCATATACCAACATCTCTAATAGCTGTGACAGAAATACTGGCATAGAATTGTAAGATATTCTTAGCTGAATCATGAATGCTGGTTATCTAATTAAAAATCTCCTTACTTTTGTGTCTGTTAGATTCATTTCTTCCAAACTAGCAGTTATTTTGGGGGGGCATTTTCCTAAGATATTGTCATTACAATAAATGAACAGTTTATTTTAATTTTGATAGATTAGTAGATTTGGTATCAGAAGCTCTGCAGTTGTTTTTCACAGGTTAATGTTGAGCTATGTCTTCATGAGGATTGAAGCTAAGCTCTAGGCATTCCTGAACTCACTCAGTATTCTCTGGTATTTCATAAAGATAACTTTTAATATTTCCAATACAATATGATTTTAATATATGAATCAGGCATATCTACCATAGATTTGTTTCCTGTGGGCTTTTCAATATGGGCATGCTTTATTTTCATACTTCAGAATATTTTAGAAATATGATTAATCCCCAGATGTTTTTCTGAAGGCTGCTTCTATGCCGCTGGGTTTCACAGCCACCACCCCCCCCCCCGCCATCTGAATGTTAGGGTAAATGACAACTTCAGGACTCCCAACTCTCAGCTCCCTGTAGGCTTCACCATTGTATTGTGACTCAGTGGTTGGTGGAGGTTTTCTTCTATCTCCTTTCCCAAACCCTCCTCTAACATAATTATATTGCTTTAATGCTAAATTATAAAAACAAGAAAAATTGTAGACTTTGGAATTAGATAGTCCTGCATGTGCCCCTGACCTCTTCTCTCCACTGAGGCAATGTTTCCACTTTTTAAAATGTTTCTTCTTTTTCTAGTTTGACTTCCATGACTCTCTTTTTAAAATTTAACTGGTTTGGTTTAATAACTTGGAAAGCACTCAAAATAAAAAACCTACTTACCTGTTTTACATGTCAATTAATTAATATCTGTCGCTCATTAAATTTAAAAAACTTTAGTAAATTACTTTAAAAAATGTAGGTATGTACTATTGGCATTTCCATGAATAGTCTTTAAAAATAAAGTACATTGTTGTAGTTAATAATTTCTCTTACTTTCAGTTCTTCCATTTGTTTATTCATAGGGATTTCTATTTTCTTCTTTTAATGAGACACTAATGCACTTCCAGTGTCTTATTAAGGACACTGAGCATGGCCATGCACACAGAGTGACTCCCTTCCATTCTCCTTTCGCTGACAATGTGTGTCCCCATCTCAGTTAATTACAACTGTATAACATAGTCTTCCAAACCTTAATGGTTTAAAGGACCCACCTGCATTTTGGCAACCATTTTGAGGAGCAGGGATTTAAGAAGAGTTTGCTTCATCTCTGAAGCACTTTGACTCAGTGGTTAGAGAAAATTCAAGGTCCCCTTCTAAGTTGTCCCTTTTACCACACATGCTGTGACACTCAACTCCTGTCCTCTCTTTCTCCTTCTGTGTGGCGTTTCATCCTCCAGAGCTTTTCCAGTTTCACTGGGCTTCTCACCCATGGGGGTGTCCAGATAATCACATTTCCTGTGTGGCATCTGACTTGCAGAAGTCAAGTTGGTTTGAAAGCCATCAGGCTAGGACATATCTAGAACTGGCAAAGGATTACTTCTACAATTTTATTTTGGTCCAAGCAGTGATAGGCTTACACTGATTCAGGGTGGATGAAGAAACAAACTCTGCCTTTTCATGGTTTAAAGCCAAGATGCAATTGCAGAAGGACATGTGGGATGGGAAATATGGTTGCAGTCCTCTTTGGAGAAAACCCAGCCTGTCATAATGCCCCATGACAGAACTATGGAAGATAAGAGGTTGTATATTCTCATCAGCAAAGTGAAGTTGGCTCAACTTCTTGCCTTTAATAATTGAAGTCAGGATTGTGGTCTTCTATGTTATAACACAAGGAAATCAATAGGTAAACCTGTCAACTCTCACACACACAAAAAAAAAAAAAAAAAAAAAAACATGGGAAAGGATGAGAAGTATAGGACTTCACCCTATAAATGATGTCCAGCTTTGCAAATAGACAATCAACTAGTTTATAATTTTGATGTTTGATATTGATATTGTTTAGTTTTTCATACTTACATTTGATTGGTAAAAGGCTACAAAATCATTGTTTCCATAATATTAGGGGAGAGTCTAATTTTTCTTTCAGATGTTTCTAAGTTCAAGCACATATCCTGAAATCCATGGCTTCTTACATGCGGAAAAACAGGGAAAGAAGTCCTGGAAAAAATTTACATCCTTCTAAGAAGATCTGGTTTATATTTTTCTACTAAAGGAACAAACATCAAAGGTAAATTAAGTATCTGTGATATGTTATGTAAGATTATTAGCTGTAAATTAAAACAGACTTTTTACTTTGTTATATTTATGATTTTATTACCTGATATCAGGAGGTGGTGACATTTTTTGTATTCTAAAGATTTATCATGATATGTTTAAAAATTGTTCAGTTTTATTTCAAAGTAGTTTCTATATATCTTTGAGGATATCTGGATGCTCTTATTTCTGTACCACATATGTTGTTCATTTTTACCCACCCAGGGTTTACTCCTTTCTCTTTATCCAAGGCTGAAGGTTTTGAGGTCCAACATAGATTATACCTTTAATTTTCTCCCTGCACCTCCACCTTTTTTTCTTTCTTTTTGGTACTAAAGATTGGGTGTTAATAGGAGTTGCTAATATTGCTGAATATTTTCTCTCTTATTCTGTGTGTGTGTGTGTGCACATGCCCACACACACACTGCTACTAAAATTTAGTGCATATGGTATCAGTGAGATCTTGTTAAAATGCAGATATTGATTCACTAGGTCTGGGGTGGGGCCTGATAATTTGCATTTTCAAAAAAATCCTAGAGGATAAAGATTTTCCTGGTCTGAGACCATACTGCTAATGGCAAAGTTTTAGAGAACAGATGCATTTTGTCCAATTTTGATTGCACATTGAACCTCAGAATTAAGTACTTCTCCAAGTTATTAACCTATCACAGAATAATATGACCCAGTAATTTCCCATGACCAGCTTTAACTCTCAGAGATTTCTCAGAGAAGAAATAGCTGTTCATGTTTCCACTTTGCCTTGAAAATCAGACACAGTCCACTGCCAGATAATTTCCCTGAGCTCAGCCATACGAGCTTCCTTCTTGTAAAGCAAGATAGTCACACAACCCTTCTGGTTGTTTCCTGTGGTGTATTACATAGTACACAACTATGAGGCATGGCTGTAGTCTAATGAAGCAGGACACATTGTCCCCTTTACCTTTTTCCTAACTGCTACAGAAGCTCAAACCAAACTTCTTCCCTTCATGGAGATACCATAATTTGAAACCTGGATTAGGAAAACGTGTTCAAAAGTCATTGTTTCCTATATTCTCTCTCTGAATTCTGGAAATGATGAATAAAGAGAATAGAGAGTTTAAAATAGAATGTGTGTGTGTATGCCCACACATATGCGTGTGTTACATTATAAAGAAATTGTCGCTTGTCAATTTTAATAAAACTGTATCAAGTTCCTGATTATTTAAGGGTGTAGTGACATAGGTTTTTTTTTTTTTTAATTTCTTTTCTTTTTGTCATATTATATTGAAATTGTATTTAGGTAATGTTTGCCCAAGGAATACATTATTTAACATTATAAACATACAAAAAGAAATATTGCAAAACATGTACCCATTTCAACACTCGTATGTATTTTTTAAGGAACCATGGCATTTGCAGTTTTTCAGTGAATTTGGAATTAGTGATATTTATGTGTCACTGGTGGGCAAAAAAAAAAAAAAGAAAAAAAAAACAAGGAGCACAAACTAACTATGGATTCTGCTTTAAGGTACAGGCTTAATATTTTGATAGATCAATAAAGCAAGCCTCAGCCTTTTAGGTAAGCTTGAGTTTCTTTTAATAAAGAGACAGCTTTCTCTTACATATAGGATAATTTTAGTGGCTTTTATTTCAATAGGTGTTACCTTCAAGATGTGCATTAACGATAAACAATGTGCTATGGCCCTTCTAGCCTAACAAAGCAGGAGGGCCCCGAGACCTGAAAATGCTCTGTGCAGAAGAAGAGCAGAGTAGGATGTGCTGGGTGACCACGATTAGATTGCTTAAGGTAATCTCACTGGAGGCATGAATTTCTATTAAATGCTGTGAGTATCATAAAAGTTTGAAAATATCTGTAGTTGAAAATGCAAAGAAGAGTGAATCCTAATATGAATCTTTGTGGCTACACGAGAAAGAAGAAAAATAGCCACCACCAAATGCATGTATTTTTTAATCTAAAAGATAAACATTTGTGGAGTAAAGTGGAATGGGCTAATATTTTATCTTTTGTTTATGAAGTAATATTCCATTTCTAGAAATTCTCTGATTTTTATTTTTTATTTTTCCAAGAGTATTATATCCATAGCCAGTATAACTGAATGGATGTCTCTCATTATACAACTTAGTCTACGTTTATACAACATTGCTTACAATTCAGTGTGAAGTGTGTTTAAAATGTGTCTGCCTGGATATGTTTCATGCGATTGTTTTATGTTCCATTTAGGTGTTTTATAAATTACATTCTAGCTTAATAATTACAACTTACTTCTAGTAGAACATCAAAAAAATTGTATGATTTTCCTATGAGCATATTTTTAAATCATCCACTTGGGTGTTAAATGGAAATTACAACTTCCATAAGCATAATTTGTTGATGAGCATTTGGAAATGAGTAAGAACCTTCTAAAGGCAGATACAAGTAGAAAAGAGATATAGAACTGATTTCTTTCAGAATGTATTGAAAGCACATGTTTACTTAATTTATTTTGAAACTTACATGCCAGTAAATTTACACAACTTTACAGTTATAAAAGTAATCACTCATTTCCTTATAAAGACACTACTTTGATAATCACAATTGGGTAAAAATCATGATTTTTTTTTGTTTGTTTTTGAAAAAGTAAAATACAAAGATTATGTCTGTATACTTTATTTAGTATCATTTACTGCCAAAGTTGACAAAATATACAAATTACTATTTTTCTTAATCCTTTGTTTAAATTAGAAGTTTCAGCATTTACCCAGATATTTTTTATAATTTATGCCTGATCACTAATATAATTTATTAACTTATAGATTTCATATTCTATGCATAACATATATGATTCACTTATTATCACATAAAGATTTAGATTATTAACAGTGAGTGTGTCCTAAAACTAGCTTTTTGATATATTTAGAAGTTAACATCAGAGAAATGGAGTCTTGTAGAATCCCTGGGTTCTGCCCTTTCATTAGGCTGAAGAGTGTACACTTCACTTCATAATCGAGTTCTCAGCTTATGTATTTACTAGGTCCACTTTGGACCTAGAAGTTTTTCTGCTGCCATTTCCATATTCGCCACTTGGTAGCTCTTCAAAACATTACTAGCATCCTGTGTAAGAGAGAGATCAGGGTAAAGAAGGATAGAACAATCATAATCAGATAAGTGATCAGACTAGCTTTGGAGGGAATTTTTATTTTTTATTTTTAAAAATTTTAAGTTGAGGTAAAATTCTGATATTAAAAATTAATCAAACTATTTTTAATGTGAACATTTCATTGACATTTAGTGCATTCAAAGTGTGCAACCATCACTTCTATCTAATTCCAAAACATTTTCATCACCACAAAATGTACCCATTAAGCAGTATCTCAGAGAATCTCAGGTTCCATTGATTTTACAAGGATACACTTTGTGATATTACAAAAAAATAAAAAAAAATAATGACAATATAATTATGACAGGTGACTTTCACATCACTTTTGCCATTTGTTTTACTTTTATTTAAATAGTTATTATAGACTTATTTAGACTTAGCTAGAAATTTGCCATATTTCACTTTTGCATGCACAGACTTACTTATATATACATGTACATATGTCTAAATATGTAGACATTGCTATATGTGTATGTGTATATGTATATATGAAATGATAAATGAAATAAATTAGTCAAACTATTTGTAAAACTTCTTCCTGTTCCAAGTCTGGCTTTCCTGAATCATTTTCATCTCAGAGTCATGGATACCATTTACTTTCCACATAACGTCTGGCTTTGTGCCATCTTTGAAGAGACAAATATTGTATTTTGAAATGCAAGTGCAAGAATCAATGAAATATGCCAAAAATTTCCTTTAATTCTTCCATCTTGGCGATGTTTAGTTTCTGGAAGATTGTTCACTTCCTGCTTTTTCCCCTCATCTGATTATTCTCAAAGACCCTTTCAAGTCTGGTATAGTAAATTACCCCCAATTTAGAGACTTAAAATAACACAAACTTATTATCCTATATTCTTTTTTTTTTCTTTTTGACAGTATTGGGGAATGAACTTGGCAATCTACCACTAAGCTATACCCCCACATTTTTATATTTTATTTTGGTCAAGTGTTTTGCTAAGTTGCTCAGGCTGGCCTCAAACTTGTGATCCTCCTGTCTCAGCCTTCCTAGTTACTGGGATTGTAGGCATGTGACACTCCTCCCAGCTATCCTGTACTCTTTTAGTTCAAGTCCAGAATGGGTCACAGTCAAGGCTTGGCAGGGCTGCTTGCCCTTTGGAGTCTTCAGGGGAGAAACCACTTCCCTTGTTTTTTCCAGCCTTGTGAGGCCACACATATACCTTGGCTGGTGGCTATTCCTCCACTTTCAAAGACAGTAGTATCACACCAAGTCCTTCTCTTGCTACCAACTCTCTAGCTCTGTCCCTTCTGCCTTTCCCTTCCACTTATAAGTTCCTGGTGATTGCATTGGGTGCACGTGGAGAAGCCAGGATAATCCTCATCCCACATTCAGCTGGCTAGCAACCTCAGTTTCCTTTTGCCATGTAGCCTAACATATTCACAGGTTCCAGGGATTAGGATGTGGACATCTTTCTGGGATGGTTATTCTACCTATCATATCAGCGTTCCTTGTTTATTTCAATGACAAAACTTTTCCAGATGATGCCAGAAAAGGAGGCGAACATCCAGGAGTACCTTTAACCTGTAGCCAATGAGAAACCAGTCTGTCTTACATTTGAATATTAACAGATCCGGCCTCTCTTTGGAGAAATTCTAGTTACATATAGAATTGTAGAACATCAAAGACTTAGAAAAGTGGATAGCTCACATAGAATGTCCCAGTTACATATTCTCTCTTTCTCTCCCTTCAGTTAGAACTCAGACGGCTTCTCTGTTGTGGTATTTCATTGAGAAATGTTAAAGTTGGCCCATGACTACCCTTGACAAGAGTTAAATGCCTACTAAAGGTCTTCAATGGCACCTAGGTACCTACCTAACACTGCAGGTGTCAGGAACAATACATCTAGGAAGATAACCATCTTATTAGTAGGTAGCAGGTTTTTCAATGAAGAAGGTGGCCAATCCTCATGTTCCTTGTTAAAGTGTTGGTTTGAGGTTATTATCTATACTTCATAATGAACTTGACTAGGAATTAAGCTCTTCTGTCTTCTTTTTAAAGTTATTGTAGGGTTAGAGTTGATTTAAAGTGAATTTCGTTAGGTCCCATTAATGTCCTTCAAACCTTGAATTAAATAATTTTTTAAAGTTGGGAAATAATTGGATAAAGAAGTCAGCACACAGAATTTTAAATGAGTGTGGGTTTGTATTCATGTTAGAAGCAAAATCTTGAAATAATGATTCTCTTGATCCCCTCCCCCCATTTTTTTTGTTTATTTGCCTAATTACCAAATATATCCACTTTGCTAGAATTGGTTTTATGGAACTAGTAGAGAAATAGCACTGTTGAACTATTTATATAAAATTTATCGTATTGGTAAGATTTGATTTCATGGTGTCATTCAATATTTTCTATACAGTACTCTTTGTGTGTGTGTGTGTGCGTGCGCTCATGCATGTCTGTGAGTGTGTGTGTCTGTGCACCTGTGTGGGTACATGAAGGAATCCCATTTAAGGTGGACACTCAAGTACTGGGCAGAGTAGGTGTTGCTCAGAAGTTGTGTAGACAGATATGTGGGTCACAGACCCATACCTGGTGCCAGAGGGGATGCAGGTCAATAGAGGCTGGCCCAGGTGGGCCAAAGGGAGGTGCCAGAAGAGTGGCATGGGCAGGCAAACCCACCGGGAAACCTTGAGCTAAGTGGTGGTGCTTAGGCTAGAGCTTGACCCCGGAAGCAGTGTTGTGGCCTGATTGGGGTTTTGAAGAACCTAAGGGCTGGCACCTTTAGGGGGGGCCTTTTAGACCTGCCACTGAATTGCCATCTTACCTATCATTTGGACTCTGGCAGCCCCTGGAGGCAGGCATGGAGATGGTCATTCTCCTCCAGGTGATAAGGATGGTTCATCAGGGCCAACATGGAATCAACAGCAGCACATTCTTCTTCAAAGTCATCCTCCACACCTTCCATATACACTTCCACTGTCAGGCCCATTTGAGACCCAGCACCTGCTGGCTCAGGTGCTTCTGGGGCCTTGAGGAGATAGAACACAATGACCACCCTGCCAAATGCCAACATTACAAAGCTGGAAGCAGTAGATGGAACAGGGCTGCTGAGACCTAACATGAAGTTCATTATATCTTCATGAAATGGAAAGAATTGTGGAGTGTAGCCAAAATGTAAATAAATATGTATAAATATAAATAATTTAAAATCATAAAAAATTCAAAGCTGCCAATATAATTGCTCCCCCCCCCCTCAACAAAATAGCTTAAATCTAAAGGAGTAGTTTCCAGATTCAGATGAGGATTCCTTCAGGACAAGTTTGCTCATGGCAGTTAGCAGTCTTAATTTTTCTCAAACTAATAATCCCGTTAGAATCCAGACCTCCTACTTTCCCATTATGGCCAGATGGCTCAGTCTGTCAGATGCTGCCTCCTAAAAGTGAAGACCCCACATTTCTAATCTTCTACATTGTATTTTGAAACTCTGAAATCAGCTGGACTCCTCAGTATTTTGGTTTTCTGAATGTTAAGCCCAAAAGTATTATGAGAATAATTATTCTTGGTTATAAGAATATTTAACCAAGAATGATATAGAGCCAAGAATTTTCCAGATAGGCCCCAATTTATAGTTTTACCAAAGAGACAAATTAATTCATCAATCATCAGAATGAGAGTGAATTTTACAGTGTTGCTTAGGACATATGTGAGGTTTTTTAAATCTTTGGAATGTACAGCATGACACCTTTCCCAAGTGAGCTTTCTTTTCACGAGACAAGGTACCAATCCAAAGGATTTTGCTGCAAATTATGTAAGTATGTAAGTAGAAACGTAAGTCTCAGTATAAAGTAATACCAGTATAAAGTAATACTAGTGAGCAAGACCTTAATTTGGGAGCCTCAGTAAAACAAACAAATTAAAAAACATATCTTTTTTAAATGTATTGTTGAAGGGCATTAAAAGATTTTCTGTCAAATTTTGGTTGCTTTACTTGTCTGTTTGAAGGAAAATCATAAAATTATTTTTTTATACTGATAACATATGATTAATGAAATAATATTTTAATTGAATTACCAGTGTAGTAAAGTAAAAGTTGTAACATTGTGTTTTTGTTTGTTTATTTTACAGTATGGCATGAAGCTGTACCAGAATTTCATGCCTCCATATCAAGGCAGAAGTGGCTGCAGTTCTCAGAGTATATCACCCATAGTAAGGATCGATTTTTTGAACCTATATTTTATTTTATATTTATATTATGTTAATTTGGTATTACATTACAAATATATACTACAATATATTTACCATTTCCTTTTGGTCAAGTAAAGTTATACTTTGTATGTATGATGTTATATTGAACTTTTTATACTTGGATAGCATATGTGTATGGTCTGTGATAAAAATCATAGGACATATATGAAATATTCAATTATAATACATAATGTTATATGTTCGTAAAATATTTTAAATATTTGAAGGAATGTATATTCTATGTCATTACATCATTTGAGGATTAGATTCTTAATAAGATAATTTGTAGAACATTTTCCTTGGCATTGTGTGTTTTTTAATTAATTTTCTTTGATTGTGGGTTTGCTTATTTATTTTAATACTGATTCTGAGGTTGTTGTAGCCTATTATAGAGATGCCAATGATTTCAAATTTTAAAAACTGTAATATACGCATGTGTATGTTTTTACTTTCTGGCTTTCTAACAGTAATTTTTTTAAGTTCCAGGTCCTTAAAAAGCAGACTGCTTTCCAGGAAATGCAAAAACTAAAAGTCAAAATATAGGTTATGCATTACATGAACTATGCAGTGCTTCTCAGAATTTTACCAAATGTAACTTGGATATTTATTTGCAGACACACACAGGAACATATTTTACCTTCTTTAGCACTTAATTTTAATTTCCTGTGCTTTATCACAGAAATTTATTTCTGAACTTAAAGTTTATGTTCTGCAATTCTTGCTGCACTCCTTAATATTGAGTATACTAGAAATCCAGATGTATGTGCCTGTGTTACAGATAAGTTAATGCAGATTTCTGAAAACTGTGTTTCCACTTAGGCTAATAATGTGTTCTTCCTGACTGTGACCAAGGAAGGTACATTTACCCACATGTAATGAGCCAGGTGAAATGCTCAGTTCCAGGAATGTGGCATGAAATTATGTTGATTATGAAGCACAATAGATGATATAGAAAAAGAGCCCCTATTTTGTAGTTATGTTGCTTTAAATTATGGAAGAATAACTTTTCATCTTTGTATCATATTACTTTTAAGCCCTAAAATAAGAAACTAAGGAATGTAATGATTTTTATAATAGAAATCACTTTAAGGTGAATATTTTGTAGTTTGTCAGCTTACTCTTATCTTTCAGTCCATCTGTATATTAAAAATAATGAATTTTATTATCTTAATCCTTTCCTAAATCCCTCCAAATTTTCTTTTAGAATCTAGAGTTATTAGCATGGATGTATTAATAGCAGCCAAACCTTTGGAAGCAATTATTATTTAGTGTCCTTTTAATCATAGGAAAAAAATTGTTATAAATAAAGTCCTTTCCATTTTCATTACTTTTGTTAGAATACAAGTGTGATATTATTCTTACTTTTTCCCACTGAAAGTCATTCTGTTGTTGATCACGGCATATCTGAGTTTGTTTAGCCCGTCTTTGCTTATTCAACCCCATCTGTAAAAAGAACTGCTCCTTGAGTGAATCTGACTGGAATCAGGTGTGATAGGGGCAAGAGGTCCCAATGCCTTGTAGTAAGGGCTTGTTTTACACAGGAGTTGTGATCATAGAAGGTAGCACCTGAGAACTGTATCTATGCTATTTTTAATGTCTGTGAAGGAGACCTAGATGTTTGGGGAGGTATTTGTGTTTACTTTTGTGTGTATGGAGAGACCCACTTTTCTAGATGATTACAGAGGGATCAGTGACCTGAATAGTGCTGGTGCCCCTCACCTGTCTCTGCTGCTTTCTACTCAGGAACTGTTTTCAGTGAGTTACATAGAAAAGTTAGAATAATTTAGTTACCTTTCTCAAGTAACAGTATTCTCTTTTAAACTTGTCCATGTTTTGAGAAGAGAAACAAAACAACAGTTCTCATACCAAAGGGAGCACCTACCCATAATACCATGTGACAGCCACTCATATCAACTTTTGAAATGAGAATCATCAGCAGATATTTTAGGAAACCAGATAGATTTGGTTCATTTTAGGGTAAAGGAGGAATTCATTTAAAGGAGTGTCTCTTAATATGTTCCTGGCTGGAGTGAGGAGATCGGGAGAAAATATCTGCTCAGTTCTTTTTAGTCTTTACTTTTGACCCTGGGCTAGACTTGCTAAGCTGAAGTTTCTTTCCTTTACCTCCCACTATGTGGTACTTGAAATAACCCTAGATGGGACATATTGGTTGCTATTTTTACCATAAGGTGTGTGATCTTAGTTGGATCTCTGGTGTCCTGCAGTGTAAAGGAAGGGGGTAGTTGCATAATCTCCTGACTCATCTGGGGTGTCCACTGTATGAAGCAGATGAGAGAATGGTGTCTGGAGGAATTCTTTGCCCTCTTGTTCAGTCATTCTGAGCTGCAGGTTTATCAACATCCTTCAAATAGAGTGACAGAGAAAGCATGGCTAGTTGCCATGCAGTTATATTGTGTAAAAACCATTTTACATGTAAACCTCACTAAAAGTGGATACAAGCAGTCTCAGAGTCTGGCCTGGGTAATCCAGGATACACGCAGGCTTCCCTTCTTAGAGAGAAAGGCTATGCAATTAAAATCATGGCTCATTTTGCTACGGCCTACCCTGTTCATCCCCTAAGAAGAGATAGAAAAAGGAACAAATATTTGAGAAATACAGCCAATTCTGAATTTTACCAGCATTGCTTTCCTATGTGAAAGAAATTGAGCTGAAAATGACCTTTTGGGTTTGTCAGACTTTGCTTTACTTCCATTTCTTTGTCCACCAAAGGTAAACTATTATTTTTTCATCCACCACCTGCCATTCAATAGACAACATTTACTACACTCCTATTTCCTCTTAGTGTAGTTATTGTAGCAAATGGAAAATTTCTTTAATTGTCTTGTATTCTCTGTTTGCCAAATAATTATGGAACATGGGATCTTATTGTACATCTGGTCCCCTGTATTGGGTAGGGAGAGAACAACAGCTTGTTTATTTTTTTTCCTCACAGTATTTTTATGTTATCAGGAACTTCTCATTATAGAACCCATCTTGGCATGTGAAGTTAAAGATGTTATAAGAATAAATCTATCATTAGGATCCAGGTTTGTTACTCTGATTTGGACAGGCAGACACTTTCCATTAATGTTGGGAAAGCAAAAGTATATCCAACTGGTTCAAGGCCCAGCATGGAAGATCATGGGGTGAGAAGGGCAAACTAAGGTGTGACAGCAAATAGAGATTACTGAGACAGTATCTGTCTGGAAAGAGCAGCTGTCAGTTATAAAGGCTCCTGTAACAAATGGAAGATTGCATGCCAGATCTCTAGAAATATAGATGGACCATAATAAGATTGTCGGCCATTATCACATGGTTTGAAGAGAAAATGATGCTAAAAAATGGGATGGGTAAGGCAGTAATAAAGGAACCTAATTTTTTTTTTTTCTTGAGGATAAGGTTTTATTTGAAGCCCACATTTGACTATAGTATCTTTTCCAAATGTAGAAAGAGAGTGTGTGTGTGAAAGCCACAAGTCTCCAGATGCAGGTTGGCTCATAATTTACCAGTGTAATTTCACTTTGGGTTTTGTTCTTTTAGTAATTATTGAAGAATAAGTGATACACACACACACACTTCCATTCAGTTTTTTTTTTTATTTTGCTTAGTTTTAAGTTATGTTCCTAGTGTATAAGACATGTGAGACTCTTGACTAGAGCATTTGGCAATTTTCTCTTTTTTTAGTACTCATGACTCATTGTGGGATAGCATGCCTGTTTCTTGAAAGATGATTGCAAAATAGGACGCCAGAAAAAGGAAAATAAAAATAAGATCCAGGATTTATATGTTTTACTTTCCCATTAGAGACCATGAATATAAGAAGTAATTAGCAAAAACACTGACTTTATCATTGTTTTGATTACATTTTTTTAAATATGTCTTCTTTCCATGTCTGTGCTTCTGTCATTCAGAATTGTTTTTGCAGCTCTAACTTGGCCACCCATCTCTTCAAAAAAGAAAAAGTGTTTATATATTACATCATAATTTAAAAAAAAATAGTTGTTAACAGACCTTTATTTATTTGTATGTGGTGCTGAGAATCAAACCCAGTGCCTCACACAAGCCAAGCAAGTGCGCTACTGTTGAGCCATAGCCCCAGCCCCATCATAAAAATTTTAATATGAAATCTAATATTATGTATTATTATTCTGCTAAATTTCATTTTCCAAATAAAATGAAACTTGACATGATAAGCTTTCAAAACACATACTCCAATTTGCTCCTTTATAAAATATGAGTACTATTTCTAAGAAGATATGTATCAATCTAAGTTACAGATTTTACATATTTTGAATCATAAAATTGTGGCTTCAATGTTTGTGTATTTGACATAAAGTTTAATACAGAGATGAGTTCAGAAGTGGTAGTTCCTTATAGCCAGTAGGAAGGGTTATTTCTTCCTCAGTTGGAGTTTTGCCATATTAGGAGACAATGTGAAAACGAGGTTTGTTTTAGGGGAAAGACATGCTTTCAAAGATTTTCATCACATTACTCAGCACTTAATTCAGTTATCCTAACAAATAGCCATTGAACTTATTTAGCAAAGTTCTCCATAGCATCATTTTATAGTGAATATGTACTTTTAACTTTTTAATTTCCTGATAGCCACTTTGGGAATCCCAGTCTCAAATTGAAGCATATTGCCAGCAAAACAGTAAACGATTACTTTTGAAGATTTTCATGACTTGCAAGTGTTTTCTGGTTTTGTTTTGTTTTTCAAAAATTTTTTTTTCCAGAGAAGTATATCTGAGAACTCCCTGGTAGCAATGGACTTCTCAGGTCAGAAAAGCAGAGTTATAGAAAATCCCACCAAAGCTCTTTCAGTTGCAGTTGAAGAAGGACTCGCTTGGAGGATACTCATGATTTCACTTTCTTGAAAGAATTTTTAATTTGAGTTTGTTTCACCCCCATTCCTTGCTCAGAAAAAAGGATGTTTGCACCTGGGAAGTCACGGTAGACCCACTGCCTCCTCACAAACCTCTGCCACAAACATGGGTATGTCTGCTCCTAGCCATGGTCACTGAGCTGATGGGCAGCTTGACATGACTTTGGTGACATGTGGTTACTAAGTGATGGGGGACATATATGTAGTGAAATTGCATCACTGCAAGCAAACCTTTGTATTCATTCATTTTATTTCTTCAGCCATCCATTGGTCCCAGCCATGGTTTCACCACAAGATTTCCAGAGATGAAGCTCAGCGATTGATTATTCAACAAGGACTTGTGGATGGGTAAATTTGATACTTTTAGTGTTGAGTAGAATTTGGGTTTGGATTTTGGATTTGGATTGGATTTTGACAGTAAATAATAATAATTTATTCAGTGCACACCAAGTGTTTTTAATTTTGGCTTATCATAACACAGAAATGACTTTGTTCTGTAAGAGTGGCTATCATTGAATTCTAGCAATATCTGTATAATACCCAGTACACAGAGTGTGCTTAGTATTTATGTATAAATTAACAGAGAAAAGAATAGTATTCTTTGTTCTTGACTAGGAGCACTAATGTTATCCATTCTGTGCCAATTCTAGCATTTTAGATATTAATTCATGAGAGGAAAAAAAAAACTAACCTTCTTTTTGGGTATCAATGTTTCAATTTGAACAAGTAATTAATATGATTCTAAAATATGATTTACATTATGACATTATCCTATACATTGTAATTCTTTTTAGGTATAATGCAGGGTATATTAAGTAGAAATTTTTTTCTGATGTTTTCAATGTTTGCTTTTATTTCTGTTTACATCCCTATTGCTTTTTCTCTAAATATTAACAGCTTAAAAATATGAATCTATTAAAAGAGTACTTTTTGATTATTTTTTTGTGTTATCTTTTAATGGGATACCATGGAGTACACAAGAAAAGCATAAAATATTTTATGAGAGATTTATAATCTGAAGGATTTTCTTCTCACATTACTCAGTTTCAGATACTTTAATACTGCCAGGTTCCTTCCCAAATGCAGTACAATGAGAACATTTTATTGAGTATTGGATGAGAAATGAAACTGTTGTCAGTTTAAACAACTGGAGAAAGAACCTTTTATCTTCAAAAAAAACCTTTTATCTTCATTAGCACTGATGACAGTTTTGTAGTATGAGATTATGTTGTAACATATCATTCACCAAGTTGAATAATCATACCCACTGAATACACAGTTAAGGAGATCCCAGCTACAGCTTTTATGAGTACATATCCTGTTTTTGTTACATGCTATGTTTCTATGAAATCTGTGAGTAAATGTAGAAACATATTGAAATTCTTCCTCTCTCTTTTTAGAGTTTTCTTGGTAAGGGGTAGTCAGAGTAACCCCAAAATTTTGTCCTGTCAATGAGTCATGGACAAAAAATAAAGCACTTTCAAATTATACCACTAAGTAATTTGTGATTTCACATTTGTATATTAGATATGATCTTAATGCATAAGCTTTTGGAAACTTTGTTTTTCTGTTGTTCCTTTTATTAAATATAATGTGGGAGCTTGTGCTTTGACCAGAGTTAAGTTTGGCAGAAATGGTTTTATGAGCCTGAATTAATATAAGAAATACAGGAATTGTAAAAATTAAATTTATCTTTTTTCCATGAAATATGATTTAGCAATATTGTATAGACCCAATGCCACCTATTTTTAAAAGGCCACTAAAGATTCTTTTTTCTGAGTTCTATCCATTCCTTAAAAAAAAAAAAAACATTATTTTAAAACCCTTTCTCTTCTTTTCTCTCAAAGACATTTTTTGCTATTATTGTTGCTAGTTTTTGTTCATTTGTTTTAAATTATTTGTATAGAAACACAGGAACTGTGAGATTGGTGGACATTTAAATAATCCTGGGAACATTTTTAAAATATCTGTGACTCTGTTTTTGTCTGGCACAACTTGCTTTGGGTTTTTTTTTTTCACTTCTGCTGATGTGTGTCAGCATGTGCACATATGTACATATGTGACATGCATATTGGAATCAGGCAGAGTAAAACAGATTCAAACTACTTTCAGGAAGGTCTTATTTAACTTACTAATGCTTTCCTTTGAATTGCCTCTTTTTGAAATCATTCAAAGGCCATAGAGAGTACCAACCCTGCTTTTTTGATTATTTGATCAGTGTCCCCAGCAATTATGAGCGTTTAATGCTAGAAGACTTCACCACCAAACAAAAAAAGTCAACTGACATTCCATTAGCATAATATATTATTGCTTCAGAATGAATTTGCTGATAAAAATTATATGAATAGTCATTTTTAATATACTGAGGCATTAAGTAGACAATGTTTAGAAACAGAAATTAATTTCTGTACACAGAGGCATTAAAATCTCCTGTCTACTTTTACACTGAATAGTACAGATTTCTTTCTGTTCATTGACTCAAAATTGTTAAACTATCCTAACTAAACAGAACTCTGGGAGAATTAGATGCAGAGAAAGTGGAGGCATGTTTCTTATCCAAGGATCAGATGATACTTCTTTTAAATGTAAGTGAAATTAAAGAAGTGGGCATGCCATGCTGTTCTCTGCACAATCCTTAGTTTTATAAACTTGTCAATTTTGGCATGAAGACATAGCTTGCAGTGGAACAACCATCATCCTTCTGGATTCTTTACCCTATTTACCAGCTTGTTGCTTTTCCTATTGCAGGTGGAAGATGATGGTGAAATGTTCCGCATGCTAGATGATGGCCACACTAGATTTATGGATCTAATCCAGCTGGTGGAGTTCTACCAACTCAAGAAGGGTGTTCTTCCTTGCAAGTTGAAACATTATTGTTCTAGGATTGCGCTATAGCTGAACCAGAAATTACATGTTAAACTGTTCAAGAGAAAAGACTCAAGGGGGAAAAATATTAAAAAGAGAGCATAAATAAGGGTAAAAATACTGTGGTGAAAGGAATATTTCACCTGAAAGTTATAAAAAATATTTCGTGCTTTGCAAACAAGCAAAAACTTGGATTTGGCATTACAATCGTCATTTAAAATTTGTAAGTTGAAATTAAACCTTAAGAAAAAATGATTTGGAGCGTTCTTTTGTGGTTTCATATATTACTGTATTTTCTTCAAATATGAATACTTCAAACATTTATCTGCTCCTTTTTAAAATATGACAGCCCTAGAATTCTCAAACACCAAATATGAAGAAAAAATCAGGTTTCAGAATGACCATTTTGCAAACTGAATTCCAGTTATACTACTTTTTTAATATTAAGAAGCATGAAAAATCTTTAGTTTTTAATTAAAAGAAAGTATGCATGACTTGTTAATAAAACTAAAAACAATTTTGAATTGTATGTTCTCTGGCTTTATTATAGCCAAAGGATCAAATCATACTATGTGGTAGCAGCTTAAAATTTTTTGAAGTAAATTGTTTTTTTTTTTTTTCTAGAAAACTTTCATTAAAGTCATTGAATTATCAATTGTACCATAAAATCTATACTAGTATTGAACATATTAGTGGCACATTGTTAATTGCACTTTTTACACTTCTTAATAATTGGCTGAGATTATCTATTTTTAAGAAAATGATCAAATTCTTTTAAAAAATTTGATAGTTTGCACACACTTTATGATATATAAACTATGATAACATAACATTGTCACCTTAATATTTCATGTTTAACTCATGCTTTTTAGAACATTCATTAGATCCTTTCATTAATAAGTCAGTAAACCAATTAAAATAGGTAGAAAGAAAGATTCAAGACCTATGAGGATCCTAATAGGTAAATCTCTGTTCTTCTCTTTGTGCCCCTTTTAGTTTTTTTAGCATGGCAACATCAATATGGAAGCCAAAGATTTTGAATACTTGAGACAGTAATCTGCCTGTTACCACTCCAAGACAATCTGGGATGTTTTTACTTTTTAGTTTTGTTTGTTTGGCTGGGTTTTGATGTTGTTGTTTTTGTTGTTGTTGTTCTATGATTCTTGTTCCCAGTTTGGTGGGAAGAATAATCATTGTTCTTTAAAAAAAGAGGAGAAACAAAACATCAAGTAAACCTCAATATTATACAAAATATTGCCCATCCCCTCTAACTGAGCCTTGTAACAAGCTTGTTGGAAAGATAGCTTTTTTTAGTCAATATTTCAAAACTCCATAATTCACTTTTAGATTAAAAACTATACATATTTGTTAACAAAGCATAGAACGCATTCATGAAATGTGAATAAAATCAATATTATTGAAAAAGAATTACTTATTGGATTTTTAATATTCACTTTACTTCTCAGTGCAAATCTAACTCCTAAAGCAATAAAACTTAGAACATTAATCTACTATTATAAATTATTGGTCATGGGGCTGGGATTGTGGTTCAGTGGTAAACTGCTTGCCTAGCATGTGTAAGGCACTGGGTTCGATTCTCATCACCACATATAAAAAAATAAATGAAAAAGGTCCACCAATAACTAATAAAAAATTAAAAGTAAATAAATAAATTACTGGTCAGGTGTCCACAAACCCTGAAAGACACAGGACTTGCTGGTGGAATAGTGGGAGATAATCACACTTGCCCCTTTCAAACTTTCATCATGGGCCTGGGTATTTCTGATTTATTTCCAATTTATAGAAACACACTGTGTTATGAATTTGAATGCACTTTCTCATGATATCTCCATTTCAAACAAATATCATAAAATGTAATATTTTAAATACTTAATTCTTATAATTTGATCAATTTGTGCTTGTATTTGTTATTTGTGTTTCTAACTTCATTGCTAATCTAAAGTTACTATTGGGGAGCTCAGATTTTATATGAAATTCCTTACTTTAATTTTAAATCAAAAGTCAAAATTACTGAGGAAATGGTCATGGAGTGTTTTAGTCAGCTTTTTTACTGCTGCAACCAACAGACCTGACAAGAGCAATTAGAGGAGGAAAAGTTGATTTGGGGGCTCACAGTTTCAGAGGTCTCATTCCATAGACAACTGACTCCATTCTTTGGTATCTGAGATGAGGCACAACACCATGGCAGAAGTGGGTGGTGGAGGAAAGCCATGGCCACCAGGAAGCAGAGAGAGAGCAAGCTCTCCTCACCAGGGATAAAATATAAACCCTAAAGGCTCATCCCCAGGTACCCACCTCCTCCAACCACACTTACCTGACTATGGATAATCCCTGTCAGTGGATTGATGCAGTAGATTAGTTGAAGACTCTCATAACCCAATCATTTCACTCTAAATTTCTTGCATTGTTTCACACATGAGCCTTTGGGAGACACCTAATATCTAAACCATAACACAGAGGGAAAGTATTGTTTTCTTAATTTATTTTAAAAAGGGCTACTTGCCTCTGTGTGGCTGTGTGTGTGTATGTGTGTGTAAATTTATTATGACGTTAAATCTGAGAATGCCAGACACATTCACAGGCACTCCAGTGTTGAAATGCATTCCCCAGAACATGTAAATTACCTTTGGAATCCTTTACATTGTGATTTACCCATATTATATTATTTTGCCCCAGTCAGGATGGGAATGATGACAGATTAGCTTGGTTTTCTTCTATTTCTGTTCATATGTGGGTGTTGGCATGCCTCACTCTCTCAGAAAGAAGGGAATGCTGCAGCCATCCAATCCTTGATGTTCTTTTTTATTTCCATATATTGAAGGAATAGGCAATTATTTTGAAATATTTGGAAGAACTAATCCAACAAGACTAAAATTATTAGGGTGCTTTAATTTGGAATAATTAGTTGTTACACCTATATTAGGAAAGTACTGATTTATATGAGTAGACTTTTATTTTACTGTTTCAGGGTGTTCAGCATCAATTAATTCATGTGGTCTCTGTCTTTTGAATACCAACAAGGATAACTCTACTTGTGGTGGTTGTATTATGGTCGGCAGATCAGACTGTTCCCTGGATCCTAATTACCCTAAGGGGGAATGATTGTCATTGGCAAAGGTTACAGCTTGGCATTCCAAGCTGGCTTTACTGATTTAAAGCTATTCCATTGCCAGGAGTTATCATGCTTGTGGTGCCTTTGTTCCATTTGGTGGTCTAGTAAAGCCTATGGACCCCTTTGCTAGAATATTTTTAAATATGTAAAGTAAAGTAGATAGAATTTCAAAGCACATGAACTATATAGAGACATAACTATCAATGTGGTGGAAACCCTGCTGTGCTGTGCCTTGCTGTGTCTACTTCTGGTTGTATTGACTCTTGTCCATATACGTCTTACAATTTTCTGTCCTATATTAATTTGGGAATAGGTGGGTGATTCACAGTGTTACTCATAATACTAATGGGGCACAGAGTAGTTTTTTGAAATGTAGGGATATTGTAACATTCACTGAACATTCCCACAGCCAAACCTCCATGTTTATCTCTTGTAGAGTGTGTCACCTTGTGCCAGTCTTGGATCTCACACTTAGACCTTCCGGGACCTTTAGGAATGCTCATAATTGGGGTACTGCTTAGAATGTCTCTAACTGCATATTCCTCAGGTCACAAATTAGAGGGATTTTATTATACATTATTAAAAATGATTTTAGTGATGGCCTAAAGAAAGTCCAACCTTTTGACAGAGCACATCACAATAATGACCTAAAAGCTTATAGCAGAAATCCCCCAAATGAATTTCTCACTGTCATAAATATTTGTTTCTCAGTTGGAGTATCAAGTGTTTAGTTTTTTTGCCATGCCAATATCCTTTGTAAGTATAAATAATTTACCACCTTCTAATTCAGAGCCACACAATACACAAGGTACCAGGAACCAGGTTGAGATGATAGCTCTGCTATCACACTTTATAGATTTGAATTCTAGCCCATTCTGAGTAGCTTCATAGTCTAGTCGTGGAGTGTTTTGGGTTTTTTTTTTCCCCTAGAGGGGACTACCCCCACCACTAAGCATTACTATTTCCATCATCACCACCACTTTTGAAGTTGTCTTGGCAATTAAATGAAATCATTCAAATAAAACACTCAGCACATTGTCTAGAATTCTAATGTATATTATTATTGCATTAATAATTGTATGTTTAGGTCCTCCACCTTGCAATATTATTCTTTCCAGGCAGTGCAGTTTTTATGCTACCTCTCATCTACCCTTCCTGCAGGAGCAATACACTGTACTTTCCATGTTGTGCCTCTGTCCTTGTTTCAGTCATTTTGATGAGTCTGCTTTGATGAAAGTGCCCATGAGCACTGCAACAGGGTCCTGCCATCCATTTGTGGGACTGAGTAGACAATCAAAGTGTGCCTACCTATACTAGATCCCACAGATGGCCATGCTTTTGTTTTTTTACCTGTGGTTAAAAGGATAAAAGTATGATTTGGTATTCTTATATATTGTCTTACTTCCTCTGTCTAAATATAGTGGTTGATATGATGGGAAGTAGAGAAGGTTGAAGACTTTCTTTAGAGTAATTGCCTGGACAGTGTAGGGAAGCTGAAAGAACACTTTCTAAGTGATTGGTTCATCTTGGAGGAATTAGCAAACTTTTATGTGAATGTGACCTCCTCTGATTTTTTAAAGTCTTATTTTTTATTTGTTCTTATTAGTTATAAATGACAGTATAATGCATTTTTACACATCATGCATAAATTTATAACTTCTGATTCTTCTTGTTATACATGACTACACTGGTCGTGTAGTCATGTATGCATATAGGGTAATAATGTCTGATTTATTATACTATGCTTCCAACCCCCATTACCCCTCCTGTCCCTTCACATCTCTCTGCCTAGTGCAATGTACCACTACTCTCCCTGCCCTCATTGTGAATTAGCATTCTCATATCAGAAAAAAAAATATTCAACCTTGTTTTTTAGGGATTGACTTATTTCACTTAGCATGATATTCTCTAGCTCCATCCATTTACCTGCAAATGCTGTAATTCCATTCTTCTGTAAGGCTGAGTAATACTCCATTGCATATATACGCCACCTTTCCTTATCCATTCATCTGTTGAAGGGCACCTAGGTTGTTTTTATAGCTTAGCTAATGTGAGCTACTATAAACATTGATGTGGCTGCATCACTGTAGTATGCTGATTTTAAGTCCTTTGGATATAAACCAAGGAGTGGGATAGCTGGGTCAAATGGTGGCTCCATTTCAAGTTTTCTGAGGAATCTCCATACTGATTTCCATACTGGATGCACCAATTTACAGTCCCAACAGCAGTGTATGAGTGTATTTTTTCCCTACTTCCTCACCAACATTTATTGTTGCTTGTATTCTTGATGATTGCCATTCTGAATGGAGTGAGATGAAATCTCAGTGTAGTTTTGATTTGTATTTCTCTAATTGCTAGAGATGTTGGACATTTTTTCATATATTTGTTAATCAGTTGTATTTTTTTCTTCTGTGAAGTGTCTGTTCAATCCCTTAGCCCATTTATTGATTGGGTTATATTTTATTTTTATTTTTCATTTTTGGTGTTAAGATTTTTTTCCTAGAGATTAATGCTCTATCTGAAGTTCCTTGGTAAAGATTTTTTCCCAGTCTGTAGGCTCTATTCATATTGATAGTTTCCTTTGCTGTGAGGAAGTTTTTAGTTTGAACCCATCCTGTTTATTGATTCTTGATTCTACTTCTTGTGCTTTAGGAGTCTTGTGAAGGAAGTCAGTTCTTAAGAGGATATGGTGAAGATCTGGGCCTATTTTTTCTTCTGTTAGGCAGAGGTCTCTGTTCTAGTGCCTAAGTCTTTGATACACTTTGAATTAAGTTTTGTACAGAGTGCGAGATAGGGGTTGTATTTCATTTTGTTACATGTGGATTTCCAGTTTTCCCAGCACCATTTGTTTTTTTGCGTCTTTGTCTAGTATGAGATAACTGTATTATGTGGGTTTGTCTCTGTGTCTTCTATTCTGTATGATTGGTCTACACATCTCTTTTGGTGCCAACACCATGCTGTTCTTGTTACTATTGTTCTGTAGTATAGTTTAAGGTCTGGTATTGTGATGCCTCTTGCTTCACTCTTCTTGCTAAGGATTGCTTTGGCTATTTGGATGTCTTAGTTTCTCAAATGAATTTCATGATTGTTTTTTCTATTACTATGAAGAACATCATTGGAATTTTAACAGGAATTGCATTAAATTTGTATAGTGCTTTTTGTAGTATGGACGTTTTGAAGATACTAATTCTGCTTTTCTAGGAGCATGGGAGATCTTCCCATCTTCTAAGGTCTTTAATTTTTTTTTTTCTTTAGTGTTCTGTAGTTTTCATTGTAAAGGTCTTTCACCACTTTTATTAGATTGATTCCCAATTATTTTATTTTTTGAGGCTATTGTGAATGGGGTGGTAATTTCTAATTTCTCTTTCAGTAGATTCATCATTTATGTATATTTATGCATTTGATTTGTGGCTATTGATTTTATATCCTGCTACTTTGCTGAAATCATTTACTAGTTCTAGAATGTTGTGCTGTATTTTGTCAAATGATTTTTCTGCATTTATGGACATGATCATATGATTCTTATCTTTAAGTCTATTGATGTGATGAATTACATTTATGGATTCCAAATGTTGAACCAACATTGCATCCCTGGGATGAACTCCACTTGATTGTGGGGCACTGTTTTTTAAATATGTTTTTGTATGCAATTTGTCAGAATTTTATTGAAAAATTTGGCATCTCTGTTCATCAGAGATATTGGTCTGAAATTTTCTTTCCTTGATGTGTTTTTGTCTGGTTTTGTTATATCAGGATGATACTAACATCAAAGAATGAGTTTGGAAGAGTTCCCTCCTTTTCTTCTTGGAATAATTTAAGAAGCATTGGTGTTAATTCTTCATTGAAGGTCTTGTAGAACTCAGCTGAGAATCCGTCTAGTCCTGCACTTTTCTTTATTGGTAGACTTTTGATGGTGTCTTCTATTTCATTATTTGAAATTGACCAGTTTAAATTGTGTATGTCCTCCTGATTCAGTTTGGGTAGGTCATATGTCTCTAGAAATGTGTCAAATCTTTGAGATTTTCTATTTTATTGGAGTATAAGTTTTCAAAATAATTTCTAATTATCTTTTGTATTTCAATAATCTCTGTCATGATATTTCCTATTTCATCACAAATTTTAGTAACTTAAGTTTTCTTTTTCTTTCTCTTTGTTTTCATTGCTAGGGGTTTATCAGTTTTATTTATTTTTTTCAAAACAACAACTTTCTGTTTTGTCAGTTTTTTGAATTGTTTCTTCTGTTTCAATTTCTTTGATTTCAGCTCTGATTTTAATTACTTTCTGTCTTCTACTGCTTTCAGTATTGATTGATTCCTCTTTTTCTAGGGCTTTGAAATGTAATGTCAGGTCATTTATTCATTGACTTTCTATTCTTTTAATGAATGAGCTCAACACAATGAACTTTCCTCTTAATACTCCATTAATAGTGTCCCAAAGATTTTGATATGTTGTATCAGTGTTCTTATTTACCTCTAAGTATTTCATCTCTGATTTCTTCTACTATCCATTCATCATTCAACAGTGTATTATTTAGTCTCTCTAGCTGATTTTATACTCACAGTAGATCCAGATCCCTTTGCAGGCTCCTTTAATGTTAGCAATCTGATTATGAACTGAAAATGATGTTCTTGCCTTGTGTGCTTGTTATGTTCACTCCAGCATGTATTGAGTGCCTGTTATGTGAAAGACACTTTTAGAGATGCAAAATTGAATAACAGTACAGATGTACAAGTGCCTATTCTAGAAGGTGGGCTGGATAAGTGTTCTACTATAAACACAAAGTGAGAGGGATATTGGTTAGACTTGCTGAAAGATGGGAGGAGGGAAGTGGCTTTCTAGAAGGCTGCAGGAGTTAGATTTACAAAGCACTGGAGAAAGGACTGTGCAGTGTCATCAAAAGGAAGGGCAGTGCCAGCCAGAATGGAAAGGACAGAGATTGAATTTAAGAGTTTTTCAGCAAATGATAACTTCATTGTAACTGAAGCGTGTGGAACAGTATAACAGAAAGGAAAGTCAAGGCAAATAGAACACAGGCAAGCTCCTGCTGCATTAGGGGGATTTCCAATGATAGGCAAAGCAGTTGATACTCCAGTTAAGTAAAACCATAGCCAGGCACTTCAGTATTTTGCCCTGCACACTTCACCTGCTTGAAATCATGGAGGGGTGTTATTTAAATTTTTATCTCTGCCCTGCACATCAGAAATTCTCAAAATTATGAATGAATGTGTAAATTTATTATATCTTAGAAGGAGTCTTATGATCTGGAGTGAGAAGGGCAACCATGGTCTGATGAGTAAGGTGGAGAAGGAAAGCACAGGAGGAGAACTCAGCAGAGAGATATTGAATATTCTTGGCAATAACCAGAAGATTCTGCTCCAGAGTCTGGGCATGGAGAGATATTTTGTATAGGAGAACTTGTCAGTGATATCACACGCCACTGGATGAGAGGCATGGGGAGGCAGCAAGGGAGGTATAGAAAACAGTTAGTACCTTTAGGGTCTAGGAGACTAGGAGAATGGATATTCATGTAGGTGAAAAATTGATTTTAACATCATGAGAATTCTTAGAGCAAGAATTGTTTTTACTTAGAACTTCTTTATATAAGAAGGTGAAGCCTTAAGGCAGATGCTGAAGGGAATAGTTAAGACCTGATACCTTATTTACATAGGAAGCTATAACTGGGGCATAAAGATGAAGAATGGAGACAGAAACAAAGAGCCCAATAACAGGTAGAAGGTTAAACCTGAGGAGAAAGATGGAAAGATGAACACTGAGAGATTAAAGACAGCTCTGGTTGAAGAGCTTGCTTTCTTTATGGTACTGGGGACTGACCCCAGGGATACTTTATCATTGAGCTATATCCCCAGTTCTTTTTTGGGGGGACAGAGCCTAGCTAAATTGCTGAAGCTGGCCTTGAACTTAAAATCCTTCTGAATCAACCTCCCAAGGCAAAGAGCTTTCTAAGCAGTGGAAAGAAATGTGTAAAAAGCCCCAAGGCAAAAAATAACATGACACATTTGAGGAACAAATAAAGATCATCATCAGTGGGCATAGTGGGTAAAGATGGTAGTGAAGATACAGGAAACATTCTAATCTTTTAGGCCATGGAAAGAAGTATGAGCCTAATTCTAATGGTAATGGAATTCCATGAATGGCCTTTAAACAAACAAATAAAAAAGATAAAATAAGATTTCTATTCCTATAAGATCCTTCTTAAAGCTTTGTGGGTCATGGATTGGGACTAAATAAGAGTAGATGTTTCCCATAATACCATTTGTAATAGTGAAAAATTTCAAACCAAATACTTATTAACAGGGATCATAATGAATTGATCATTCATCTGCTTACACTTATTAGGAAAAATTTCTACTACAATGAGAAAAAAACATGTGTGGGTGTGTGCATGTAGAAGCTCTTTGCCTTGGGAGGTTGATTCAGGAGGATTTTAAGTTCAAGGCCAGCTTGTATGTTTGTGTGTGTCCATGCTAGAAAAATCTGAACAAAATGATAGAAGTAGTTGGTCTGGCTCTCCCTATCACATAAAATTAGTGGGTTGTGGAGGTGACTATAAATTGGTTTATCTTTTCCTTCCATGTAGCTTTCCAATGAATGGGCATGCTGTTTTTAATTAGAAAAAAAAAAAAAAACAACCTTTCATTTTAGGAAGAAAGACAAACTTGCCTATACAGGATGAAATTATTTAAATTGTATATTTTCTCTCCCTACTTTTCTAAATTTGACCACATTTGTTAGTAGGCTCTTAATGTGACCTGACAATCTTTTTGGGTTAAATGCACATTTGTATTATTGCTGTCTCATCCTAACAATCCAGAGTTTGAGCCTGAGCATGTTACTTTTCTGCCAAAATATGGAGATTCATTAGTTTCCATTAATTCTCTATGGATGATGAACATGCATCTTGGCAGGTGCCTGCCTATTCCTTAAGGAAAATAATCTAAATTTAGACTCTCTCCCTAGTCTGTGATCCTGGTAACTCAAAGGAGCCTAATAATTTTTGTGCAAAGAGACCTATTTTTAACTTCTGAAGCCAGGCTTTTCCCAGCTTTTCACCTGGGAGGCTTGGTGAAAATTACAAATTGGCTTTAGCATCAAACTCCCCAGTCATCTTCCAGCACCAGTACCCTAGATGCACATGCATCCTACACAGGTACTGGGGAGGCGGAGGGTTATTTGAACATGTTTTAAGAAAGGATATTACTTTCTTCTTGCTGCACATTGTAATTTTTAACACTTTTCTATAGGAGGAGGAAGTTTCTTATCTGGAATTGCAATCTACTTGGTTAATTTTTAGTCCCTTTAGAAAAAACAAAACAACAACAACAACAACAAAAAAAAACAATTGTTTTCCTCCCCTCTAAGTTCTAGATGCTGTCTCTTCAGTTCTTGTCATCTTATAGCTCCATCCCTTTAATACCTTTTCCTTAGTTTCTCATTGAAAATAGCTTAGCCTTTGTGCTTTCTTGCCCTTGTGTCTCTTAACTCCTCAGTGCTTTCCAGAATTGTCTTTACTCCATGTCACAATTATTAACAGAAAGGTTATTAAATCACAGCTTTGGAGTAAGTACCCAAATTCATTGTGAAATAACTCAAATCATCCATGAAGCTTCTGGTTAATTGAAAGCTTTGTTGTGAGATTTAGAGGGATAATGATGGTGATGGTGATGATGATGATGATTGTTTAAATATTGCAAGAATGCTGAATGCAGCATTGAGTCCTCACTGACACCCACAATTTTTCTCAAAATTGTAGGATATGTTTTCTTAAAACAAATCACATGCATAGTACATCTTCATTACAGAAAAATTAGGCAACATTGGGAAAAACATCAACTGTAGTTTCATCACCAGCAGATGATGTGATATTGCTAACATATTAAAATATACAGTGAAAATATATTCTGTACTGTCGTTGAACATTTCATACTACTTATCCCCCATCTATTTAATCTCATCTTTGGGGTGCACCTGATTTTTACTTATAAGCAATCATAAACTATTCCTGTTTTCTATGCACTGCCTGGAAAATCTGTGGAAATATTATTGTAAGTTTTAATTGATTAGATGATGAAATATTAGTAAGTGGCATAGTATGAAATACAGTATTTCTGAAGAGTTTGTCCCCCTGATAAACTTGAACCTATTCTCTAGGTTGTCAGTAATAAGGAATTAAAAACAGCATACGATCTGCATTGGGCATGAGATTCCAATATTGGAACACTGAAGATAATAGGGACTATCAGTGCTGTGCTCCTCAAAATGTGATTTGTGGACCAAATGCACCAAAATTGTCTCTTGAAGACTCTTCTACAGTTATACAAAGGGGCTCAGAAATCTGCATTTGTGTAAGCATTCCAGCTTCTCCCTGGTAAAGATTCAAATGATGATTTAATTCCAAGTAGCAGAATAAGAGAGCAATAGGAACCCTACAACATCAAGAAACAGGTAACAGTAGGGCAAAACCTTAGGGAGGCCTCATCCTCACCCAGGGTAGGAATGGAGAGACAATCAGATAACCTTTCTAGAAGGTTCATAGTTAGAACCATAGAAAGTTATGAGAAACAAGAAAGCTCTAGCTATAAATTCCCAGCTTGCTGGTAAGAATTTGAATGGGTCATGAAGATCAGGTGGGTAGATTACCGCCTACCCACACCAAAAGCATATAGGTTTTGAAGTTGAACTGTGTTTTGCTGGAATTTCAGCTCTACTGCTTGTTGCCACTGAACCTTTTGCAGCCTATGTACTCTTTAAGATTCATGTGCTTTCATCTGTTAAATGAAGAGGAAAACAGGGCAGAGTTTGTCACTCTCTACACTTCTGACATGTTGGATTGAATTTCTTTGTTGTGGGAGTTGTCCAGTACATTGAAGGATGTTTAGCAGCATCCCTGACCTACACCTCTTATATGCCAATAGCATCACCATTCCCCAGAGTTCTGACAACCAGAATGGTTCCAGACATTGGTGAATGTCCCTGGAAGCAAAACCACTACAAAAATGTTTTAGTAGGAATACTGAGGTCTACATAAAGAATTCAAAATTGTATCTGACATGCAATTATCAATAGATAATTAGATATTACTTTTGTCCATTGGTAAAAATCTGAGTGGTATTTTTATTATATATTAAATAAGGTAGATATGAGAAGATTGCAATCACTCTCTCAGTTATGTGTGAGTATTCTTAGTTCAGAGTTTCAACTGGCTCTGCTATTTTTTCTTTGAAAAGGGGGAAGCAGGTTAAAAAAAGACATTGTTTTTTTGTGTGTGTTATCATTCTTAGTTCATGCACAGTATGCAGATACACTGACAGTTCACCTGGTAGAGGTTTTCGTGATAGCAGCTGCATGATTAATTGATTAAACACTGCAGTGTTGATAGCATATTCTGAAAGAACAATTACAAGCTCCCCAAGGTAATAGATGTCTTGATGTTGCTTAGCTGTCCACGATATTCTTATTTAGAAAGATATTCGTGATATTTATATGGGGCTTCCATTAAAAAATCCTCTAAACTTGCTTCTTCACCATAGAATTACTTACTTGTTTTGTTGACATAATTTAAATAAGAAGGACGGTTTTCATTTCTGTTTATTATGTACATCAAACTCCCACCAGTTCTTTGGTAAAGGCAAACTGCAGGCTACTAATAAGAATAGGCATGACTAACCAAGTTAATTTCTTCCTGCATTAATCTTAAAGTCTTTAAGAGTCATCAAGATTTTATTTCTATGGTTCTGGATTTAACTGTTGAATTTTGAAGAAAGCATTAAAAGTTACACAAGGGAGATTAAATTGAAACAAAAGACACATCTGTCATTAAGGTAATATTAAATAGAATGGAGGAAAATGTATAGTTTAAGCTCTAAAAATGTAAAAAAAAAAGTGTGTGTACAAATCTCTCTCTCTCTCTCTCTCTCTCTCTCTCTCTCTCTCTCTGTGTGTGTGTGTGTGTGTGTGTGTGTGTGTTTTAAAGATTTTGGCTAAGAAGAGCTACCTTTCAACTTGCACTGGAAATATTTGGGTTTGAATATCTCATTGAATATGTTTATGTTTAGAGTGAAATTGGGAGAGCAACTTATGAAACATCTATCTGACAGGTATGTTAGGCAAGCACTTTGGGCAAATGGTATTAAAAATATCATTGGGGCAGAACTAGATTCAGGGATATTGATGGGACTTTGGTTTTTAGATCTTTATTTCCATGTTCATTGGGGCATAATGTATTAGATTAGATTTTTTTCCAAAATGTAAAGTAATTTGAAGAACCAAATAAAAACAAAGTTGTTTTTATTCCATCTAAATCTGTATCATATGATCTTCAAGGCCACTGAGAGTTGCTATTCACCAACTTTTCCATTCTTACTTCCTCTATAAGTTTATTAGTTTCAAATATAAATTTTTATGCCTTCCTCCTTGTTATGGTTTGGATGTGAAGGGTCCCCCAAAAGCTCATGTGTGAGACAATGTAAGAAGGTTTGGCAGAGAAATGATTGGGTCATAGCCTTCACCTGATTAGTAAATCAATCCCTAATGGGATTAACTAATAACTGGAGGCAGATAGGATGTGGTTGGAGGAAGTGGGTCATTGGGGGCGTGGTTATAGGATATATATTTTGTATCTGGAGCATAGAGTCTCTCTCTCTGCTTTCTAATCTTCATATGACCTGGGAGTTCGGAAGGCAGCATTTATCTCATGGGAATATAAAAGAAGTATTCATAACAAGCCAGTCTTCACACAGACCAGAACTAGATTCAGGGATATTGATGGGACTTTGGTTTTTAGATCTTTATTTCCATGTTCTCCTGTTAATGGCACTCTAAGATATTCTTTGGGGTTTGTTTATTTATTTTGGTCTTCTCCATTCTCCTCTTGAAGGCAGCAAGTTTTCTTATTTTCTACTCTGTGTTTTCTTTTTTTCTATGTCAAAGCTATTACTCATTCAAAGCATCTATTAGAGCTAAGCTATCTTTATTATACATGAGAAGACAAAATTAAGTAAGAAGCCAACTCATCATTATCATTTGACTTTGATATTTATTTCTGATCCTATGCTTCTGAAAGGCTTATCATACTTACACTTGTTCATTCAGTTCATTCATTTACAAATATTCATTATGAATCTCCTATATTTCAGGTGCTTTTCTTTGTATCAATAATACTGCCTAGATACCATACACAGAAAAGTCTCTGTCCTCCAGATGCATGCATTCTAGCAACATTCAAATTGCTGTTGTTAGTATTTGAAATATAAAAGAGCCTGGGACTGGGGTGGAATTTAAGTGGTTACCAATGTGATATCAATTTGAGATCCAAATTTGTTTCTCCCTATACATAATCTGATATTGTGATATCATTTTGAAAGTGATCAGCAAGGTAATGGATGAGAATATGAAAGTCTGTTTTGAGGTTTTCTTGAGACTGTCTCAGCATTCATTCTGCTCATTGATTGTTCATAGCCTTTTTGCATAACCTGCAAGTACACTATATATTTATTTCTTAGGCCTTTTTCTGCATCAGACCACTTGCTCCTGTGTCCCACACTCAGACAAGACCACTGTGCTTTCTTAGGTCATGGATGGTTTATCTGAAAAGTGAATTGATGGACTGAAGAGTATTTATGAGTTCATATATATATCGTGTCTAGGTAATATATTTTCATTTTAACAGTGGACATCCTAACCAACTTTTACCCCCTAAAAAGCACCCATGTTGATAATGCCAAACTTGTTTTTCAGGCTAATGGAGAAAAATTTTGGTCAATAGGTAGATTAGTATTTGCTTCAGAATTTCCATCATCTATGTGGCCATTTGGGAAATACTCTCTTAAAACTCCAACCAAAAGAGAAATGAGCCAGAATTATTATGTGTTTTAGGCCAACTGTTGCATATGCCCTTCAACCTCTTTAAAAAGAAAATGTTGTTAATCTAAAAATATTGTGAGATTATTTCCAAATTAAGCTCATTAACAACTTGAAATGCAGTATGGTATGAGTGTCTCTTGTGTTTAACATTATAAAGAAGGAGTCTTGGGTAAGACCTCTAAGCATGACAGGAACCATCATAAGTAAATAGCTGTTTAAGTACAGAGATGCAATCCAATTACATTGCTGCATTATTTATCATCAGTCTGTTATGCTCTTCCCTTTAGCAATGTTTTATTTTAAATATCAGTGCATTTATTGCCTTGGACCCCAAGACTAACCACTCTGGGAGTTATTGGTTGCTATAAGGGCAGAGAGTACTTTAGAAACAATAGTCATCTTAAATCTTCATATTTCCCAGCTGTCATTCTCCTGTCATAGTCCTCTTTAAAAGGATTTGGGGTTCTCCTTTCATTACATATGCATAATTTCCATTAGTGTTAATCACATGCTTCATTTTAGAGCTGTTTTGGCCCCTCTGGTTAAATGGGTGTTTAAGCAGTTTTTAATGCATTATATGTACTTATTTTTTAAAGGAGTATTATATGCCCAATTGACTAGAATGAATACAAAGTCCATCAGGTGAATACAGATTTATAATTATTTTTAAAGCATGTATTATTTACTCAACCAACCATGACAGCCCTTTTAGTCATTCCAGCTGGGAGGGAAATACATGTATATGTCAATACCAAATAAACCTTCATGAAATATTTCAGTGAGGTTCTCTCAGCTCAGCTTAAAGCTTATCTGACTAATAATTTCCTTTTAACCTCTCTCTTTTCACAAACAAATTATCAAAATCTTTTTCACTATTTTCAGCATGCATTCTCATCATTTGTAAGCCAGATGAAAGTGACCCAATCTCTCATTCAATTCAAATAAGTGCAAAAAATTCAGCAAGATATATTGTACATACAGAGTATTAGGCTCCGTTATGGAAGTACAAAGTATATGCACACTTCTTTCAAGTCAGATACAATTGAGCTAAAGAATGATTTTTATTAAAAATTATCCAAAGTATCTAAAAATTAGTAAAACTGGGCTGACTCAAAAGAAATTAAGCATTCTTCTCTCCTCTTTCCAAAAAATTAGACTCCACTCTGTTCCTATAGAATTAAGCATTTTAGGTGTCTTCTCTGGGTTTATAGAGTTATCTTACAATTGTTTCCAAGGCCTTTAACTTATTTTCTAATTTGAAGTATTTTTACTATTTACAATAAAAATGCATTGCCCTTATATTAGGACACTGGAATTAATTTTCCTTAGCTTTAAAACTCAAGGGAAATATATCATGCAGATTTAAACAATGCATTCAGACCCTATGCCAAATGACAGATGCCTGTTCTAGACCATAGCATAAACCATATCTTGTGGTAGAGTTGGAATCCATATTAGCTTTGAGATGAAAATATATTACTCTTTGTCAGAAAACTGTAGCATATAGAACTTTTTGGGGAGTGGGCAGGGTACCAGGAATTGAACTCAGGGGCACTCAACCACTAAGCCACATCCACAGCCCTATTTTGATTTTATTTAGAGACAGGGTTTCACTGAGTAGTGCTTAGAGCCTTGCTTTTGCTGAGGCCGGCTTTGAACTCATGACCCTCCTGCCTCAGCCTCCAAAGCTCTGGGATTACAGGCGTGCACCACCATAACCAGCAGAAAACTGTAGCATATAGAACTTTAATTTATGATTGAATGAAATTTGAGTGTCAAAATTTCAAAAATACTTTATAAAGGCCTTGCTTATATTTAGTAATTAATAAAAATGAATACATTTTCATACAGTACCTGTGTGATAACTTCTTCTGTGCTGGTGACCCTGGTAGCAGAAACTGGTGATGTTTGCAACTACAAACCTGTTAGACCTGAGGTCCAAGGTTCTTGGTAGCATAGTCTTTCCATGTGACAGGACTTGGAGCCTAGGTGTACTGCTGCCTGCTGCTGTTGCACAGTGGTTTCCAAGGGGGGAGGGTGGCATTATAATTCACAGATGTTCTTATGATTCTATATGAAGAGAAAATCAGTTATAACAATATGGTTGAGAAACTAGATAGTGATGGGTGGGATGCAATCTCTTTATTTGAAATAAAAGCATAAATCCCACTATCATAAAATGCATTCTTGAGAAATTATCATGAAGTAAGCTTACTTTATATCATAAAAAACTCCACATTGAAAGTCTTTTATCTGTTGTCATGTGAGTGTCTGTGTGGATGCTGGAATCCAGGGCCTTGATGCTAAAGCACATGCTCTACTGTTTTTTGAAATTCTTAATAATAGACAAATGGTCAGCTTTTGACTGTATTTATATCTGTGACTTAATGCTATCCCATGTGTGATAGCAAAAGCTGTTTAACTTAGTCCTGCTACATATTTTATACCATTCTTTATCTTTGGGATTTTCCTGTTATTCAGGTTTCTTATTCAATTCTGTCCCTCCTTCATTAACACCTACAATTCTCTTTCTGTCTCATTCTGTCCTTCCATAAATACTGATTACACATTTGCTACATGTTCCTCTCTGAATTAAACTTTGAATGAAATACAGTTCAAATCTTTCAAACCTTTATCATTTATAAGGACTATTACATATAACATATAATAATCCAGTCTAATAAGGGAATAAACATAGTTAACCAAAAAATGCCAGTAGGACAATGTTAGCTGGGGGTCATTGGTGGCTGCAACTATAAAAATTGTGTTTGATGTGGCATATCTACATGTGTGTTAACCTTTAGCAGGCTATCTTTTAAGCAAGAATCTTTCTTAGAAGTCCAATGCGCTATCCATTGCGCTACAGAGCCAAGAATCTTTCTTAAATTTAGGAAAAGACCCCTACTTGAAAGAATCAAAATGATTTTATTAAAAATTATTGGAGAGTTCCCCAATGTCCTTCTGAGTGAATACCTTAGCTAAATATATGTATTTTACAGAATAAAAAGATAGAGTTAATAAATTCCATACATATATATATATATATATATATATATATATATGTAATAGCTTGACCTCAAGATGGAAAGTACTCTCAGTGTCCTTACAAAACCTAACCTACCAAAGCATAATTTACCAAGGAATAAAAATTTGCATGATACTGTAAAAGGATTGCAAAAAAAAAAAATTGCATGTCATTTCCTCCAACTTGATTTCAATTACTTTTAAAATTATGAGAATGTAGGAAAAGTATCTTGAGAGAAGAGCATACATCATTTTTACTAACATTCCATATCATCAGTTTATTTCGTTTTTAAACTAGCATATTTTCTTTACTATTTTATAAGCAACTTTCTTTCATTTCTGTTGTCTTGTGCCATAATGCAATGTCCTTTGTGAATGGGACACACTCTCTTACACATATAGGTTCCCACAGGAAAATCATGTAGATTAATTGACCTGGAGCATTAATAGCTACACTTAAAGAACTCTATAAACTAACAGAGAGGTGAGTTGCAATGTGACATCAACCATGGTGTTATTTATTTATTTATTTTTTTCTGTTGTTTGCTTGTATTTTAAAATTGTTTTCTATTACCTGATTATTATTCACTTGAAAAACAGTATTACTGAAAACTTTTATTAGCAATAAATTATCTCCATATTTAGTAATCTCTAAAAATAACAAAGCATTTCATTAGTTAGAATGATCTCTACATTTTTCTGAACTTTGTATTAGAAAGGCAACAAATGAATAGCTTTCTTCACATGCCTCCTATGCTACTATTATATTGAAAATAATGAAGTAAATAAAAAGCATCAACATTCAAAAAGTGATTTGGTTGAATTTTGGAAAAAAAAAGAATTTAGACAAAATTGTGGCTTTTAATGTTTATTGATATTAACACTGTCTCATTCTGTCCTCTTTTGTTCCTTGTTACACAAAAGGGGACTTCATTGAGAACCTACATAGGACCTAACCAACTGAAAGTATGCTTTACAAAAGAATAAAATTTAAAAATGTGAACAATATATGATTGCAAAAATATTTCCACTGCACTTTCTTCTTACTTCCTTTAAAATGCAGGTGTTGTGGTATACATGTTTCTATATTATTTTTTGAAAGCACAGATCTTTTAAAGATTTTATTCTCCTCTGAAACATTTCTAAATGCTTATGTGTTACAATATTCAAAGCCTACTAACCTGATTCAAAGAAAAAGAAATCTGTTTGGTAAAGCAGATATATGCTCACAAAGTCACTATTTGAGAATCAGAAACATATTTCAGTTTTCAAAAAAGAGGAAAATGCATTTTAAGGAGCTAAAGTAGTCTGCCTCTCACTCTCTCTTTCTCAGAACCCCCTGAAATTGACACTGCAGCTGAGGGGATTTCATGTTAGAAAACTGTCCTAAATACACACTGACAGAAGGACCTTGTGAAGGGATACAGACCTGTCTGCTCTCTCACACATGCCACCACATGCTTTCTCAGGTTCTGCATTGTTTAAGAATATTGTGCAAGAGGCCCTTAATCATATTCTTGAAATACCATGTAGTTAAGATGAATGCAGATTCATGCACATACAGGTATTTCCTGATAGTTTTATGTGTATTAGAAAACATAGAATCACTGTGGGCATCTTTGTTGGTTAAATAAACATTCTGGTGAGTTTTGTGATTGATCCAGGCCCCAAAACATGAGTTTAAAAAACGAATGGGGGTGCTTTAACTGGGTAGGGTTGGTTTGGCAGGTGCTGTCTTAATTTTCTTGCATGGTAAAATGAAGTGCTGAGAAGAATCCAGTGATATAAAGAAATAGAATTCCTACATATCTTTATTGGATATGACACAATATAATCAAAGAATGCATATAATTAAGTGCTGTAGCTCAAAGCATCTTTGAAGTAGGGATTCTGCTGATTTTTTTTTTATTTTATGTGATTGCTTACAGATTAGTTCTCTATTTGCTCCTAAAGAATATACTTAAACACTCAATCAATGAATAACCTACAGCAGTTTGTTGTAGATTCAATAATGGGGAATGGTGCATTGTACCAGGATAGTCAGATATACCCATAGGGAGTGTCAGTGGTCAAAATGCTTCCACTGCCAGAAGGTAGTCTGAAAATGATCTAGAAATTCAATACAGCATTGACCCTACATTGTATACATGATCCACAGTCAGTTTTTCAAGCATACTTGAAGTTTTAAAAAGAGCCATTAAACAAAGCCAGGATTTTTTTTAAATCAATTTTTAAATAAGATTTTTTTGTTGTGTGAAATAATTTTTAATGTATTAGTTCAAATGAGTTAAACAGCAAAATCTAATCATGTTTGTTGGAGGTTAAATGCATTTAAAATTACTGTATTTAAAAAAAATAATTTCTAATATTTAAAGTTGCATAATATTTCTTTTTGTGTATGTATAGTTAAATGCTCATCTACTTCATTCACCTAAAATCTGATTAATGAACAACAAATAACTATCCATAAACACACACTTTGTGATGTCTGTCTTATTTCTATTACATTGTTATTTTTCCTTATTGTATTATTAGGTTAAGAGCAAGTTAAGTGGCAAGATTTCTAAGTAAAAAGCCTAAAGCCATTTACCAAATGTCACACAAGTATGTTTGCTTTTTACTACATTATAAGAATTGCCAGTATATTTTCATCTAAACATATATCAACATTATACTTTTTAATTATTAGGTGGTTTTATTTGTTTAGTTATTTCAGATTGCTTGAAAATGACAACTTTGCTAGCCTAAAATTGGAATGAGATTAGAAATTAGATTTCCTACCAACAGAAAAAAAATAACACAAAATGGCAATATAAACATTTCTTGTCGGGGCTGGGGATGTGGCTCAAGCGGTAGCGCGCTCGCCTGGCATGCGTGCGGCCCGGGTTCGATCCTCAGCACCACATACAAACGAAGATGTTGTTTCCGCCGAGAAATAAAAAATAAATATTAAAAAAAAATTCTCTCTCTCTCTCTCCCTCCCTCTCTCACTCTATCTTTAAAAAAAAAAAATTTCTTGTCATCCTCATTCACAGAGTTTTTTTTTTTTTTATTCACAGTTTTAATGCATTAAAAGATGTGCACTTAAATGGCACCTTATTAGATAAATTCTAGCACCTAATTTGCATGTTTTAGGTTTCTAATTTTCAAAATTTTAAGGGTAGCTTCATTGGTATTTTAAGGACTACAAGTATACTTAAACATACTATAATAAATATTATACATGCATATGTATAAAGATACTTTCAATGTTTCATAGATAGATGTATATATGAGACAAATTCATTGAATGTTAGAAGCTGATTCTAAAATTTAAGTCTGGTATTTATGCTAATTTATATGGATGAATATATATATATATATATATATATATATATATATATATATATATATATATATAATAAACATGATATACTACAATGTTGAGAATAAAATGCTCTGATAAGCTTTGCACAGCATCTGGTTGATATTTTCATGCAATTTGTTTTTTATATTTAAACAATACTTGATGATAATGTGAATGTTAATTTTTTTTTCCATATTGGTTGACATGCTTACTTTTTAAAGATATAAACTACTACTTTTGGGAAGTTGTATTAAATCTCATGATTTATTATTTAATAATTTATTAAGACCTTCACAAAAATCTGCATAAGAAAATGCTGTCTCTCTAACTATAAGTGTAGACATAGTGGTTTTACACAGTTAATTAATCCACACTGAATTGATTTTAAAGATTCATTGGTTGTTCTATTGGACTTTCTCCAATGCTAAGATAAAGACTTTACTATTCTATAAAACAACTTAGTTGATTTAATCTGCTTATGAAAGATGTGAATGTTTGCAGTGAAAAATGTTAATGCTTGCATATTGTGAGCATGTCTGTGTGGAACATATGCAAAGTGCCTGGAAGTGGGATCATTAGATGGGGAACAAATGCTAACTCTTTCATTCTATTCCACATTCTATATTCATTGTAAAGATTCTAAGGTTTTGTGCCTTTCTATGAGAGAAGACTACATTTTCTAATTTAGGCAAACCAGCTGGGGAATTACAGTGTACTTTGAAAATAACACAGGCTATAGAAAGAAAATTTGCATAAGAACTGAGCTCAAGAGGATTTAAGGACTAAGGGTATTAGACAAATTTCACTTCTAGACTGGCTCACAATCATACCCTGATAGTAATGGTCTTGAAGCTGGGTTTTTAGTTTGAAACTACATCGGTTCCAAGAGGACATAGTTGTGACTTTGGCTTGCTCATAGTTGTTTTTCTAGCTCCAAGCACATAACAGGTTCCCTGTAAATATTGGCTACATGAATGGACAAAGAGATATAATTTTTTTATTTACATCTTCTAATTTATTTGAAACTTTATTTAATGATCTTGTGATTAAAAACAAAGAACTTTCTATTTCAAATATAAATATTTGAATAAATTTTCTGAGTACTGTTTTTTTTTTCTGTGATTGAAGTTATGTATTCTAAATCTTCAGACTCCTCATGTCAAGGAATCCCTAATCTGCATTTCTTATTCTCTAAATATCCTTGCTGAGTGGTATTATACCTAGCACAATATTCCTTCTTCAACTGTAGAATCTGTGGGAACTCAATGATGTGAATTTATGAATCTTCAATTTTTAAAAATAACTTTGTATATTTCTAAGCAAAAATCTTTATCATGATGTTTGGTAGGAACCTCTGAAAGGACTTTTCATATGCCTAGAAATTAGTGCATACGCTATCTTCACTGATGAAAATATTTACTAAAAAGAATGGAAAAGAAAATAACCTTTCGTCGTTTTTGTTCCCCTTTTATGAAACCTAAAAGCATTTTGTTTTCCAGAGCTCCATAAAAGTTCAGCACATAAAAGGTTAGGAGCCTGACTTTTTTCTGTCGTGTATATCTTTGAAAAATTGGTTTATGAAGAGTCATACATCATGTAGCCAGACATATGGGAATAGTTAAAGATTAAGGTAAATAGACAAATTGAACTGCTTTAAATCATTTTCCTGGTTTCAGGAAAATGAAACCTATTTTGTTGATTACATTTCTGCTAAGGAATCAGAGGTTGATTCTGGTCATAAGTGTCCTCTTTCTTGACATACAGAAGTATTGGAAGACTGTTGTCATTATTTCCTTACTTCTTCCTTCTTTCTGGATGTACAAGGGACTCTAAAACGACTGGCATAGGTTTAGTTGGATTGATTGCCCATTGAATAGATGAAATAAATATCTATCAACAACTAAAAAATTATTTTAAAAAGTTAATTGCTTATTATAGCTATTAAATATCATAGTAAAAAGTTGCCCATCATGAGGCAACTTTTTAACTTACATCCATTTCTTTAATTACTATTAGGGGCTAAAGGCTAACATAGCGAAGTTAAGATACCTAACAAATGGTTAGCAGTTTTGTTTATGGACAGACTGATATCTACCTTCTACAGATTGATTTTCCTTTACTTGGATTTTATGTAGACCCAAAACAGAGGGCGAAAATCTGAGATACATCGTGTATATGTCTCAGGCAATCACTGAGGATATCTTGTAGTAAATTATGTTTTCTACTCCAATTCCACATGTGCTTACAAAGTTATTGTGTCCAATTCAAATTTTCTCTACTAATTTCCTCAAATAATTGTCTATATTCTTGGGAGATTTGGATTTACTGCATGACAATGTATATAGTTATCAGGTTCAAAATTTTTATTTCCATTCCATTCATATTATGAGGTTAAAAATATGTTGCTATTGTGATAAAAATATCTTAGTAGAAAAATGTATGAATTTATAATAAGCAAAGCAAATGGAATTTGAAATCATAAGACATATACTTTTTTGGAATATTTTCACAGTTTCTAAAATTTCCTGAACTTCAGAAATTAGTCCTCAGAGAAAACTTATTGTGTTAGCAAGTTATAGTTATGGTTTTCTTTTATTTTTGCTAATAATTACTGAAATATAGGTAGTGACTTGTCTTATTTTACATTAGAAGAAATAAGTCATTGTAGTTTTGCATAATAAAAAGCAGAAAATAACTAGCCAATAAATTAAGTGCACTATTTTGGCTTTAAATGATTTTAAGTTATGTCAGATTTCTTTAAAATCAAGAATAGACTGATCTTCTGACAGATGGGAATTTATATTTGAAAGCATCCTATTGGAGATGAGTAGAAAGTGAGGGAGATTGATGGAAAAAATATATTAGTGGAGTACTGTGATTCAAGGACAGATTATTATATTAATTCTATGATTCTAGTCTGAGCTTCTGGGTAACTAGTAAATTGAAAAAATTTTAGTTAAAATATATAGTAATTTTCTTTATTTAGTTTAAGAAAAAATAAAATGGAACTTTTCTTTCTTAAATAAGTTGAGGAAAATCTTGGGGGAAAAATTAAAAAACCTTACCCATCCATCAATTAAGGGTTAAAATGAGGAAAAAAAATTCTCCTTTGAAATCTTCCCTGACATTCTATATGATCTTGGAGAAGACATTTAATCCTTTGCATGCTAGAATACACACATAGAATGAAGACAGCAGTGTCTACATTTGATACTTTTTTTAAGGACAAAGTTGAGAAAAATAACCACTTTATAAAATATGGTGTATGATAAAGTATCAATAAAATCATTGTTTTTATGTTTTAAGAGTCACTAAGGTATTTCAAAATAGAATTAAAACTCTTAAAGCATTAACACTATTATGATTGAATGCACTTTTTCTAAAGTATTACACTCAGTATTTAAATGATGCTTCTAAATCCAATCATTTTAAATCATTTTAAAATTATATACAAAGATCAAGAGCATTTCAATTTTGAAAAGAGGGAAGAAAAGAAGAAAAAATGGGGAATAATAACTAAAAGACAATAGTAATAAACATTTTAGAAATGCAAAATATTGTTTGAAAGATAAACTTTTTTATTGTTGCTTTTTTTCCTTTTTTCACTTTGTTTTTTATTATTAGTTGTTCAAAACATTACAAAGCTCCTGACATATTATATTTCATACTTTTGATTCAAGTGGATTATGAACTCCCATTTTTACCCTATATACATATTGCAGATTCACATCGGTTACACATCCACTTTTTTACCTACTGCCATACTAGTGTATGTTGTATTTTCCTGCCCTTCCTATCCTCTACTATCCCCCCTCCCCTCTCCTCCCATCTTCTCTCTCTACCCCATCTACTGTAATTCATTTCTCTCTCTTGTTTTTTCCCCTTTCCCCTCACTTCCTCTTATATGTAATTTTGTATAACAATGAGGGTCTCCTTCCTTTACCATGCAATTTCCCTTCTCTCTCTCTTTCCCTCCCCCCTCTCGTCCCTGTTTAGTGGTGATCTTCTTCTCATGCTCTTCCTCCCTATTTTGTTCTTAATTGCTCTCCCTATATCAAAGATGACATTTGGCATTTGTTTTTTAGGGATTAGCTAGCTTCACTTAGCATAATCTGCTCTAGTGCCATCCATTTCCCTGCAAATTGCATGATTTTGTCATTTTTAGTGCTGTGTAATACTCCGTTGTGTATAAATGCCACATTTTTTTTAATCCATTCATCTATTGAAGGGCATCTAGGTTGGTTCCACAGTCTAGCTATTGTGAATTGTGCTGCTATGAACATTGTTGTAGCAGTGTCCCTTTAGTACACTCTTTTAAGGTCTTTAGGGAATAGTCCAAGAAGGGGAATAGCTGGGTCAAATGGTGGTTCCATTCCCTGCTTTCCGAGGAAACTCCATACTGCTTTCCAAATTGGCCGCACCAATTTGCAGTCCCACAAGCAATGAACAAGTGTACCCTTTTCCCCACATCCTCGCCAGCAGTTGTTGTTGTTTGACTACATAATGGCTGCCAATCTTACTGAAGTGAGATGGTATCTTAGGGTGGTTTTGATTTGCATTTCTCTGACTGCTAGAGATGGTGAGCATTTTTTCATGTACTTGTTGACAATAGTAATAAACATTTTAGAAATGCAAAATATTGTTTGAAAGCTAAACTTAATAATGTAAAAAGTAACATGCAACATGAAAATAGATTGAGACCTTTAAATTTAAAATATAGTCTGCCTGGCACGGTAGCACATGCTGTATTCCCAGTGGCTCAGGAAGCTGAGACAGGAGAATCTGGAATTCAAAGCCAGCCTTAGCAATAACGAGGTGCTAAGCAACTCAGTGAGACCCTGTCTCTAAATAAAATACAAAATAGGGATACAGGTGTGGCTCAGTGGTTGAGTGCACCTGAGTTCAATCCCTGGTACCTAAATAAATAAACAAACAAACAAACAAACTATATTTTGACTATAAAGTCATTTAGGCTATTTGAGCAAATGTATTCAGTATAGATTTACATTTAACTTTGTGTAATCCTTAAGTTGGATCCAAATTGTACTAAATCAGGATAGTATAGAATGCTAATGACCTCAGAGTACCATAAATTTAAAAACAGAAAAATTGGAGAATGAGGTACTAGAATTCTATAGATCCTGCAGGAGGGCTTCCCAGTATAATTCCCTTTGTGATCTGAGAGTCTTTTACCCCGATCCCTGAGCACTGGCCATGCAAGCTCCCCTTACACTCCACATTCATGGGAGGCTCAGTATCTCATAAGGCAGTGTTTTGGGCACAGTATTTCATAACTATTTTGCATAGTTGGATAATGAATATCTAGTATTGTCAATTTTGCCATATACTAAAGCTCTTGGAAAGTTTCTTCACTCTAGCTCTTTTTCAATAATAAATTTAATTACATTTGAATAATTGTTATGTACTGTGAATACAGGGATTTGGAAGGCAGCATATTATGAACATGGATCTTAGCATGTAGGACCATATAGCTTATTAAGAGACAGTTTAAGACCAATAATTACAATATAGCATAATAAGGGCAACAACTAGAGTCTGAACATATTACAGAGCAATGCTAAAAGAGGATTTAGTCCACTTAATAACCTGAGAGATTTCATCGAGCAATTGAAACCTATGATGAGTAATGAGAAGAAAGGGACTGTAGGTCAGAAAAAAATGCATATACACAGTCACTGAGTCTAAATAAGCTGTGTGTGGAAAACTGCAAGAGAAGTCAAATAAAGTTTTCTCCTTTATTTTTGTGATAGGTTTTTGAAAACAGCTTTATTGTGGTATTTTTATATATGAAAATATACATATTTAATGTGTATCGTGCTGAGTTTGAACTGAGCACCTCAATCAAGGCAATAAACATCACATCCCAAATTGTCCATGTGCTCTACCTTCTTGTGCTCATATGTGCAAGAATATTTAATATAAGATCTACCCCCTTAAAAATTTAAGTGCATTACCCAGTATTAACTTACAGTACCATGTTGTACAGCAGATCTGTAGACCTTATTTTTCTTACGTAACTGAAACTGTATATCCATTGAATAGCACCTCCCCATTCCCTCTACCCCCCAACCTTGGCAACCACCATTCTATTCTCTGCTTCTATAAGTCACATTTGTGGATTCTTGTGGTGTTTTCCTGTGACTAAATTATTTCATTTAGAATATTCTTATCCAAGTTCACCCATGATTTTTGCATCTAAATGTAATCCATCCCTGTTTGTTGAACTCCTCATTGAATGAGTGACTATTGTAAATGAGTGTTGAGTGCCATTTCCATGTCCCAGTTGCTATTCTAAGTACTGAGCACAGAGCAATGAACTAATCTTCTCTTATTAGGCTCACATTCTAGTGGGGGCAATAAGCAGAGTAAATAAATGAGATATGGAATGTAAACAAATAAATGTTAGGGAATGTAATGAGAGATAGCACTGTGAAGGAAGAGGAAAGGTGTTAGAATTTTAGATATGATGGCCATGTATGGTTACCATGTAAAGGAAACAGTATAGTGCTAATTGACTTTTTTGGGGGTTGATCATTCCTGGATAAGTCTTGAGGGCAAAGCCTCCCTGGTTTGTTCAAGAAGCAAGTCAGGGTTAGTGTAGATGAAGTGATATAAAAAAAGGAGATTAGGATGGGATTAGAGGAAAAAGAATTATTTTATACATCACTGCAAAAGATGTGAGTTCTTACCATGGGGAGAAGTTAAGTAGAGGATTGATATAGTGTGATTTACATTAAATCAGGATTATTTTGGATGTTCTTTTGAAAATAAACAAAAGTTGGCCAAGATCCAAAAGAAGGACCAGGTTCTCTGGGGATAGGGAGAGGAGTTTGAGATTTCCGTGGCTTGGATTAGGATGTAACAGTGCAAGTAGTAAAGATCAGCTATCTTTTCTATATTTTTAAGGAAAAATAGGAAGCATCAGCTGAAGGATAAAATGCAGAATGTGAGAGAAGTCATGGATGACTTAAGAGAGTTTATAAATGGAGAAGTCTTCTAAATGGAGAAAACTACAATAGAAGCAAGGCAAGCAGGAGCTATCAGCAGCTTCTTAGTTTGAGAGAACAAGTGAATATTCAGGAAAAACATGTTGACACATGAGTCTAGAGTTCTGGCAAGAAATATGAGCCAGAAAGATAAATAACTTTGGGAGTCAGCAGCATATAGTTGATGCTATTAAAAACTAGATGAATGATCAAGAGAATTAATGAAGATATAAATAAAAAGAAATCTAAGGACTGATCTTTGGGGCACTTCAGCATTTAAAAGTTAGAGAAGAGGTGAAACTGGCCAAGAAGTCTAGGAAAGGCTGGACATAGAGAGCAGTGGAAATGTGGTGAAATGATTTCCTGAAAGCCCCAAGAATAATGGGGTCAAAATGGACAGGGAGCCCAAAAGATGCAAGTGCTGCCACTAGACCAAGATGAGAAGTGATGATTGTCATCAGAGTTAACAACAGGAAAGTCATTGTTGGTTCCTATGTTTTGAATGTTTCTGTCCCCTAGAAATTGTTAGGATAGCATTCTAACTCCCAAGTCAGTGGTATTAGGAAGTTGAGCCTTATAGAAGTCACTAGTCACCACAGAAGAGCCCACATATTGATACACTATAGACCTTAGGGAGCTAGCTCAACCCTCTCCACTATGTGACAATACAACAGGAAGGCACTTTTCCATAAAGCACTTAGCAGACATTGAATCCACTGTGATGTTGATCTTGGACTTCTCAGCCTGTAGAACTGTAAGTATTAAATTTCCATTCTTTATAAGATACACAGCCTATGATATTTTGTCACAGCAGCTATATGGACTAAGAAAGTGATCTTGGTAAGAGGAGGTTGGTAGAGTGACTGGAAGGAAGACACCTAGTTACAATGAGTTACAGAGATAATGGAAGAAGAAAACTGGGAGCAATGAATTTAAATAGGGTTTTACTTTTTCCTTGTGAGATTTGGTATGAAAGAAAGAAGAGAGATGAGGATGTTAATGAGAGGAAAATGAGCCCATTTTTTAAGATAGGAGAAATTTATGTAAATAGAAATGATTCAATTAAAAAGAAAGAAAGAAAAAAACACTCAGGAGGGAGAAGGGGAAATTACTTGTGCAAAATTCTTGAGTAGGCAATAGGGGACAGGCTAAAATAAACATGTATGTTGAGGGGTTGGCCAAGTTAGAAATGAATTCTTCATCTTTTCTCAAATTCATATGTGTCTTGAAAGAAAAGTATCATATTTCTCTTTTTTTCTGGACTATTTTTTCAAGGATGTTTGCACAGCAAGTTAGATAGGTTTTCTTACTGTTCAGTATAATAAAGATAATGTCTCCCTATGGGTACAGGTCAAGAGAAGTTGTTCACATCCCATTATAAAATATTCAGGTTCCCTAAACTCAAAATTCCTTTCCTGTAATGCAACCCACTGCATATACAGATGTTGCTTATTCTCAATACAAAGCCCTGTGGATATCAGGGCCAAGGGAACTATATTAGGGTATAAAAAAAACAGAATTGATTAATTAATTAATTTATTGTAACAAATTGGTTCACACAATGATGGAGGCTGAATAGTGCAAGATCTGCAGTTGACAAGTTAGAGACCGAAGAAAGTTGATGGTGTAGTTGTAGTTCCAGATTGAAGATAGTAAATTGGGGGAAAAAAAGAGAATTCTTTTTGACTCAGATTTTTATTCTATTCAGGCATTCAACGGATTGGGCAAGACTCACCTACATTGGGGAGGGCAATCTGCTTACATCAGTACGCAATTGAAATTACCATATTTACCAGAAAACCAGAAACACCCCAAAATAATTTTAGACAAATATGTGGGGCCCCTATGGCCTGATTAGGATGACACATCACAAGAAAATGTATGTATAGTAGGTTCTGCATTTTCTTTTTTAAAAATAAAATTTGTTATTTTTATTTATAGATGATAGTAGAATGGAGTTTGACATATATACATGGGGTATAAGTTCCCATTTTTGTAATTGTATATGATGTGGAGTTATACTGGTCATGTAACCATTATTAACATAGAAATGTTATGTCCAATTCATTCTACTCTCTCTTTCATTCCCATTCCCCTTCCCACCACTCCGTCCCCCCCATCCAATCTGGTGAACCTCCATTCCTGCCCCTGCCCCCTAATGCTATTGTGAGTTAGTATCTGCATATCAGAGAGAACATTAGGCCTTTGGTTTTTTGGAGATTGGCTTATTTCACTTAGCATGATAGTCTCTGGTTCGATTCATTTACTAGCAAATGCTATCATTTCATTCTTCTTTATGGCTAAGAAATATTACATTCTGTATATGTGCTACATTTTTTCTTTATCCATTTATCTATTGAAAGGCACCTAGATTGGTTCCATAGTTAGCTATTGTGAGTTGAGCTGCTAACAACATTGATGTGACCACATTGCTATAGTATGCAGATTTTAAGTCTTTTGCATAAATGTGGATGAGTGGGAAAACTGGGTCATATAGTGGTTCCATTCCAAGTTTTCTGAGGAATCGCCATACTGCTTTCCAGAGTGTTTGCACCAATTTGCAGTCCTACCAGCGATATATGAATGAGGTACTGAAATTTCTAACAGTACTAAACTGTGCTTTGTATAAAAACCAAGACTCTCATGGCTTTTGGTAAGCTAACTTTTCAGGTTCAAAGTAAAATAAATAATTAAACTTAAATATATTAAAATTAAAACAATAAATTTAATAAAAAATAATAAAATAAAATAAAAATAATTATAATAAACAAATAAACTTCATAATTCTTGACAGGTAACATCTAGGATCTGGGCAATTTTCTATGTTAACAGAAGGGTAAGTAGGATTTATGATCATAGACGTGAATAGTTGTGATAACTCCAGTTATCTCAATTCAATTGGAGGCAAATTTATTAAAACATAGCAGGGATGGAAGAAAACCTATTGATGACTGGAAAGGACAAAAATGTCTAAAACTCTTATTAAAGAGGGTGAAAATGTGAACAAACAAGAATTTGTACAAATATTGTGCTCTTTTGTGGTACTAAAGAATATGTGTTCATGAATTTAAAGTGATACTGGATATGTGATTGAGAGTAGCTCAGTTGTAGCCTTGTTAAGATTCAATCATAGATGTAGGTGTAGAGGGTGGAAGTTCAGTGGAGAAAGCCAGCAAGAGCCAAGGGAGCTAAGGGCCTAGTAAGAGTGATTGTAATGATTGAGCTGTGAAATTTAAACTGGCTAAATAGGGTAGTGAAGGCATCACTTGGGAGTCAGTGAAGGGTGGTAGAATCAATGGATTGTAGACCTCATTCTCAGGGTAATCGAAGAAATTTGGGCTGTGGTCTAGAGGAAGTGAGCTGGAAAGATTATTCTGGTTATCTATCACACAAGCTATTCTTCCAAGTCTGCTATTTTATTCACATCTTGATTTTTTTTGAGTGTCTTGCTCAAAACAATATGGTGATATTTAATCTATTTTCTAAATATAAGAATGATATTGAAAAGATAAATGAAGTCAGTTGTGTGCTTTTTTTTAGAAAAGTCATGTTGGTTTCTAATGATTATTACATTCTTTGTATCATGTTCACATTGCTTTTCAAATGTCCCTAAAACATCTCTTTTATCATGTTCCTGGTTATTGATATTAGTTTCCTTGAACTAGTATTTAGAAAATGTTTTTGATGTGCCTCTCATAAAGTAAATATTTTCATGAATTTGTATACTAACGTTTTAATTATATGTTACCATATGGATCTAGAATATCCCCCAATGGAAAGGTTGATCCCCAATGTAGAAGTGTTCAGAGGTGAGGCCTTTGAAAAAGTTATTAGATCATGAGGCCTCTAACCTCACAAAAGGCTTAACCCATTGATGAAATTATAATTTGGCATTATTGGGAATTGACAATGGAAACTGTAGGAAGTGGGGCCTGGTTGGACTAAGTAAGCCAGAAGACACATGTCCTAGAAGGATATCTTTTTTTGTTTGTTTGTTTTTTGAAGGTAACATTTATTTGTTTGTTTGTTTTTTTTTCTCATTCAATGCTAAAGATCAAACCCAGTGCTTCGCACATGCTAGGCAAGAGCTTCCAGGCTTCTCTGAGGTAAGCAGCTCTGATACACCCTTTTGCCTTGATGATTTTCCTTACCTCAAACTCAGAGCAATGATACCAAGAGACCGTGGACTAAAATTTCTGATATTGTGAGAAAAAATAAATCATTCCTTCACTGAGTTGGTTTTACCAGGTATTTTGTCACAGTGATGAAAAGCTAACACAATATATAAATTATGGCCTGTATTAAAATATAAACATAATAAAATATATGATATCTAATTATAAAACTTTGCCAATTATAGAAATATAAAAAGAATGAGGAAAAGGTGAATGTAATATTAATTGTTTTCTTTTTTGAAAATAATTTTCAAAATTTCCCATTAGTAGAAAACTTTCTCATTAGATTTTAATAATTATGTTTTAGTCAATATCAATACTATTAATGAACATGACTATATTAGATCTCATGGAAGTATTATTGATTTTAACTCATAAGTGTCTGATAAAAAATGAAGAAGAATCAAGATCTTAGCACTATCAGTTTCTAACTATTCAGTTATATTAAGCCTGCCATTTGAGGACTACTTTGTAAAAATCTTTTAAGATTTCTTCCTCATTTTTGGTGTGTGTTTTATTAAAACTAGACAATGTGATCTGTCGAGATACTTAACTAGTGTGCTTAACTTACAACAGTTCAAATTGGAGCAAGGTCACCTGTCTTATTGAACTCCCACAGTTTCATCAGGTTATCTCAAGAAGCTATACAGCACATATGAGGTCTTGCATTTGGGCTCAAAAAGAAATTTCATGCCAATTTGTACATTAAATATTAGTATAGCTTTATATATTTATTATTTATAAGTGAGAATTTAAAGAGAAATTGTAGTATTTAACTTCCAACCCTAGTGAATTATCTCATTTCCCATCAACTTTAATGTCTATTATCTTATTCAGTCCAATTCATGGGAAAATCAATGTTTCTTTTTCATTGTTCTAGTTTCCAATCTATCATAGGAACTAACATGTATTCTGTGTTTATTAATATTTTGTGAATGAATAAATCAATATTGTCCCCTGATTAAAAAATCAGGAAACTGTTTGCAGTATTTGGCTATATTTTCTCTTCTATGATTTCTTGCAGCAGTTATAAAATTATATTTTCTTATCATCTTTCTAAAATAGAATATGTCTAGATCCAATCCCATACAGAAATTTTCCATATTGGAAAATATATGATCATCCCCCATTTAAAATGGTCTTTTCCTATCTGCAATGGCTGGCTACCCTTCTGTTGTTTTCTGTTTGTTCTAAAATATTTTCCTTGTAAAGTTTTTATAGCAATGTATATTCAGGGCACATATGAAATAATTTGATAAATATCTGTTTACCTATCATGATTCCAAGGATCAAGTTCAGATACTTTTTTCCTTAATAACTTCCCACATCCTCATCCCCAACATGAAGGATCTCTAGAGCTCTGCTGGCACTACATTTCCATCACAGGAAAGGAATTTAGTTTACATAGAGCACATCTTCTGAAATTCCTCAAGGCCCTGGAATAATTTCATTCCTTGGTACATGTCTCCCATGGTACTCATTTGGTAAAGATGTAAAGTATTCCTTGGAATTATTTCTTCACTTATGTTACTGTACTTCTCACCTCCATTTCCTTCAATACTTAGAAATATCTATAGTCCACCATTAATTAAAAGAATTTGTCTTAGATAATTTTGAAAACTGTTACTCAGTTAAAAAAATTAGTGAGGGAATAGGAAATAAAAAACTGAGGATGTGATTAGTTTATTCTAGTGTTTCCCTCTTCATCATGCTATTGGATTTTTTCCCCTAGTTTTTCTCCTGTTATGAAAGTGATTCTTAGGCTAAGGATATAGCTCAGTTGGTAGAGTGCTTGCCTCACGTGTACAAGGCCCTGGATTCAATCCTCAGCACCACACACACACAAAAAAAAATTTCTTACCTTCTTCATTGTTATTTTGCCATCACTGTACAGACCCATAGAGAAGTGTTGGTTCTGTCATGTATGTTACTGTGCCACACCCTCAATGACAAGTAGGGACTTTCTTTCAGCATGCATAGCACATGTGTAGCAGTATCTTTCCTTTACATGTTCATTACGTTTAGAGGAAAAAAAAATAAATTTCCCATTCCCTTGTCAGAATGTAGTCAACAGTTGAAGTTGCTTCCTGCTGAAATGGCTAGTTTAGGAGCACTGGGGCCCAAGGTCTACTCAGCTGCCCCTGGAACTACAAGAGATCAGCATCCCTGATACACCTGTAACATCCACTTGGAAGGACAGTGGGAATTTCTACTTTGAGAGACTGTCAAGACCACTTTTATCATATTTCATGTAATTGTTTATTTTCCTCAGGCAATATCTAAAGTCCAAAACTCTACATTTTTAATATTAAGATATTGCATCTTAATATTGAAGAACCAATAAAATAAGAATTTAGGGCTAGTATTAAAAGTCTTGTTGGGTTAAAAAGATAAAAATACATATTCTTTAAATGAGAAAAAAACTGCAAAAATATTTAACTTACATATAATAAGAATCTTCCTTTTAGTGTACAGTTTTATGAGACTTGATGAACATATAGAGCCATGTAAGCATCACCACAATCAAAAGGTAAACCAATTTCATCAATATAAGAAATGCCCAAGAATACCCCTGTAGCCTACTCCATTATCATCCCTGGGCCATAAGTCATTACTGGTTTATTTTCTATAGGTTATCATTTTGCATATTTAGAACTTCATATAGATGAATTTCTGCATTTTGCATTGTTTCAAGTCTGCCTTCCTCCACTTAACATAAGACATTTTGGGTTCCTTGTTGCTGCATGTTTCAGAACTTTGTTTCTTCCTCTTTGCAGGGGACTAGTGTTCCATTGTATGAATGTATCTAATCTAATAGTTGAAAGACATTTGAGATGTTTGAGTAATTAAATCTGTTGTAATGATTTCTATACAGTGTTCTGAGTGAACATAGTTATAATTTCTCTCAGATAAATGCAAAACATACACTGCTACCTAATTAACAATAATTTATGTACATCCATGAATATTCTATATTCTATTACAAATTCATTCTGGACTGCCACAATAGCATAGAAATCTTACTATGATCTTCTAAAAAGTTAACTTTCCAACTCTTCAGGCTTCTCGATTTCTCCAGACTAAATTTAATGTGAAGACCTTTGCTTCATTCTCTATTTAAAAAAATAGAAGACAACCAATGCAAAATCTGCCATCTCTCCCCACAGTCCCAAACCTTACTTTTGCATCCCTTTCCTCCTGGTTTTGTCCTCCTAGAATAGAAACACTTCTTGTATCTATCTCCTCAAAGAGGTTATTGCTAGGCTGTTTTTATTTATTCACTGTTTATTTACACCCATCTACTTACAATTCATTTCCACCCTCAGTGCCCGTGGAGACTACTTTCCTGTAAGTTACAAATGACCTTTATGATGCTAAATTCAATTGAGTTTTATTCTGTCATTATCTTACTCTAATCTATTGCATATTTGTCAGCATTTACCAATTCCTTTTGTTTCATTTTAAAGCCATTGATTGCTGTGGCTAGAATATTTAATACAATCAAATTTAATTATTTCAAGTCATTTGCAGAAATGTTATAAAGCAGTTTTTTTGTTTTGTTTTGGTACTGAGGTGCTTTAGCTCTGAGAAGCATCTACAATCCATTTATTTATTTATTTATTTATTTATTTGAGGCAGGTCTCTGTAGTTGTGACTCTAGCCTACACCCTGTGATTCCCGTCTCAGCCTCCTGAGTTGCTGGAAATACAGGCTGTGTCACTGAACCCAGCAGTGCAGCCTTTATTATTCTCTGTTTGACTCTATTATTATATTCTCCCCCCAAATATTTAGTTTTCAAAACTTTCAGACATACAGATAATTTTCAAAAATAGTGAAAAGAATGCTCATATGTCACGTTGTTTTTTCAATAGTTAAAAATGACATTTGATTTCTCTCTATACATGTCTCTAAATTGTATTTATCTACTTTTCTATAAACACAAACAAAATATTTTTTTTTTGTATTATTTGTGTGTGGATATTCAACTCTTCCATTTCCATTTGTTAAAAATTTCTTTCTTCATTGAATTACCTTATTAAGTTTGCTGAAAATCAACTGATAATACTAATGTGAGTATATTTCTAGACCATGTATTTATTCCGTCATCCTATGTGTCTCTTAATGCTAACACCAGTCTTTATTACCATAGTTTAGCAATGTAAGTTAATTTCAATTCACATACTGTAAATTTTCCAAACTTCCTCCTTTTAAAATTCAACTTTCTATTTTAATGCAGTTTTACATCTACACAAGTATTGAGAACATGGCAGAGGTTCCCATATAATCCATATTCAGGTTTCCTCATTATGAGCATCTTGTACATTGTCACAATTAGCAATACACTGTTAATACATTATCATTGAATGCTGTCCATACATCATTCATATTCCTTAGTTTTCCCTTAATGCCATTTTTTCCTGGTACAGATTTTATCCAGCAAATGACAGAAAATTTAGTAGGCATGTCTTCTCAGACTCCTCTTGGCTTTAAATGACAGTTTCTCAGATTTTCCTCTTTTCAATGACCTTGACAGTTTTGAAGAGTACTCATCAGGTATTTTATAGAATATATCTTGGCTGGGATTTGTCTGATGTTTTTCTCATGATCAGATTGAAGGAATGTATTTTCAGGAGGAAGACACAGAAGTAAAATGCCTTTTTCAAGACATCAAGGTTATATGATGGGTGTGTGCTATGCATACCTTGATGTTTATGAAGGGTATATACTATCAATGTGATTTACCACATGATTGATGTTTACCTTGATTACCTGGTTTGTGTTAGGGACCACCTCCTTGAGAACAGAGTATTATATAAATCATTTGGAATTTATCTACACAGAATATTCTCTCATTTGTCTATTTATGAAATCTTTTATATCAATAAATAAAATGTATTTATTTATGGATATGTTGTTTATACATTGGTTAATAATGAAATGATAATTTGTTTATTTTGTTGCTCCAGGTTTGCCCAATGGGAACTTTCAGTTGGCTTCTATTCCCATTAACTATTCCATCATAGTAGTATACTTTAGTTTTTTTTTTTTTTTTTTTTTTTTTTTTGGGGGGGGGAGGAGTTTTACTACAGCATGCTCCAAATTAGTCATGTATATTTACTGCTCAGTTCTAAAATCCGGAATTTCTCTAAGAATCCTAGGAGAATCTTATTAGAAATTACTATCTGAGTCCTAAGCATGTTTGTTACTCTTGTAATATTATTGCTTCCAGGCCCTCTTAGCCAATTGAGCAAAGAGACATGAATATGTATTTACATATCTATAAACATTTCTATACCTTCTATCTCTTTATTAAGCTAAACATGAGTTCATAAACCAACTCCAATCCATTTCCACATGGTTAATTCTAGCCTCCTTCCTTTATCCTCTATAATCTCTCATTTCAACAATGAGAAAACCTACTTAATGCTGTCTGCCATCCACTTACTTATGTGTTCAGTTTCTGTATTTATGCAAAGTAATTCTAGAATTGTAAGCTTATACCTTCAGGGAAGCAGTTTTGTCAACTAAAGTATAGTACTTGTGCATAGGTCCTTCTGCCATTAGTCTTACAGATTCTATCATTTCCCACATTACTAAGGTAAGCTCACCCCCAACCCCCAATCCCTTCAGTGAATTGGCTTCAGATACCTGTAATACAATTACATTGTTTTGTCACACTTGTATTCTATCCTGGAGCCCTGTGACTTCTATTTCCCTTTTTTTTTTAATAAGTGACTATGTTAAGCTTCTCTCTTGTTCTCTTGGTTTTGACAGATGCATTGTATCATGTATCCACTATAATCTTACCATACTGAATAAGTTCATGACCTACAAAATCCCCTGGCATCACTCATTAAACCCTCCCTCTCCAACCCTTGGTAGAGTAACCATAGTTTTGTCTTTACCAGATGTCATATGTTGGAACAATACAATATAGAAGTTTTTCAGTCGATCTTTTTTTTCCCTTAACAATATACTAGTAAGATTCACCATATCTTCAAATGGTTGAAGGGATCATTCCTTTTTTTTTTTAATCACTGGATGATTGTATTGGTCTGTTTGGGCTGCTATAACAAAATAACGTAAAATGGGAGGCTTATGAACCACATAAATTTATTTCTCATGTTCTAAAAACTGAAAAGTTCAGAACAGGACACTAGCAAATTTAATGCAAGTTCTTGCTTCCTAGATGACCATCTTTTTGCCACAAACTCACATGGTGAAAGGGGCAAGCAGCTCTCTCAGGCCTTTTCTTAGGATGCTCCCCACCTTCTTTATCTAATTGCCTCCCTAGAGCCTTACTTTCTAATACAATCAATTCAGGGTTAAAATTGGAAAAATATGAATTTTGGAAAGGCACTCAGACCATAGCAATAGTATTGCATTGTATGAATGTATCCAAATAGTTTATATAGCCCCAATGAAGCTCCTCTTGGTTGCTTCCAGTTATGTGATTATGAATAAATCCATTACAAATGTTCACTTGCATGTTCTTATGTGTATGTGAGTTTTCAGATTCATCAGGTAAACCCCTAAGCATGTGATTGCTGGATCATGTAATAAAACTGTGTTTAGCTTTGTATAAAACTGCCAAATTGTCTTCCAAAGTGACTGTAGTATTTTGCATCCTCATTGGCAACAAATAAGAGTTCCTGCAGGTCTTCAGGAATTAATAATTTTAGAATACTGGATTTTTATAAATTAATTAATTTTCCTTATTTGTTCTTTTTAGATATTCATGATAGGAGAATATATTTTGGCATATATACATGGAGTTAGAATGTTGGATTTAAGTCATTTACTAGGTGTTTAGTAGTTTCTTATTGTTTTAATTTTCATTTTCTTAAATACAAATTATATTAAGCATCTTCTGATGTACTTGCTTGCTACCTATATATCCTTTCACATTTTTGTTCATTTTTAATTGGCTGACTTTTTTCCTACTGTTGAACTTTAAGAGACCCTCAAATATTTTGAATATAAATCTGGTATCAGATATGTGTTTTGCAAATATTTTCTCACAGTTTCTGTCTTGTATGGTTTTTTTCCTGTCTCTCCCTTTTGCAGTGCTAGGAATTGAACTCAAATCTTTGGGTGTACTAGACAAATGTGGTGCTGCCGAACTACAACCCAGCCCCATTTTCGTTCTCTTACCAGTGTGTTTTCAGAGCAGAAGTTTTAGTTTTAATTTAAGAAGTCTAATTTATTATTTCTTAATGGATTATGATTTGATATTATATTTATTTTATGAACTCATCACTAAATGGAAGGTTATAATTTTCTCCAATGTTCTCCTCTAGCAATTTTTAAAAAATGTTTTGTTTGTTTTTTTAGTTTTTCATTGTTATCTAAAATCCATTTTTAGGTAACTTTATTGGAAGGTATAGCATCTGTATTATTTTACTTTTAATGGATATTCAATTCTTTCAGTGCATTTTGTTTCAAAGTCTATCATATCTTCATTGAATTGTTTTTAAGACTTTATGAAAAAAATTAGATGAGCCAGGCACAGGTGGCAAATGCCTGTATTCCCACCTACTCAGGTGGCAGACACAGGAAGATCGCATGAGCTCAGCAGCTCAGAACTAGCCTGGGCAACATAATGAAATACATTCTCTCAAAGAAAATCAGTTGACTACTTTTGAGAGTCTATTTAGAGGTTGTATATTCTTTTACCTTACTGTATATATCTATATTGCATATGTACATGTGGATTTATTTTAGCTTTAAAGTAGGTCTTGAAATCAATGAATTAGTTATTACTATTTTTCTTCTACAGTATTTTGTTGGTAACTCTGGGCCTTTTGATTCTGTATTTAAGGTTTAAAATCAGTTTGATGATATCTCCAAAAGAAGTTGCATGGGTTTTGAGAAAGATTCAGATAAATTTAAAGATAAAATTTTGAAGAATTGATAATTTAATAATATCAAGTCTTTTAATCCATGATCATGGAATATCTTTCAATTTTTAGACATTCTTTGATATAAGTTATCAGTGTTTTATAGTTTTTACATACAAATCCTATATGTAGTTTTTTTTTTTTTCAGTTTGTACCAATGTATTGCCTTTTGTGGTGATATTGGATATGATATTGTTTTGTGATTTCTTATTTTAACTATTTATTGTTGGCTTATAAGAAAGTAATAATTAGCCTGTGATTGACTTTGGATTCTGAGAAGTTGGTTTACTTATTAATCAGTCCCATTTTAATTTTTTTGTTGATTCTTTGGGAGTTTTCAATGTGGAAATTGTTATTTTATTTCTTACTTTGTAAAATGTATAATTATTGTTTCTTTTTCTTATTATACAAGCTAGAATTTTCAGTGTGATCTTGAATAGAAATACTAAGACATGACATCATTGTCTTGTTCCCAATCATAGAGGGAAAATGTCTAATCTTTTCACTACTAGATACAATATATTTGCTGTAGACTATTTGTGCACATTTTTTTTATTTTACTGAGTTGAAGGAGTTTTCTGAGTTTAAATAGGCCTAGTGTCATTTCTATTGAATTATATTGGTTAAAGCAATAATACAGTCCACTTAATTCAAAGAGAAGGATGATAGGTCCACTCTTATCATGAGAGGTATTTCAAATATGCAGTCATCTTTACCCATCATGGTTTGCCTTGAATTGTAAATAGTTTATATTTGTTCTACATGGAAAATATACTCACTTCTAAATCTCACTGTCTCATCCTCTTTCAGTATTATTATGAATTTCAAAATTTCATTCCACTTGAAATGAGGACTGGTATGTATTACACAGCTTTATGTATGGCTTCTCTGGAGCTTAACCTGTGATTAAGAGCTAAATTATCTTTTTTTTTCTCCACACACAATATACAATGATGATATAGTCATTAAAAACAGCAATAGACATGTTTGTTAAAAAAGGAGGGGAAAAACAGGAAGCATATGGGAATGTATGGCCCATAGCAATTGTGAAATCTAGTCAGGTACATGTGGCCATTTTAATTATTGGAGTCCAGTGCTGTTGAAGGATAAGATTCTCATCTGGGACATTGGATTTATCTTTCCATTCTATAAAACATGGTTTATGTTTGTAGCTGAGTAGTTTTCTCAGCTTTAATTTTATCTACAGAAAATTAGAGACCCAACTGTCTTTTTCATTCCGTAATGTAACTATATTTTTCCAGTCCAACTGGTATAAATCTTTTAAAAGCTTTGTAAACTTTCTGTGTATTAATTTACAATTCATTCCAACAGACAATACTACACCCACAAATATTTTCAAAATAGATTCTTCTATACTTAGAGCACTCTGTGAAGTTAAGAAGATGACCTCAAGATTTTTGTAAGCCTACTATTTTAACAAATATATTCTACAGGTTTTGCCTAAGAATTTTTTTTGTCCTTAGTAGTCATTTGGTCCAAATGAAAGAAACCATGAAAAAACACCTTTAGTCTTGCTGAGGTCTTAAAAAAGGGATTTACACGTTCACTCTTGGCTTCACTTTCACCCTCAGACCATGCATTACTAAGAGGGACCTGCATGTGACATCTTCTCTGAGTCTATTTCTTACTTTTTAGTTTGGAAAAGATGTCCTGAGATCTTAGTATTTTTTTCCAGGAGTTTTTCAGCAGTTTGGCTCTTTAATCTTTCATTTTGTCATAGGAAGTTAGGAAAATTTGAGCCTGCAAATCTTAGCAAGATTTCTGAGATCGCAAAGTTCTTTTATGTTTTCCATATTTTATTGTAAACAGTAGTTTTTCTAGCTGCTCCCTCTGTACATAACTCAACTGTATTTTATATTGGCCTTTAATAAAGTTTTCCTCATCATCCATAATGTTCCATTAGTCTCCCTAAGACCATTCAAAGGTTCATCAATAGTTCCATCCAGTTCCTGTCCACCATAAAACTTGAGTTTCAAATATTCTTTTTTAAATACTTTTTTAAATAATAGCAACACGTTTACAGGTATCAAATTTTGTCCTAGTTATCTATTTCTAAATAACAAATTACCCTAGGACTTAGATGCTTATAACAATATATGATTTAATACATTTCATGATTTTCTGACTCACTATTTTGATAGGGCTTATATAGCCCATACTTCTCTTTATGATGTTGAACAGTGCCATTTTCTAAGATTCATCTGGTAGATGGGATAGTCTGCAAAGTCAAGATTACTTTACAAACATGGCTGGTCCCTAAGTCTTTGATTTGACTCCTGGTCTGGTCTGAGTCCTCTGAGACTTTTGAACATAACACATTTATCTTAGTACTCAGTTCTTCTAGTAGATGGATTTAACATTGCAGTTCAAAATTCCCAAAGTATTTCAAGAGACAAAGAATTCAAGAGAGTCTTCTAAGGCCTTGGGCTGGAAACTGACTTGAGTATACATCCAGTATATTCTATTACTCAGAACAGTCACAAAACCCAGGCAGATTCAAGTTTAGTGAACATAGAGTCACTTATTTGGGGGAAGAATCTCAAAGACTCTTTTTGGTCATTTCTAATTTATCATACCTTCTATTTTCTATTTTTAATCAACTGTAACAAATTGATTCTTGAAATATGAATTTCTTTTTTGTCATAGTAACTGTTTGTATACTTTTACAAGTCTTGAAACTTGGTTACCAATTAGTAGTCATTCTGTTAGGAAAAAATCTATTTAAAAATAAAAATACATGTTAGAAATTATCTAGCCCTGTTTCTTGGAAGAACATACCTTTAAAAATGGAGGATCAGAAGCTTCCTGGTCAATGCCAGTTCTATTATCTATTACTCTTATAAGAACTTTGATTTCCTCTTTTATAAAGTAGGAATTTATATCCATAGTATTCATATAATTTAGTCTAAATTGCAGCATGTTGGGGAATACTAAAAATAAAATGGGCATGTTTCATTTGTAGTATTCTAAACTCGAGATATCTCAGTCAAATTTCAGGTTGTCTTTCTATTTCTCAAGACTTTTTTGATGGTCAATGTTATGATTTAAATGTAAAATATCCCCCCAAAACTTATGTGTGAGACAATGTGAGAAAGGGCTATGAAAGCCTTAATTAAATTAGTGCATTAATCCCCTGATAGGGATCAATTAGGTAGTAACTCTAGGCAGGTAGGGTGTACCTGGGTGTGGGTCACTAGAGGTTTGCCTTTGGGGTATATATTTTGTCTGTGGTAAGGGGAGTCTTTCTCTGTCTATGTTTTCTGATGCCATGTCCTGATTGTCCTAGTCTGCTTTTCTCTGCTATGTCTTTCCTCCATGGTGTCCTGACTTAACTCAGGTCCTGTGAAATGGAGCCAGCCATCTCTAAACTGAGACCTCTGAACCCCCAAATAAACTTTTCCTTGTCTAAAATTGTTCTTCTCATGTTTTATTGGTTACAGTGGTGAAAAGGCTGACCAAAAGAATCAAATATATCAATGAATATTCAAAAATATCAAACAAAATAGAATAAGGTAATGATACACATCCAAAATTTGGGGGATAATTCTTATCATTAATTTAGTATTTCTAAATCTGTTCAAATTATTTTCACAATAATAAATGTCTACTGCTGATATTTAATTGAAAAATTGTCATAATATATTTTAAGGTAATTCCTTTGATCAGCATCCACTTAGGCATGGTAGTCTTTCCTGATCTTTTACAGCAACTCATGTCTTTTTAGTTGAACAATTGTCAGATTAAGTAATATTGGATCCTTTATGTCTTATTAATATAGTTTGATATTCATTAAAGTGGCTCCTCAGCGGTTTTAAATTACAAATCTCAGGACAATTTTCAAACTCATTACTCATTAAATAAAGCTATCCTTTTACTTAACTACAAATGAAAATCTTTAGCTTAGCACTTGCAAATTGAAACAATTCTAAAACACTCCAATTCAAAATAGTTTACCATAGACAATAGACAATATTCATTCTTATTTTCCAGGTCCAGAATATAAGGCTGCACTCTGGCATTATATTTTGTGAATTCTCTCCTCATTCCTGCATTGTTTGTCTTGCTGTTTGATTCTGATACAGTAGGATCAGCATATGGGGAGCTGTATTCTTGGTAATCCTGGGGCAATAAAGACATGGAAGAATGACTCTGAACAAAAACTTAAAGCCAACTGCTCTCAAATATAAAAGTGCTCTTCAAAGACAGGAAATTTCTTCTTTGTGGGAAATGGAGGTACTCAGTGACTGGCTGGAACTCAGGTGTGAGGGGACTGAGAGAACAAGGTCAGATCTTGCCTAGAAAAATTTTGACCCAATTAGCTGTCCAAGGAGTAATGATTAATCCATGGCCTCACACCATTCCAGTATTGGACCTTGGATTTTTATTTGAAGAGAGTTTTATCTTACAAAAAAAGCAATTGTGATCTCTGTGTTTAGAATCTATGTAATATATGTGAGATTTGATTAACTTTGCTAAATGTACAATAATAAAAATGAGTGCTTACAAAATTTAACAAGAACATGGAAGATAAAGGTGAGTTTGGAGGTTTGAAAAATTCCAGGGAACTTCTCCTAACAGGGAATATTCATCTATTAGAGTGCTTAGTTCATGTTTGGGTTCAGATTGGGGAGTGTCACCAAGGTGTTATGAAGGAAGCTCAGGAAGTGCTATCATGTACACATACACAACACTAGAAAACTACTTCAAAGTGAAGTTTTAAAAACCACTACCATAACCCAATTCATCCAAGATTTGATACGCTTATGTCATTTGTAATTTAATGTTGTATTTGTTTAATTTCTCATAGATTTTGCAGTATTTCATAGACTTTGCTTAGAAATGTTATTTTAGTGTATATTTTCCTTCTATTCTAGGCTTTTTCTAATGTTAGATAACAAATACTTTCTTGTGGATTAATAAAAACTATCAATGGTGCCTGCTTAAGTGGCCTCAATCTGAAAAGAAGTATCAGCTTTGCACATATTGTCAACAACAGACTTAAGCATAGTGTGAATCATGAGTTCCCACTGTAGTATTAAGATGAAAACTACAGCACTCTTTTCCCCTTTTAAAGTATGGCATTTCATTCTTCTGTCCAAATAATAATAATTAAAGAAACAATCCACGGTGCATGGTGTCATGGCAATATTTGGTAGAAGGTTACTTGTTTTGATAATTTATTTCACCAGCAGTTTTAATTGTAAGAATCACTTACTTAAAAGTAACTGTAATATTCACAGAAAACAGTTCTACTGTTTTCATTTTGAAGAAGTTGCATTACATAGGATGAAAGAGACTTTTCTTTCTTTGATCTCCTTGTCCTTACATTTCTTTATATCTGCAAGAAATTTGTATATAACCACTTTTTACTATATAAGATATTCAAAGTTGATAAAATGAATGTTCAAAGTCTTCAAAGGTTTATAACAAATAAGACTTTAAAATTCTAGCTAGTAATCTTTGACATTAGGAAAATATCCAGAACAATAGTGTTCTTTGAGTTGATATGATTAAACTGTGAACTAGATACATTTTATTAATTAAATATAATGCTATTTAGCATTTAGTTCTGAGATGATAAAGCTAATGTTATTTGCTTTAACAATCCTTCTCTCAATGAAAATATACACTATGATTGAATTATTGCCAGTTACATAAGTCTTTGTGCTTTTTGTAAGTTTTTCATTTTAATATTAAATATAAAATCAACTATTTTCTAATTATATTTGTCTTCATCATATTCATATCCATAGTTCATATTAACCCTGTTTCATCTTTCTTTAAAGATTTTGTGTATGTGTATGGTACTGGTGATTGACTCCAGAGCATACCAGACAAATGTCTTATCATTGAGTCACACAAAAGCCCCATAATTTCTTAGAATGTTTCAAAATGAGGAAGTTCTAATTTTTATGTATTTATATCAAGGGTTAAAGTACTTTATATCTCAAATGTTGAGTTTTGATTATGTTTAGTTTAGATAATGTTACTAATTATTATACACCACAGAAACATTTTTGTTCAAATATTTGCTTTTTGCCTATGTTGTTGTATTATCTATTTTACCTTTTTCTTAATGAACATCATAGCCCCATGATCATATTATATTTCATTTTTTTTTCTTTTTGCAGTGCTGGGAATCAAACCCAAGACCTCAAATATGCTAGGCAATTGCTCTAGAGAATGAAAGTGTGCTAGCTCTATGACACTGTCAGAAGAAGGATGGAAACAACTAATTCAATATCTATGCTGGCCTTTGAGTTATTTGGTGAGGATAGGGTAAGAGTGGGGAAAGGAGGAGATGGAAAGAGGTAGTAACACGTGCTGGGGTTGTGGCTCATGCTTCTAGCCTGTTTTTAATAGTTTTTAAATTGATTTTTTATTAATATGATCTTTATATTTTTAGTATATTTGATGAAATAGTTCTTATTTTTCCATTTTATTTTTTCCTATCAAATTACTCACAATTCAGCTAATACTAGTAGGGTAAAATTTATTGAAAGATTATTTGTACCTAATTAATTCTTAAACTATCATGGCCATTATGATAGAGTGGACACAGCATTGCAAAACCACACAGGAGAGCAAGGATGGTTTTTCCTCACCTGATACCACCTCTCAGATATTTTTTATTTAGTACTTGGGAAGTGTGGTGGTTACATTTGTAAAATAGATAAATCAGAATTAAACTATTGGAAAGTGGGAAAGTCTGTTGAGTTTCATTCTCATTCTATGATCCCAGATTCCCTGATCTTTGATTTCCTTCTTGGTGTGGAGCATTTGTATTTTTGATGTTTGTTGATATAAACACAATTTTTCCTATAACCCTTAGTTTTTAACTTCCATTTAGAAAAGCTTAGACAATGTCCTTACTCTTTCCCATCTCACATTATGTATATTATATGCTTACACAATATCAGGTGTAAAATTATTGGGATGTGACTTGATATGATTCCAGTAAGGAAACTGAGTGTGAACAGGTGGTGAAAGCAATATAAAAAGAAGTGTATGTCATACATAGAAGAGAATGAAAGTGTGCTAGCTCTATGACACTGTCAGAAGAAGGATGAAACAACTAATTCAATATCTATGCTGGCCTTTGAGTTATTTGGTGAGGATAGGGTAAGAGTGGGGAAAGGAGGAGATGGAAAGAGGTAGTAACACATGCTGGGGTTGTGGCACAGTGGTAGAGCACTTGCCTTGCATGCATGAGGCATTGGGTTTGATCCTCAGCACCACATAAAAATAAATAAATAAGGATATTGTGTTCATCTACAACTTAAAAAATATTTTTTTTTAAAAAAGGAGGTAGTAACACAGCTCAAGGGATGGATGTGGCTTTTGTCAGAACATTAAAGAATATCTTCAATTTCACAGTACAGATAATATTTTAAAATAGCTAATAAATAAATGATTGATGCTGACCACTACTATGAAATATGGTGCTATAACTTCAAGGTTTGTAGTGAGCCACTATTGACATCTCTGTGACTTACCTCAAGTCTTACTTTAAGTTTGTGAAGTTTTTAAGGGAGTTTCATGATTCATGGGTACCCATTAAATGATCGATTTTTCTTTATTAGATTTTTTTCTGCAATATTGCTTAATAAAATAACATTGGGATTATTACATAAAACCTGATACTGAGATTATCTTTAAGAATATTTTATAATAAGTCTTATTATAGTCTAAGCCTATCTCCCAAAGATCCACTTGTTAAAGGCTTGATCTCAGGGATGTGCGTTTAGGTGGTTCTGTGGACATTTTGGAGGTGTGTACCCTTATAGGAGGTACACACCTTAGATCACTGGGAGTATGCCCTCAAAGGGGACTGTGGGACCCCAATTTCATTTTTCTCTGTTTTCTGGCCCCTGATGTGAGAAGTTTACTCTGTCATGTGACTTGCACCATTACCATCTGGTATCCCCACTAATGGCCCAAAGTGACAGAGCCAAACTTTCTTGGACTGGAAACTCCAGGACTTTGAGTTAAATAAACCTTTTCTTTTTTATAAGTTGCCTCAGGCATTTTGTTACAGCAATGAAAAGCGTAGTCTGAAGTTGTAGTCTTCAGTTAGTCTCAAGTGTCTTGTAGAGAAACAAAAATTTAGAGTTGTAGAAATTAGATGTGAAAAATAGATTTTCCCCACATTTATATTGGTGTATTATAGTGGTACATAATGGTGGTATTTGTTGTTACATATTCATAAATGCACACAATATAATAATATAATTTGGCCAATATCACACCCCAGTACTTTCCTCCTCCATCCCACATACCTTTCACATCCCACCTGTTGGTCCATTTCCTCTACTGATCTCCCTTCAATTTTCATGAGATCTACCCCCATCTTTCTTTTCCTTTTTCCTCTCTAGCTCCCGCTAGAGAAATGAAAGAAAACATACCACCCATAACCTTCTGATTTTGACTTATTTCACTTAACATGATGGCCTTTACATTCATCCATTTTGCTGCAAATGATGTAATTTCATTTTTCTTTATGACTGAATAAAACACCATGGTGTGTGTGTGTGTGTGTGTGTGTGTGTGTGTGTGTGTATATATATATATATATATATATATATATATATATATATATATATATATATATATATATATCACATTTTCTTGATCCATTTATCCATTGACGAAAATCTAGGCTAGTTCCATAGTTTGGCTATTGTGTATTGTGCTGCTATAAGCTGGGTATGCATGTATCACTATAGTATAATCACTGTAATTCTTCAGGATAAATATGAAGAAGAGTTATAGCTGGGTCATATGGTGGTTCTATGCCTAGTCTTTTGAGGAACCTCTATATTGATTCCATAGTAGTTGTACTAATTTATAATCCAACCAATGTGTAAACATGTTCCCTTTCTCCATATTCTCTTCATCATCTATTGTTATTTGTATTTTTGATGGCTGCCATTAAGACTGGCATGAGATGAAATCTCAGTGCAGTTATGATTTTCATTTTCTCTAATTGCTAATGATGCTGAACACTTTTTTCTATATTCGTTGATCATTTGTATTTCTTCTTTTGCAAAGTATCTGTTTAATTCATTCCCATTTATTAATCGGATTACTTCAGTTTTTGGTGTAAAGTTTTTTGAGTTCTTCATATACTCTAGATATTAACCCTCTGTCAGAAGAGTAGCTAGCAAAGATTTTTCTCCCTTTCTACAGGTTACTTCTTCACATTCTGAACTGATTCCTTTACTGTGCAGAGCTTTTTAATTTGATGCCATCTCATTTATTAACCCTTAAAAGTATTTCCTGAGCTTTAAGGGTCCTATTGAGAAAGTCATTGCCTGTTTCTACACCCTGGAGTTTTGAACCAATGTTTTCCTCTATGGGTTGTATCGTTTCTGATCTAATTCCTAGTTCTCATTCTTCTACATATGGATAACCAGGTTTTCTAGCACTATTTTTTTTAATAGGCTGTATTTTCTCCAGTGTATGTTTTTTGGCATCTCTGTCAAGGGTTAGATAACAAGATGCATGGGTTTGTCTCTTTGTCTTCTATTCTGTACCATTAGTATGTATGTCTGTATTTATGCAAGTTCCATGCTATTTTTGTTACTATAGCTCTATAGTATAATTTGAAGGTTTTGTGATGCCTCTATTATTGCTTTTTTTTTTTTGGCTTAAAATTGCTTTGCCTATCCTGGGTGTCTTTTTTCCTTCAAAATGAATTTTAGGACTTTTTTGTAGTTCTACGAAGAATATCATTGTTATTTTGATGGGGGATTGCTTTGGAATATATATATATTCCAAACACAATATATATTCCAATACACAATAGCCAAACTATGGAACTAGCCTAGATTTTCACCAATGGATAAATGGATCAAGAAAATGTGATATATATATATATATATATATATATATATATATATATATATATATATATATATACACACACACACACACACACACACACACACACACCATGGTGTTTTATTCAGTCATAAAGAAAAATGAAATTACATCATTTGCAGCAAAATGGATGAATGTAAAGGCCATCATGTTAAGTGAAATAAGTCAAAATCAGAAGGTTATGGGTGGTATGTTTTCTTTCAACAACAAATACCACCATCATACATTATAATGGTACATGATGGTGGTATTTGTTGTTGTTACATATACATTTTACATATTTGTTGAGATATATATATATATATATATATATATATATATATATATATATATATAGTTTTGATAGTATGACCATGTTGATGCTATTATTTCTGCCTATCCATGAACTTGAGAAGTCTTTCCATTGTCTGAGTTCTTCTTAAAATTCTTTGTACAATATTCTATAGTTTTCATTGTCAAGTTCTTTAACCTGCTTGGTTAGATTTATTCCTATGATTTTTTAAAGGCTATTGTTAATAGAATTGTTTTCCTGATTTATTTCTCAGCAGATTCATTGTTGATATATAGGAAAGCTGTTGATCTTTTTGTTTGTGATTTTCTAATCTGCTACTTTGCCAAATTAGTTTATCATCTCTAGCAGTCTTCTGGTGGAATTTTTTTTTATCTTCTAGGTATAAGATTGTCTCAGGCATTTCATTATAGTAATGCAAAACTGACCATATATCCTACAGTTAGCCTTAAGATTCTTGTAGAGAAACAAAACTTTAGAGCTCTAGAGATTGGATATGAAAGATATATCTATGGAAAAAAAAATTAAACAAAAATTATGTGGATAAATGAGACTTTACCAGGAAATGAGGAACGGTAAATGAATGGAGTTGGAAAATATCATGCTAAGTGAAATAAGCCAGTACCAAACTAATTTTCAGAAAAGGAGGAATTCCATAAGTAGAGTCTTGGAAATGAGAAAACAAAGTATGGTCAGAGTATGTTCTTTTTCAAAGTTGAAATGAGGGAAAGGGAGAGATCATGAGGTGGAAATTATGTATCATGACTTTTGCAACAGTAACTAAGAAATATCAACAATTCATCACTATTAATCTAATATTTTAGAAAAGATGAAAAGAAATATTGTTCCTTGGCTTAAGTATAATGTTGTACTTAGTTTATATTTAATATTTTAAAAATATTTAAAATATAATCTATATTTATTATATTGTAAGTACATTTATAAATTACCACATTTTCTATGTGGTGATGGGAACTTTTGTGATATATGTCTATTATCATACACTGAGAGCAAATGTTTTAATAGATACTATTTGATAATCTACTGAATAGGGACAACATTGTGTACCATTTTGATCTATTGGCTTTTATGATATTAAAATATTGGCACAATTTCCAAATTCACATATTTTTATTTATGCATTCATCTGTTGAGTTGTGGAAAAAGTGATTATTTTAAGCTAATTTTGTATTCAAACTTCTTTGAAAGTACCACAAAATGTTAGATCTTTCAATTCTTCTTATAGTTTGAAATGTAAATCAATTAACATTCTGACTCTCTAATAATTCTTCTAATAAAAGATTTTTAATTGCCTTTATTTTAATTGAGTACTAATGCTCTATTACTTGGCATTTCATGATTCTTCTAAGATAATAGCTGAATCCCAAAGTCATGTCTTTTGACAAAGCCTCCAAGAAACCATGCAGAAAGAGAAAAGGAAATAGCATTAGCCATAGCTTATGTTTAGACATAACTAGGGGGAGATGACTGCAAGTTTCAACTCACACAAATTGAGTAAATCAACATTCAAAATGAGAACAATGTTCTGAACCTTTCAAGAAAGCAGAGAATTATCAAAGATTGAACAGAGAAAAGGAGGATGAGAGGGGAATACCACTGTGGATGCAATTTGAATCATGTCAGTCAGTGCTGTGTGAGGCTGATTATGAAAAAATCTGATAAAGAGGGCAATTAAATTAAAGGTAGGAACTTAGAATGTGCTTTGGACCAGAGAATGTGTCACTTTTGAGGAGAATAGTACCTCTATGAGATCAAGTAGCAGCATAGAAATAGGAGGTACTAACCAGAGGTTTTGTATGCAAGAAAAAATAGGAAGAATTTGATGATAAAGAGCCAATGAAACAGGAAAATGCTCAGTTATTAATTAGACCATCTGTGAATATACACCCAAACCATAAGATTCAAAACAGACACATATAGAAAACCAAATAACCTAAACAATAAATGGACTAAGGAACTGAAAAGATAATTCACAGAAGAATATATATAATCTATAACAAATATATGAAAAAAATGTTCAACATCTCTAACAATTAGAGCAATTTTGATTTGTATTTCTCTAAGATTTCATCTCACTCTTGTAAGAATGACAATTATCAAGAATACTAGCAACAATAAGTGTTGGCAAGGAAGTGGGGATTGCTGGTGGGATTGCATATTAGTGCAACCACTCTGGAAAGCAGTATGGAGATTCCCTAGAAAACATGAAAAAGAAGCACGATTTATCCAGCTATCCCACTCCTCAGTCTGTACCCAAAGGAAGTAAAATCAACATACTGCAGTAACACAACCACATCAACATTTGTATTAGCTCAATCACAATAGCTAAACTATGGAACCAACAGAGATGCCCTTCAATAAATGAATGGATAAAGAAAATGTAGAATGAATATATGAATATATATATATATATATATATATATATATATATATATATATATACACACACACATACACACACACACAATGGAATATTATTCATTATTCAGCCTTAAAGAAGAGTGAATTATGGCATTTTCAGATAAATGAATGGAGTTGGAAAATATCATGCTAAGTGAAATAAGCCAGTCCCAAAAAACCAAAGGCCAAATTATCTCTCTGATATGTTGATGCTGATCCCTAATGGGATGGGGAGGCAAGGGATGATTGGAAGAACTTTTGATTGAGCAGAAGGGTGTAAGGGTAGGGGAGTGGGTATTGGGGTGGAAAGATGATGAGTGAAATGGACATTATTATCCTGTGTACATGTATGATTGCATGAGTGGTGTGACTCTGCATCCTGTATAGCCAAAGAAATGAAAAGTTGTGCTTAATTTGTATATAATGAGTCATAATGCATTCTGCTGTCATGTATAACTAATTGAAACAAATTTAAAAAAAATTAAAAATAAGAGCTGACCAAACTAAGGAAATAATTTAAGGAAAGAATAACCATATCAATAATTCAGATTCATTACAATGTGCCCTCAGGAAAGTAGGTACATTTGATAAAAGCAAAAAAAAAATAGTAATTAGAACAAAAAAGCTGAAAGAATAGAATGATCAAGAGCAATTCTGACAATCATGGAGAAAGAGACTGTTGTAATTGGAGTCCAAGAACGAGAACAACAAAAAATGTGATTATGGAAGTGAACTACAATTTAAAATGATGATCTAAGAAAATATCCCAGAAATAAAAGAAGACATGATTATACACACTGATAAATGTCTTCCATACACTGAAAATTTTGTTTTTGAAATCTATTCTAGTAAAATTAGTGTGCTATAAGGATTGATTTTTTTTCTTCAGGTTTTTCAGACTTAAAAGGCCACTTAAAAAGAGAGGAATACCAGCTCACCTCTGGAATTCTTGACAGCAATATACAAATCAAGATAATTGAAGAAATGGATAAATGTTTTCAAGAAACGCTAGGGTAGAATGACTAAGATTTCATATCTAGTCAAATTTTCTTCAAAAAGTTATGCTTAGGGAGCGATATTGGCCAAAATAAATTGTTAGATTGTGTGCACATATTAATGCATAACAACAAATTTCCATCATTATTCACAACTATAATGCACCAATAAAAACTCTGAAAAGAGAACAAAAGTTATGCTTAAGAACTGGATATGGAGATTACTGGCACACAGTAGGAATCCCAAGGACTTTGGGAAGCTAAGGAAGAAGGATCATAAGTTACAGGGCAGCCTTAGCATCTTAGTGGGATCTTCAGCAATTTAGCAAAACCTGATCCCAAAATGAAAAATAAAAGGCACTGGGTATATAGCTCAGTGGTAACGTGTCCCGGGTTTAATCTCCAGAACTATACTATACACACACACACACACACACACACAACACACACACATATTATATATATATATATATATATATATATATATATATATATATATATATATATATTATGTTAAAGAAAAACAGTTTAAACTTGTAAGAGTTTGTTGTGGTTTGGTATCCCTCAAAACCCTCTGAACCCTCTCATATTGTGTGAGACAATATGAGAGGGTTCAGAGGGGAAAGGATTAGGTTGTGAGAGCCTTAAACCAATCAGTGAATTAATATCCTGATGGGATTAATTGAGTGGTAACCAAAGACAGGTGGGGTATGGTTGGAGGAGGTGGGGCATTGGGGGGCATGGTTTGGGGTGTATATATTTGTGTCTGGCAAGTGGAGAGCTATCTCTCTGCTCTCTGATCATAATGTGAGCCACTTCCCTCTGCCACACTCTTCTGTCATGATGTTCTGCCTCACCTCAAGCCCGGAGGAATGGAGTCTGTTGTCTATGGATTGAGACCTCTGAAGCTATGAGCCCACAAATAAACTTTTTCTCCTCTTCAATTGCTCTGGTTGGGTCCTTTAGTCACAGCAGTGAAAAAGTTGACTAAAACAGAGCTCAAATATATATATATATATATATATATATATATATATATATATATATATATATATATATATATATATATATATATATTCCTGAAGAAGAATATACTTTGGAGCTATCTACTCATTTTGCTAAAGGAATTTGTGACAAATACAATGGGTAGTGAAAGTTAAAAATGTTTGGATGGATTAAAGTATGGAAGAGGAGCATGTACTTTGGAACAGTGCTTGACAAAGAAATAGTACAACTAAAAAGGAAATGAGAGAAGGGAGAAAGTGTTAGTAGTAAAAGCTCATGAAATAGTATGTCATTAGCATTTTGGAGTAAAAAGTCACTAAATTACTATTTCAAGCTGAGAAAACAAATAGGAGAAGCTTAAGTAAAGAAAAAGAAGAATAAGGACAACTTAAGTAAATATTATCCCAAAAGTAATCATTAGGAAATATACAAACCTTTTTATCAAAAAAATTTAAAAAAAGACTCCTGACCTCCATGAAGTGAGAACAGGGATCCTATGGGTTAAATGAGTTGTTCCAAGCCCTGCAGTAGCTATCACAGAGGTGGTTGGGTTTTTTCATGACTCCAGAACACATAATCTACCCCCCACACTCAGTAGGCCTCTAATTTGAGAAGAAGGGCAGTATTAACTGCAGACCCATTTTATCTATCCTGGTTCTCAGGAAGGGTGTCCAGGCTACCATGACATTAGGCAAATGAGGTTCATGGGAGCATACTTTGGACACCATCTTGGACTGCTCCCTGTATGGGAACCTCCAGCCAGAAGGTTAGGATGAATGTCAACATGGAAAAGTTGAAGGCCTTGTGGGGGTGTTTTTGTTGGAATTGTGGTCATTTGTATGATGGTTGGAAAAGATGACTGGGTCAACCTCAGCTTGAACTCTGTTGTGATTCCCATTAGAGACTGAGTTCTGGAACTGACCTCAGAGAAGAATTTCCATGAATAGTGTTGGGATTTGAGGAGGCCGAGCATGAGAGGTGCCCTTGGAAACTGAGATCTAGGCCAGGGTGGCTTTCTCCACTGCACTGGGAATCTCAGCCATGATGTCACATGATTTTCTTATTAAATCCTTTTCAGCCATAGTTGAGAGCCAAAACACACATGGACCTCACATTTTGCACCCCAAAGGGCCTGGCTTCCTGTGACCTTTTGGCCACTCTTTTGAAAGACTTCCCTGTGTGAGTTGTCCAGAGCTTTCTTTGAAAGGATATTCTTCACCACTTAATGGTTACTGAAAGAATCGAAACCCACAGTTCCGCCTACTTCATCCTTGAATGATGGATAGACCAATAGCATGAAATATTTGAAATTCCCATGACCAGAAAGCACTGGAGGACCTTTGGATCTCTAGTTGCTCATCATGACTGAACCAGATAGTGCCTTTATTGACCGGAATTCATGAAAAAAGGTTTAGAACAGAGATTCCATTGAGTTGGATTCTGCTTGGAACTGGGTCTGGAGCTGTGGAGTGCAGGTATGTGATAAAACATCTGTGGTGGGGCCATGTGGATCTGCCATTGGCTTCCAAATGACATGTGACTGACATGAGGCAGCCATCAGACCCTTATATGTAAAGGCATCTTATTGTGGGGAGAGGTTTTGGGGTGATGCTCAGAATCAGGTTGCTATGCTCAAGTGGAAAAGATGTATAGGATAGCAACCCAGTTGGTGTTTTCTCCTTCAGACCATGACTCACCACACATGACAGACTTCCTCCAGTGCTGTGTCCCAGTTGACAGTCTTGTATTTCATGAAGCAACTACCAAATTCCCAGTGAAACTGAAAGAAAAGCCATTGGAGGATGACCCAATGGCTTCACAATTCACACAGAGAAACATTCAACCCCCAGTTGACACCATTTATCTACAAAGAAAGGATTTGGCTCTGTTGCCTCAATTTCACTGGAAATATTAAACCATGTACTCCAGTTCACATAGATGCAGACCAGCTTTGATGGTCTCATTACAAAGGAAGCTAATGCTCCTAACACCAACATATATTTCAAGAGCCCAAAGCTCAGAGGCAGGTTGTCAAGAAGTCACTAGGACAGCACAGCGCCATGTTTGTGGAATGTTTACCCTTTCCCCTACTTTTGTAATCTCCTCTGCCACCTCCAGATGTGAGCTCCTGAGGATTTTTCATTCCACATATGTATTCACAGATTTTCTTCCTCTTCTGCTCTAATTGTGTCTTACATGGGGTGATGGTAATGTCAATGTCAAGGCATTGTTCTGGATGACAGTGGGAAGTTTTTTGTGTAGCACATATTTGCATACACATTGGATACATTTTCCTATTTTCCATTCAACTTATTGAATCTCTGACATTAACCCTTACCCTACTAGACTCTGACTACTAATCCTAACATTATGGATAAAAATAACCTAAATGAAAAGAATTACAGGCAGTTTATAGGAGGCATGTTGTATACTTGGACTTGCCTTTTGCTTTATCAAGGGTTGTGTTATAAAACTAGTCATTTTTTTTTCATTCTAATACTTCTCCATGAATTTTCAAAGTTAACACTGTGTAACTTCCTAACTCCCTTTCTCTGTAGCCTGGGTCCGACCATGTATTTCATGTATTTTTATATATATATTACTCTTCACGTTTTTCCCAAAATGAAATATATGTGTCATATGATACACTACCTTGATTCTTTCATGTTCATGTATGTGGATTTATAATCAACTTTTCACAAGATCATTCTCAGAAATATTCATTTTCCCGAAATAGATATTCATTTCCTAGTACTCAAAACTAACTTCAGTGAATATTGAGTACTAATCCTAATATTTCTACTGTAACTGACCCCTGTTTAACATCAATGCAAGCATATTTATATGGGACATGATGTTTATTTTGACATTAATTTTCATTCAACATTGGTACCTTAGGATTTCTTCAGTATATATACTTCATAGGATATATCCTTTCATCCACAAGTTCACATATTTTTATGCATATGATTCACATTCAATCGCTTCCTGCATTAGAACACATGTATTCTTCTATGTTTTTTACTTGCTTTTTCATGAGACTTCTTTCATAACACATAGTTTTCTATTTCCATAATCTTTTTCAAAGCAAAACTCACACACACTTCAGTATAAATAGTAACCCTAATACTAGCACAAGATGTATAACTAGTTGTAATGAATGTATGTATGTGAATACCAGATTTCATGTATATTTTAAAATACCAATTCAATCTATTATTTAATATTGGAACCAGTTATATTATTTATTCCCAGTATGGTCTATTCATGCATCATGTCTATATTCATAGACAAAGGGTATACCTATTTGTATCCCCAAATACTAATTTAAGTTTCAAAACATGCTCCCAGACATGGTGGAAGAAATACTCATGTCACCTGATCTACATATCTCTTTCATCACAGTAATATTCTGGACACAAAATGCAAAGCTCACACTTATCTTATGATTCTACCAAAGCCTAATTTTAATGAGAGCCTGGATAACTAAAACATCCATGTCTACATTGCCTAATGTGTTCCAATTTTAAATCTATTTGTGACTATATATTGGATTCCTTCTAAGATTATATATTCAACTGCCCGCATTTGAAAATATTTCTAATCCTATCACTTACTTTCCACTTTGCCTTATCTCCTAACTTCTATATTGATATCTATTTTTCTACATATTTTCCCAAGTCCATTCTTGTGATTGACTCTTCAAGTGTGCTGACATTCACATTCACTCTCTAATAGAAACCCTATTGCAAAAGGACTTTTTGTCCAAATCCTAAACTCACTGAAAACTACACTGAATTCCTACCTACTAACTGTATTTCCCGGTTCTGTTCTACATTCAATAATCCGAGGTACCGGATTCTATGCCATTGTATATTGATTAATATTAGATATATCTGTGCAAAACACAATTCAAAACTATGTATCCAGGTCAAGGGCCCGATGTCCTTCTGTGCTTCAAATCTTACCTAGATTTCTGTTTTCATACTTATATTTCACCTTACATTCTTATAAATATCAAAGTTTCTCAATACCAGTATTCATCCAGCAGAGTGACTCCTAACCCAAATCGAACATGATATTAACCCTAACCATCCTCTGTTCCCTGTATCTCATTTCATGTAAGACCAGATACAGAGTTTATCTTGAAATTCAGGTATGTAGAAGATCCTACACCTGCTGAGAACCTCAAAGGTAGATGCAGAAATGATCCCTGGAGAAGATGTAGGCAACTGTGTAGGAACAGAGAGGCCTAAAGTCATCTTCCATGGCAAACAACCTGTCAGGATGAAGGGATCTGTCTGAATCAGCCTCTCTCTTCTCAATGAAGGCAAGGTGGACCAAACCAGGCCTGTGTGGATAGCTGATCCTGGCGCCTATGGTATGTATACCTTTCTAACTTGTGAAAAAGTCACAGAAAGATGGGGCAGCCACCATCTCATGGAACCCTTGGAAACCTCTGTTACGACAAAGTGGTTGCCAAGGGAGTGACTTCATTCACTTCCTTGAAGGAAGTGACCTCACCTCACTTCCTTGGTGATGTAACTCTCTAACTTTGGATCCAGGTATCCAGGCACCCAGAGTCAGCCCCACTCCCAGTGGGCTCACTTTTTTGGATTTACAAAGGACAGAGTCATTCTTCCTTGGCACCTACTGATGTGGGGATGGCCAAATGCCAGGAAAGCTCTGAAGAGGGGTCTTTTCTGAGAAATAAGGTACTGGCTCATTGTTGGTTCCTGACAACTTCACAGTGTTTACCAAGGAGACCAGAGCTGAGACAGGACAGGCCACTCCTGGGGAACACAGTGTCACTCACCAGTCAGAAGACACTTTGGATAGATGCAGACCAACTCAAGATGGGGGAGGGTGTTTGTGTGTGTGTGTGTGTCCTTGTGATTTTGTCTCATGTTATAAGAATATGGAGGAAATATGAATTGTTTGGTTTGGAGTGGACTGTTTATTAGTGAGTCCTTTTGCTCAAGGCAAGTGTTTCTAGGTTGATGTATCCCAGTGTGTCTGTGGTCATAGAAAGTAGAAAAAAGAATGTGTCAGTGGATGTTTCCTGTGTAGTGGAAAGCTTTCCAGCACTCATCCTGGCCAATTTAGGAATGGACTGCTGCTTGCCTTGCAGATATGCAACACCTACTATGGTCCTTAGTTCCTGTATTCTTCCTGAATTTTGGCCACTCTCCAGAAGGGGCTTGTGGTTTTGCGTCCAAGATATGTACCACCTTCAAGCTCTGTGACATGGCAATGGACTTGATTGCTGAAGAGAATGCCAAGCATCTCAGAAAATTCAGAAATCAGTGTGAGCAGTAAGGCTCTGAGTGAAGAAACCCTGCTTGGATAGATAGCAACCCAAGTAGCCTGATCAAGAGCTGTCAGTGCCCTAGTGTTAACCTTGTAGAAAAGTCTGCCCCAGAGCTTTTGTCTTACCTATTGTTCTGTTCCCCTGAATGTCAGGAAAGTCTTTGCCTCAGGCCACCCCTTTGTGAAGCCTCAAGAAAACAGTTTCAAAATGAAAATAAAGGGGCCTCACTGTGGCTCTTTGGTAAAGTGCTCTGTAAAGGGATGTGTCTGAATCAAACTTTTGGCCCTGTGTGAGGCTGTGCCTTAGATTCTCAGCACCCCATGAAACTAAATAAAGATCCCATGAGTCTATCCAAAACTAAAATGACCAAAAGAACAGTAATTTTGGATGAAGTCTCTCGCCTTCCTCTGGTAAGGCTCCTGACCTCCATGAAGTGAGAACAGGGATCCTATGGGTTAAATGAGTTGTTCCAAGCCCTGCAGTACCTAGCACAGGGGTGGTTGGGTTTCTTTCATGACTCCAGGACACATAAAGAATCTACCCCCGGCAGTCAGTAGGCCTCAAATTTGAGAAGCAGAGCAGTATTAACTGCAGGCCTATTTTATCTATCCTGGTTCTCAGGAAGGGTGTCCAGGCCACCATGACATTAGGCAAATGAGGGGCATAGGAGCTTACTTTGGACACCATCTAGGACTGCTCACATATGGGAACTTCCAGAGAGAAGGTTATAATGAGTGTCTATATGGAAGAAGATGAGGGCCATGTAGGAGTGTTTTTGTTGGAATTGTGGTCATTTGTGAGGTGGTTGGAAGAGATATCTGGGACAATCTCAGCATGAACTCTGGTATGATTCCCATTAGAGACTGAGTTCTGGAACTGACCTCAGGAAGTATTGCCATGAAGACTGTTGGTATTTGAGGAGGCCAAGCATGAGAGGTGCCCTTGGAAACTGAGATCTAAGCCCAGGGTGGCTTTCTTCACAGCACTGGGAATCTCAGCCATGATGTCACATGATTTTCTTTGAAAGCCTTGTCAGCCATAGTTGAGAGCCAAAACACACATGGACCTCACATTTTACACCCCAATGGGCCTGGCTTCCTGTGACCTTTTGGCCACTCTTTCAGAAGCTTTGCCTGTGTGAGTTGTCCAGAACTTTCATTGAAAGGATATTCCTCACCACTTAATGGTTAGTGAAAGAATTGAAACCCACAGTGCCACCTACTTCATCCTTGACCAGGAAGCACTGGAGAACCTTCCAATCTCCTGTTGCTCATCATGAATGAACCAGATAGTGCCTTTATTGACTGAAATTCATGAAAATGGTGGATAATAGAGATGTCATTAAGTTGGATTCTGCTGGGAACTGGGCCTGGAGCAGTGGAGTGCAGGTACGTGATAAAAAGTCCGTGATGGGGCCATGTGGATCTGCCATTGGCTTCCAAATGACATGTGACTGACATGGGGCAGCCATCAGACCCTTATATGTAAAGGCATCTTGTTGTGGGGAGAGGTTTTGGGGTGATGCTCAGAATCAGGTTGCTATGCTCAAGTGGGAAAGATGTATGGGATAGCAGCCCAGCTGGTGTTTTCTCTTGGAGACCCTGACTCACCACACGTGACAGAACTCCTTCCAGCAATATGTCTCAGTTTGTTGTAGGGACAAATGAGGCAAGGCACTGAACATAGCAGGAAGCAGTTTTATTTGACTGCAACCAGGTTCAGAGGGCACAGCGTTTGTTTGTAATCAATCAATTTCCTGAACCCTGGGTTTAGGGAGTTTCAGAGTTTTATACCCAGCATGTAAGGGGAGGGGCTTAGCAGTTCACAGTCTGCAGAAGTTCACATAAAAGCAGCTTTTTCTTTCACTGTTCTGGGCAAGTTAACCCTACAAGGACAACATCTGAGAATAGGAGAGCTTCTTCTCCCCTTGCTTTTCTCCCCCTGCCAGCTGTTACCATGGAGCCCATTTGTAACTTATGTCAAAAATGTAGACATCTCTGTGAAGCCCAGCTCAAGGCCAGAAGCCTTATTTGCACATTTCTTCAAAGTACTATACTGGATACATTTGTGGAAAACTAGTAAAGGGGTGTCCAGCACCTCGAGTGCTGGTATCTTCCCAACCAGTGGCCAAGTAAACAGAGCAAGATGAAAATGGGAAGTTTATCTACATCGATCTCTTTTGCAGAGACTCTTTGGCTGAAAGTCCCCAAATCAGCCATGGAGAAGAGGAAATCTGTGGAGAAAGGGGGTGCCACTCCATTGGGTCCCCTTCTTCCTCCAGGGAGATGTCTTTTCTGCTGTCCTTTAATAAAGCTTCAACTTTCCACTCTAAACTTGCCTTGGCGTACATCTCTGGTGTTATACTTCAGCACTGGGGAAGCAAGGCCTCATTACCAGTAAACAGCGGTAACAATAACAGTCAAAATACAGACATAATGCCAAAAATAAAATCAACATTTAGAATTGAAGATAAAAACAATCTTTAGTGATAAGAATTCCTTAATTTGATACTTAAAAATAATAACAACTGTCTCCAGGGGGCAAATTTGTGACATATGCAGTCAAGGGGAGAAATAAAGAATGTCCACGTGCTTCTGCCCCTTTCAATTCTTTATTCACTCAAATTAATACAATTTTACTCTATAGGTTCTTAATGAAGAAAAAAACAATCCTTAATGATAGGCACTGCAATGGAGATAATCAAGTAACAGCAAGCAATTCTAGATTAATTCACAGAAAACAATTTTACATTAATTCTGAGCATTGCAAAACACATTTAATCATGACAGGACAGTGATAGACATGTCCTCTGAATGCTAAGCTCAAAAGTCTCAAGCCTTAGACGTTATGTCCTGCAGATGCATTAGGCTGGCTGAATCCCTGTTTATTAGCTCTGTTTTTATACTAAATTTTGGGGGTTTTTGACCACCCCTTGTAATTCTTACCAGGTGCCACCAGATTTCTCCATGACATCATTTACCATGGGGTCAGAAACATCTGGTCTGTTCATCTCCATCCTGATATTCTCACCTTTCTTATCAGGAGAGGAAAGCCTGCCAGAGGCTTCACTCAGTTTATCAGGTTAAAGAGAAGTAATTTGTCTGAGGCCATAATAGAGGCTCTGTGAGTGTGCCTGGTGATAAATGACCTCTAATAATGACCTCAGATGTCAAACTGGAGTTTTTTAAATGGAGTGAGAAACTGGTGTGACTCCATTTTTGAGAAACCAGCCTCTACCTCAAAGCAAAGCCAGTCCAAAGGGGGGAGTTACCCTTGTCCTTGGTATGTGCTCCTAGGCACATATCCACCCTGCTGAGTTGTTTATCTGTAAATAACTGTAGAGATCTTCCATGCCAGGTGACCCTGACTCAGTTACACTAGGTTAGGACCCATAGCAACCCCCTAGCAACCATAATCAGCGTGAGACTGAGAAAATACCTGAAATGCCATGTGACCTTCCCAGTAGTTTTGGTGATTGGTAACATGATTAGACAACCCTGAAAGTTTATCATGTAAACTCTTACAACCTGTCATGGCCTAAACCAATCGGTTCAAATGCATCCACCACTTGAACTAACCAATCACACTTACCCAACTTGTTCCTGCCAATGAATATGCTAATCAATGTTAAGAGTTGTTGTTTGACTTTCCTGTCATGTGAAATGATTGGCTTTGTGATATTGTGATGCATACTGTATCCCACAAAATCTTATTAATCTTCACTGAACTAAGGGTCTGGACTTACTCTTGGGACCTCTGCATCTGAAATGGTTGTGAGTCCAGGCTCAAGCTTATAATAAACACTCTTGTGTGATTACATCGGATTCGGCTCCTGGAAGTCTATTCAGGTCCCATGAATCTGGCAATACAGGAGTTGCTTAGGCTCAGGCCTAAGGCCATTCTCACACAACCCCTTTCACCTTGACAACATAACTCCTCTCTTTATAAGCTTGATGTCTTGAGTCCAGTGTCATTTCAAGTTCTGGGTCTAAAAAGACATATTTATTTTCCCTGACGTTTTCAATAAAGCACATGGAAGTCTTAGAAATAGCTTGCAAGAGGGCTAGGGATGTGGCTCAAGCGGTAGCATAATTGCCTGGCATGCATGGGGTGCTGGGTTCGATCCTCAGCACCACATAAAAATAAAATAAAGATGTTGTGTCCACTGAAAACTAAAAAAAATAAATTTTAAAAATTCTCTCTCTCTTTTTAAAAAAAAGAAATAGCTTATAAAGATAACAATGTTATACTGCAAAACTTCATGAACTTTCATATTGCTTGCTGTGTGTGACTGACCAGTATGTGAAAAGCCTTCAGGATATGTGAAAAATATATTATGAATATAAGGGGGAGAACACTTGAGGTTTTTTTTTTTTTTTTTTCCTTATTGTACACACATTCTGAGGGCACATGAGGATCTTTATTAGAGGTCATTTCTCAAAGAAGAGATAATGATGATGAGGGAATAAATTAACCTAGATATTATGAAATAAATATAATATATGATTGATTAAAATTGAGGACATAAATGGGCATGCCAAAACATTTGCTGAATCATTTCAATTACAGTTATTTAGTTATTTTATCTATCTGCATTAGAGACATCATTGACCTGCAATTCAGGAAAACAGTGTTAATTCTACCACTGAATTTATCAGGTTTTGTCACTTTAATATATTACTTATTGCCATAGGATCTCTTGTTCTTCAATGTATATATTTATAAATTTACACATTCTAGAAGGTTTTAGGAAGATAAAAGAAAATATGTATTAAAAGAGTAGGTAAAAAAGCTCTTTAAAGTTAATGTACCATTGCTACGGTTATTACATAGCATTTTCTTTTTAAGAATGTATTAACCAGCAATATGTATATAATAATAACATTAACCAAATATGGTATAAACAAATAAACATAAATTAATAAATCTTATATGATTTATTTTATAATAATATTGGTAAAATATACTCAGAGGTGAAAATAAACATTTAAATAATGATACATGCACATGTCCATTTTTATTAAGGTATAGTGAAATATATCTATTTTTGTAATATACTTTTGTTCATGAAAGCATCATAAATATTATTGTAGGGGTACAAAATTAAAAATCCAAATTGTACATATATCAGTAAATAAATGGCTTTTAGTGACTGAAATTTCTGAGTCTGTTTTGTGAAACACAAATACTCAGTAAAATATGCTCTGAAGAAAACCTCAATTTGAAAATGTAAAAACATAGAAAGGAGTATTTAGAGTTGTTTACCATGAATTTAAATTAAAATAGTTTTGATACCTGAACAAATACTCTGAAGATTTTACCCTTAAGAAATACATATGAAAGAGTACAGCAATTCTGTCTCGAGTAATGCAAGCATAAGAGAAAGATGATAAGAATATTAAGTAAGCCTCAAAAATCTGAGGATCATGAAATAAATGAATTCTTGGCAAGAAAATATCTAGAATCAATTTTGATATAAAGTCAAAACCAATAAGCATTCTAATTTAGCAAATCTTAATGATTTAATATATTAGAGAAAAGAAATAAGAATTCCAAGCAAAGACTTGAGAAATGGGTGTGCACAGCAAGATTTAACCTCAGAAAATTTTATACATCCCCTGTGTCTGTCCATGTGTCTCTCTCACAGCTTTTCACTGTGACACCAAAAACAAAAACAATGAAGAACAAGTTTTTGAGTAATTATATTTAGGTCTTAAAACAGTTAAAGAAAATGGCTAGCTCTCTTTATCTATTTTTAGTAGTAATTTGCCTTAGTATTTCCTCAATAATTAATGATCACCCTGTGCTTGTTGCTCATAATATAGAATGTGTAGAACCACCGAGAATGAGGCTCTGAAGACTACTATTTGAATAATGTCAGAACAAAAAGTGCCATAGAACAGTAAGAACTGAAAAACAAGGCGAAAGCCAGTGCAGGACCACACAGCATGTAGGGCTATCTCAAGGAGGAGTGGAGGTGGTCTATGAGGTCTGACCTCCCTTAGCCAATGCAAAGGACAGACTAGTATACACTGTCTTAGAAAATATTTTTCTTCAAATCTTATATTTTAATGGATACATGGTAAGAATCCAGAAGGAAAATGTAAAATAGCACATTTACATTCATTTCTGGGATACTTTTACTTCTAGTTCACTAGATTAGCTAATTTTAATGCCTTTCACTATGTCCTAATAGATATTTTAGCTATGGTAGATAACTTTTTCTTTTTCAATATTTATCAGGTAATTTACAAAGGATTCCATTACAGAATACAATCATTTAAAAAAATTAATGATGAAATTGTTCAAAACACATACACAGTAATATCACAGTATATGAAGTCTGTGTACACACCATAGTCTTTATGTTTAGTTCCTAATTTAAAGAAAGGTTGACTGGCTTGGAAGTTTAGCTTGAAATCTTATCTCAAAAAACTTGAAAGAATTTCTCCTGTGTCTTTAGACAGGGAGACTGGCAGTAACTCAGGGACAACTGTGGGTTTGGCACCTTTATCATGATCACTTTTTCCTTTGGGGAAGACTGTAAACTCTTTGAAGATTCACATTCCCACTCAGCAGTAGGAAATTTTACTTTTTCATGTTTTATTTCCCCTTTTCCATATCTCATTTCTCTCATTTTAGAATTATGTTAGGGAAATTTATTCTCCTGGTCCTATCTTCTGTTTTTTCTCTGAAGAATCTTTTCAATATTATCTTCCAGGTTTTATAATAGCCACCTACTTTTAAAAAATTTTTTAATCTTGTTTTTAATATACAAATTATCTGCGTTAATTTTTGAGTTTTGCACCCAGTGAGGTATGATTCATTGGGCTCAGGTTTGAAAAAAGATAATCTTTAAGTTAATAAAGTTTCAATCATATGTATTAAGATAAAGAAACTTAGTTTTAAAATTACCCAGTTTTCTATAATATTTTAAGTACAATAATTTTAAATGAACAATATTTAAAATAAATTAATTTTCTTTCTCATTTGGCAATCTTAATGAAGGCATAATGACTCATTCTATTCTTCTTATGATTTTATTTTATGAAATATGCTTTGTCATTTATTATTCATATTAAATTATTAATAGAAATTCATCACTGATTAAGAGACATGAGTTAGCCAAGAGGCAAGTTAAATATAAATTCAAGTTTTTCTCCATACACAAAATAACTTTCTGAGTATAATTTATGATTGGAAAAAAAACCTTCAAGATGGCAAGTAGCACAAACAAGTTTACTGAAGGCTAAAACTGACTCTGAAGGTGCATGCCTCTCCCACAGCACACCACAATGAAGTGAAGGTATCTAAGGCCTGGGAAACTAACTGGGGGTATTTTTGATGGGGACAAGTACTCTTGTGATACTAACAAATTGTAGAGGGAAAATGACTCTAAAGCCCATGAAATGCAGGAACCCCAGAGTTCTGAGAACTATCTCAGGTGTAAGCCACCCAGGACACCTGCCTGACCATCAGATCTTTTTCACTTTAGACCTTTTAGATTGGGAAATAAACATTGATTAAATAAATCACTGAGATGTGGGGTTCTAAACAACATTTATTTTCTCAACTATGCAGTCTAAAACATTACTCCTAATGGATTGAAGCACATGTCTCTGGGACATATTTTTCAAGGCTTTATAATTTTATTAAAATATACACTTAATGTGCCACATTATTTTCCAAATTTCTTAAGAAACAATGTCAAAGATTTGACATTATGCTTGACCATACTTAGGGAGTCACTTCAAGAAATGTAGAGTCATTCCACTTATGCCAAAATGATATCATGTTTACATAAAGAGTGAGTTTTTGTTATTTGTGGTATAAGGTACAGATTCTATTCAAAACATTAGCAAAAGAGATGAAGTCCTGATATATAAAAATAAAATCAGTTTAAAAAATATTCCAAGCTGGATATGGTGGCAAACGCATGTAATCTTGGTTGGCTCTAGGGGCTAAGGCATGAGAATTGCAAACTCAAAGCCAGTCTCAGAAATTCTGCAAGATTCAGTCTCAAAAAAAAAAAAAAAAAAAAAAAAAAAAATCCTGGGATATGGCTCAGTAGTTAAGCACCTGTGGATTCAATTCCTGATTTAAATAGTAATACTAATAATAATTCTAAGTGACATCATGAGAAACACAATAAAAATTTGTAACTGAACATCTTTTTCCCAGTGGTATTGGGGATTGAACCCAGGACCTTATGCATGTGAGGGAAGCACTCTACCAACTGAGCTATATACCCAGTCCTATGACTGGACATCTTACTAGACTCTAGCTTACTTCTGTGACTTTTGTGCTTTTGCTATTCCTTCTCTTATTCTGTACTTTCTGCCCAAATTTTCTCCAGCAACAACAACAACAAAAAACTCACTCCTTCCACAAATTATTTTCATAAAGAACAATTTCTGGAACATCTTCACCCCTTTGGTAAGTATTGTCAAGCCTTCTATTATGAGTTAAAAACTCTATCCTTTTTTTAAAAAAAATTCTGTTCTACTGCCTATTTTTCTGTCCTTCTGTTCAAAATTGTGATTTATAACTGCATAGTTACAATTATGGTCTACATTGCTTCCTTGGCTTAGAACAATTAAGCCTTTTGCACACTTATGTCTAAACTGCAATACTCGTGCTTTGATTTTTCTTTGGGTTCAGCTACATCACCGGATGGTTACAGATCTTAATGCAAGCAGTTTCTGTTTGATCTGGTCCTGGCTTCCTCCCTCCCATGTATGGTGTTCAAAAATTTTTGTGCGTGGTGAGACTCTTAGTGGGGTTACATCTCATATACCAGTTTTGATGTAATGGGATGTTTTTTGTTTTTTTGTTTGTTTGTTTGTTTATTTATTTATTTATTTTTTTTGCAAATGTAGTGGATATGATAAGTAGATGTGACACTGGGACTCATGGAGATAAGTGACTGCAGTGTCTACCTGTCTTGCTATGAGATCTTCTTCATGGTATAAAAACATTGTCTTATTTCCTGTTTGTAAAACTTAAATTGATGGAGTATACAAACCAAGCTTCATTTAGTTCTGATCTCAAAAGTTATGACCACTACATATCTACATTGTAGAGGGCACTTGGTGTTTTTAAGGACTACTTTACTTTAGGGAACTCTGAAAAAAAATTTATAACATCCAAGAAAACAATACTGGTCATGTTCAAATTTTCCAGTAAAATCTGAGAGCAATTATTAATGATTGATAGATAATCAACCTGAGATTCCTAGGGTTTAACTGAAGTGATATATCATAGTTTATAAAGTTATTAAGTGAGAAAACCTAAGATTAAAATGAAATCTAGCTAAGGTTTTACACCTAAAAAATAGTACAATATTCACAAAGTCTTACACCTAATAAATTATGAGGCAAGACTATTACTTTATTGGCTTCTCCATTTAATATTTTCATTTTAGAAACATTTTATTAGTAGAATTAATAGTAGTTCTGATGATAAATATATAAGACGCCTGGCTCTGGGAGGGGACAGGCAGGGGGCACCATCCAGCCCCCGAGGTATCCACTGCAGCCTTGAAGGTTCCACTCCAAGACCTGCTTTCTGCACTCTGAGCCCTGGGAGACTGGAGAGTAGGCATCCGTGTCTTGTTAAATTATATTAAAATGACTTCATGGGCCGGGTGAAGTGGGGCCCACCTGTCACCCCAGAGACTCGGAGGCTGAGGCAGGAGAACCACCAGCTCAAAGCCAGCCTCAGCCACAGTGAGGCCTTGAGCAGCTCAGTGAGACCCTGTCTCTACAGAAAACCCAAAATAGGGCTGGGGATGGGGCTCAGTGTTGAGTACCCACTTCTGACCCCTAAATAAGTAAATGCCACGTGTTTTGTTGTTGTTGTTGTTTGTTTTTTTAATGTTGCTTCTAGAAAATTTAGAAAGTGCCTGTGTGTGGCTTTCACCCTTTCCTCCTGGACAGGGCAGCTCTTGAATTTGAAGATGTCCATCCTGGTCACCAAGGAAGTATCTGTCCAGCCTTAGCCTTTGGGTTGTGGCTGCCTTTCTCCTCTGGTCTGTTCTCTTACCTTAGAAAGGAGAGAACATTCTCCTCCCACTGAAGCCAACGAGGTTGAAGTAGGGAGATCAAGGAATTCTTGCCACTAATGACCGTTTCAAGGCCCCCCATTCTGGAACCCACCCCACCGTGTCCTCACTGGGGTCCAGGCAGTGAGGGTGACATCTTTCTGGACTGGGGTCATTCTTAGACTCTGAGGTAGGTCCCTAGATTCTTCCTCTTGCTGGGGCCTGATGTTCACCGTCAGAGTTGACCAGGTGAGACCCCGATGGAACGAAGCCTGCTTTTGGCCCCCAAGGCTGGGGAGCCTTTGCAGGACTGCTGGGGTGGCCCAAGGGGGCAGCAGGGGCTGGTCCAGGCTCAGAATGGGAGGCCCGAGGCCAGGCAGGAAGCTGATATGAAGGCCTACAAATATGCCAGGCATCTCCTGTGTGCACCAGCCTGGATAAATACATGCTGACCCTGTGCTCCGGAGAGAGTGGCTGAGAAGTCCCAGGCCCCGTCACCCCGTGATAGTGGGTCATAAGCACTGTCTCACCTGGCTGCCATGTTGGTCCCGTGAAGCAAGGTTCACTACCCACCCCATGTCCCAGAAGAAGAGCCTGAGGTCAGAGAGGGGCAAAACCCACATTAGCTGGGTTCCAGTCCTTCTGTGCGTGGCCCCAGTCCCTGAGCCTCCCTGGGGCCTGCCTTCCTGCATGGTTGTGTCCGAATCCATGGTCCTTGCTTTTAATGGACCCTGGAGAAAAAGTGTGTCCATTTAGCCTGGGCCACCCTGGGGATGGTGACACTCATGATTTGACTCCCCGCTGAGTAAAGGACCGAGCACTTTGATTTTCCCCAAAGGCCGCTGAGTGTCCGGGTAGGTGAGGGTGAGAGGAGAGAGGCCTGTCTGGCTCTCGTCACCTGCCTTCTCTCGGAGCCTCTGCCTCCCAAGGGGTGGCAGGGGTGCCCAGGGCACGTGGTCAGCCCCACACTAGAGAATGGACCTCACTGCACCCCCTCCCTGCATCCTGGGCATGAGGTCTTGCCCAGGAGACTTCAGCTGGCCAGGCCTCAGTTTGCTCCCCCACATCTGGGAATGAGGACCCCCTTCCTGCAGGACATGGGGACTCTACTGAGGGACCATGGGAGGGTCTGGAGGAGAGGGGGCTTCCCTGCCCACCTGGGCTTGGGTGTGGTGGCATTTCACAGATACATGTAGGGGACAGAGATGGCTAGGGACATTATTAATGGAGTTTGAGTGATAAGATATCAGCAATCCTTACTGAGACCCAGACACCATTCTGTCCTCATCACTTCTCCTCTCCTCCCCCACCCTGCCTCGGCTCCATCTTCCAGCCTCTTAGCAACTAGGCAGTCCCCTGCCTGAGGGCCTTTGCATGGCTCTTTCCCACTGCCTGAACCACTTTCTCCAGAAATAGTCGTGTAATCACCCCCTTCTCATGTGGGTGCTTCCCTAATGTCACCTTCTCCAATAGGCACCTCAGGACCCTATTGAAACCCGCAGCCCCTCGCCCTCATCCTCCCAGCTCTTCTCTCTCTCTAGCACCCTTCATTTCCTATCAAACCTTATTTTTGAAAAAGTCTCCTTTTAAGAGCCTGGGGTCATGGCTCAGTGGTAGAGTGTTTGTCTAGCACATGCAAGGCCCTGGGTTCAAGTCTCAGTACCACATAAAAATAAATAAGTAGAATAAAGGTATTGTGTGTGACTACAACTAAAAACAAAATATTTTAGAAAGTCTCCTTTTAAGGTATTTATGCTGTTGATTCTTGTCCATTTTCTCCAAAGCCGGGACTCTCGCCTGACGGTCTGGCTCCTGACTGTCCCCTCCACACCTGGCACACAGCCTGGCCCACACAGGGTACTCCGTGGATGGAGTGGGACCAACCCGATGTCCTCACTCCTGTCCTTCCAAGGGTTGTGCAGGTGGGTCCTGATCATTGTCACACAGGGAGAGCAGAGACGGTGCCGTTGGGTCCCCTTCAAGCTCAGAGATAGTTAGTAATGAACCGATTCATTTCAGGAGGGGTGGAATTGGGCTGGGGACAGAGACATGAATCAGGGAATCAGGCCTGGGAAGGCTGACCTGGACCCAGGTGCCCATTTTGCAGGTCAGGAAGCTGAGGGCCTTAGTCTCGGCCTGGTGGCCCTGATCCCGAGGGCTTCCAGCTGCCCCTCCATACCACCTGGCCCCAGGCCCCAGGCCCGACTCTTCAGGTTTCTTCAGGACATACTGCAGGAGAAGAGGGGTCCTCTTGGAGCCCGTGGGGGGCCTGGAGAGGCGCGGAGGGGACACCAAGTACCAGGGAGTCTCCCCTACCAGTCTCTGGACACTTAAGGAACATTTGCTCTTATCATTTTTTAATATACAAAATTGAATGAGTGCTGTGGTTAGGCTAAGGTCCCCAAAGGCCTATGATTACAGGCCTGGGCCCCACCCCGTGGAGCTCTTGGGAGGTGGAACCTACTGGGAGGTCTCAGGTCACTGGGGCTGTGCCCTTCTGGGACCCTGGTCTCTATTTTGTTTTTGTAGTGTTGGGGATTGAACACAAGTCTTCTTACCATTGAGCCTCATTCTGCAGCCTTTTTATTTATTTATTTTATTTTGAGAAATGATGTTGCTAAGGTGCTGAGGCTGGCCTCAAATTTAGGATTCTCCTGCCTCAACCTCCCAAGCTGCTGGGATGACAGGTGTGTGGCCCATGGTCAGCCTGCTGCCCTCTTTCCCATCCTAGCCATGAGGTGACCAGCTTGCTCCACCACAGGCTCCCCACTGTGATGTGTAACAGGGCCAACTGGGCATGCACTGCCATCTGAAAACCGTGAGGCCAAATCAACCTCCTGTCTTTATAAGCTGGTTGTCTTGGGGATCGTTACAGTAACAAAAAGCCAAGGACAGGCGAGAATTGTCTGATTTTAGAAAATGATCATGAGTCTGTGGATCAGGTGTTACGTGCTGACCGAGACTCAGGCTGGTCCAAGACCTGACACCTTGATTCAGTCCTAATTTCCCTCGGGTGGCCTATCAGGAAGATTAGGTCCATTTTACAGATGAGGAAACTGAGGCTCAGAGAAGGAGGGAATTTGCCCAAAGCACAGGGTTGACAGACTGGAGGGACCAGGACCCCTCTCCAGGCTGACCTCTGTGCTGCAAGGGGCTTCATGTTGGGGGGATCATAATTTCTTACAAAGAATAGAAAATGGGGGTGGGTGGGGGAGAGGAGCTGCAGACCGAAGCCAACGGAACCCTTCATTTCCGTTTCCACCTGAGTCCCTGGAGGGTGTGTGTCCCATTTCTGTTTTCTTTTGCACCTGACCTGGCCTACATAGGGCTGCAGATGTGGCTCAAGTGGAAGTGCACTCGCCTGTCATGCATGCGGCCCGGGTTAGATCCTCAGCACTACATACAAAGATGTTGTGTCTGCCGAAAAATAAATAAATAAATAAATAAATATTAAAAAATTATCTCTCTCTCTCTCTCTCACTCTCTCTCTCCTTAAAAAAAGAATTTGACTACATTGCACATGTCCTTAGAATTCATGGGAGGCTTATTTAAAGGTAAGAGAAGGTCATACTTTAGATATGAGTTGTCTCTGGAAAGCTCAGGTATAAGACAATGCAGGAAAGTTTTGAGGTGAAATGATTGGGTTTTGAGAGCTTAATCCTAATGAGTGCATTAATCCACTGGTATGGACTAACTGGATGGTAACTGTAGCAAGTAGGGTAGACCTAGAAGTAGTCAATCAGAGGGGACATGCCTTTGGGGTTCATAGTTTGTCCCTGGTGTGCAGAGTTCTCTCTCTGCTTCCTCATTGCCGTATGCTGAGCTGCTTTCCCACTCCCTACACTTCCCCCACTATGTTCTGCCTCACCTTGGCCCCAGAGCTATGGAGCTGGTGGTCAGTGGAGTGAGACCTGAAACTATGAGCTACATAAACTTGTCCTGCTCTAATTGTTGTTGTTAGTTAGATATTTTTGGTCACAGTGATGTAAAAGGCAACTAAAACACAGACTAATTTATCCAGCAGGGAATATTCATGGCAGTACAGCATTTGAGATATGGCCTGGGTATTTCTAGCTGCTTTCAGCCTGACTTACCATAGGGCTCAGGAGCAAACGCCAGGTTAGATTTAAAATACTTGCAGGTTCTCCAGAAAAGAAAAGTTTGTAATGTTGGGGCCAAGGATGGAGTGGTTGGTAAAGAGATTAGTTCCATTACACAGAAGCCACCTTTAGGCATCTCAGGAATGGGAAGGACACCACCTTTAGCAGGCTCTTTGACTTGTGGAGAGAGTGTCAAGATGCCCTGCTTGCATAGGGCAGCCTCAGAATCCTTATGTCCAGATTCATTTTGCTGTGTAACTAACACCATATGGGCTCACAGGCCATGGTCCAGGTGGGCATGGCTAATGTCCTCATTCCCAGCTGACCTTGATATCATCCATGTGATGCTGGTTGTCAGGCTTACAGAGCGAAGAGTTGTGGGGTTGTGAAGATTTGCATTGATAATTCAGAGGAAAGGCTGGTGGCCAGGAATAGCATGTCACATTCAGAGTTCAACCCAGTAGCCCCAGAAACAGTGATTTGTCAAACTGTGAGAGTGGAGCCAGTGTTGTGGTGGAGCGCTCAGTTGGTTAGCAGTGGCATCCTATGAAACACCTGCTCAGGGAAGTGAAAGTCAGTGAGCGCACCAGCTCTAGGGAGTGGTCCCACATCAGACCAGGCTGGATGGGTGAGGAGGCTCAAGCCCTCGGGGACCCATATCACACCATCAGGTGCCCGAGTTTCCCACCTGGAGCACTAGACTTAATGGAGCGCTAGACTTAATGTGTTCCCTGATGTGCTTTTTCAGTTTCCTCCTTGCTACTCTCCTTCTCTTCCCTTTGGGGTTAGTTGGGTTTCCCCTGTGTAGTTGTATCTTGGAAACATGTTGACTTTCTTTTGATTATTAATGAGGATTGCAGCCAATGCAGATACAAAAGGTTTCATCATGCTGCTTTGCTTCCACCCATGACAGTCAGTTACTGAAGAGGCAGAGAGGTGGGAGAGGAAAAGGCTTCATTGGCAACAATCCAGCATTTCAGAGATGAATGGCTAGCTCCTGGTTTCATCTTGCTTAGTGCTGCTGAGTGAAAGTGTATACAGTGTGTTATGAGGAATTGTTCTCTCAGTCTTGGGCAGGGGGACACAAGCACAGTTCACTAGTGTAGACAGACCATCCTTTAAATGGGGCTGGGGTCATGGCTCAGTGGTAGAGAGCTTGCCTGGCATGTGTGAGGCACAGGGGTCAATTCTCAGAACCATATATAAATCTATTAAAGATCCATGAACAACTAAAAATATATATTAAAAATGTCATTTAGAGAAGCTGGAATTGTGTGGGTTATATCTGGGTCCAGTGGACCCTGACCCATCCCAGACCTGTGAATCTAAGATAATGTGATTGTTTATATGCTTGCAATTCTGAAGGTGTGTGTGTGTGGTTTCTATTCTAGTCAGTGTCTTCTCTACACTTCTGCCAATACCTTTTCATTTGGATATTTCCTGTGACATAGTGAGGAGGAGTGCCCAGTGCAAGGGTCCTTTTAACTGACTTTAGTGCTTTTAACTGATGCTATGGTTAGTCATTAAGATAGTGTTGAGGGTGTGGGGAGAAAAGAAAGCTATACTCATGAATCAAAAAGAAGAGAATGGCAGAAAAAAAACCTTTCAATTCAGGGTTCAGCATCACTGTGTTCCCTTAAGTCTCAGAAGAGACTTTGGACAAGAACTATTGAGAATGCACTGTTGATATTTTTGGACTCTTGGAGTCCAAATGCTTATCTATCTATCTATCTATCTATCTAATCTATTTATTTAGTTATTTTTAATTATTTATTGCTGTGAGACAGACATGAGCTTTTGGGGACAAGGAGTAGGTGTTCTGGCATTAACATTTGGTGTTCCTCAAAGGCTCACCTGTTAAACATCTAGTTCCCAGCTGAAGACACTATTGGGAGGTGTTGGAAGCTTGTGGAAAGTGGGGCCCAGTTGATGAAAATTAGTTTATTGGGGATGTGCCCATGATGGGGTACTGGGACCCTAATGCACTTCTGTCTCTGTCTCTCTCTGCTTCCTAGCAGCCATGCGGTGATCAGTTTTCCTCTGTCATACACTCTCGGCCAGATGTTCTGTTTGCTACAGGTCCAGAGGTAAGAGGGCCAAGTGACCATGGGCTGTAATCTCTGAATTCAGCTCCTTTGAATGTGGTGATCTCAGGTATATTCTCACAGGTTTGGAAAGTGATTAGGACAGCTGCCGTCCAAAACACAAGAGGCCCCAGACCTTCCTCTAACCAGATTCACCTCTTCTGTCTGAATGTAGCACAGAAAAGCTGACAATTTACTCACTATTTTTTTTGTCTCTGTCTCTCCTATTTTTTTTTAAATTTTTTATTGATTTTTTTTTAAAAAAATGACAGCAGAATGCATTACAATTCTTATTACATGCATACAGCACAATGTTTCATATCTCTGGTTATATATAAAGTTTGTTGATACCAATTCACGTCTTCATACATATATGTTGGAAAATGATGTCTATCACATTCCCCCATCCTTGCAAATCCCCTGCCCCCACTCCCTTTCCCTTTTTTTGAGCAACAAATATGCCAGTAATATCTTCAGGTTAGAATTTGGGCATGTAAGGATGCCAAAGGCCTCTTGTGTGAGAACACTGCAGACCCCATTCAGAAATTGGAGCTGATGTGGCTTAAGGGGGAGCCCAGGTGAACAAGCCCAGCCCTGGCATGGGAACACACATTGCACAATGGTCTGGCTTTCCAGCTAGAAGACATCCATCTGGGCTGACGGTGGATACTCAAAAGAATCTATTTGGGGTGATTTTCTCCTTTAGAAACCCCTTAAGTTTCCCAGAGTACCTTCATCTCCAGAGGCACTATCTGAGAGTACTCTCTTATTATTTGAAGTGTTTTCTCTATATTGAGCAGTTACTGAGTGGCTGGCAAGTACCTTTCAGATTTATAGGAGGGAATGTCCTCTCTCCTTTGCACTTTTATATTTTCTTACGTTTTCAACAACAAGGTATGTGCCTGAAATCTGCATCTTCACCCCTCTACCTCTGTGTGCAGGGCCCACAAGATAATATCCTTGAACTTGTTGTGTCAGTGTTCAGATTATGTATGTGATGTTCTGTGTGTGTGTGTGTGTGTGTGTGTGTGTGAGAGAGAGAGAGAGAGAGAGAGAGAGAGAGAGAGAGAGAGAGAGAGAGAGAGAGAACACAAGAACTTGTCCCTCTAGCACCAGGACTTTGTGCTCTCATGTGTTTCATGTGTATAGGTATGGAAAGGATATGAAACAAGACACCATAAATTATCTTGTGTGGGACTGTTTGGTTGTCATATGTAAATATTTTCTGAGTGATTTCTTTGGTCAGTGTTGGCTGAGTACCTTTCTGGCAGGACATGTGTTTAGGGTTTTAGTGGTGCGTCTGTAGGTATTGTTGTCATTGTGGACTATTGTGAACGTGACTATTGTGAATGCATTTGAGAATAGTTAGGATGTTGTCTTACCATTATCTGTTGGATCTGTGCATTTTCAGATTTTAGAATGTATATGTATGTTCATGGTGTCTCGGTGAGAATTTTGGGACATAATCTTTGGTGTACAGAGATTTGGAGAGACTGAAATCATTGGGTATGTTGGGGTGTTTGGAATTATGTATATGTGGCACATAGATGTGTATAGATTCTGTTGATAATGTCTCAAGTGGACTGCTGTGTATTTTATTGTTTAGGGCTTTGAGGTGATCATGTTATTCTTGGGAATGGAGGGGTATCCTTTGTGAGTATGTAGGAGGAGTCAGCAGTGTCTGTCTGTCTTGAGATTTGTTGTTGAACTTCATATTCTGAGGCATTCTGTGTATGTGCATGTTTGCAACATAGAGGTGATTGTATATGTTTTCATTTGAAAATACAAATTGTTGTCATGTAAATAAGTAATTTGTTTGTTCCATTCAGTTACTGAGGAAGTGTTTGTGTGATTGCTTTTTGGGTGATACTGATTGGTGTGTAGTCTGAAGATATGTGCATCTGAAGCACAGCAGATACTCTCAACCAAAAGATTCTTGCCATAATTAAACTTCTTCTCTTGTCAGATCAGCAGCAAGTATGTAAAGGTTACTGTGGTTGGTACCTTCCTCTTTCTTGTAAACACCAGATTTTTTTTTTTTTTTTTTGTAAATACGTGTGAAACCTGTGTCCGGCCTAGAGAACGGAATGAAAAGCACTTGTCAAGTGAATCTTCAAGCCCTTTTCCCCCATGGGACATAATAGTCAAAATATTTTGAAATTATCTATACATAGAATGTTTCAGGCATGAGCCACACTCTGGACTGGTTGGCAACAGCCAATAAACCTGCTTTCTAAAAATTCCTCTGGTATCCAGCCTCTTAGGTCCTACTTCATATCTATTTTAAGTGTTTCTTGGAGGTGACTGGAATATGTATGAGACTTTGTAAGGAAGGTTATTGATTGGAATTGTTTGGATTTTGCTGTGTATTTGTTTTAATTTAGGCATGAGGACCTCTGGGTTTACAGTCAGGCATCTGGAAGATAGGAAGATTATGCTATTGAGGATTTTCAGAGTTCCACAGTGTTGTGTGCTATTGACTGAGTATATCAGAAAGTATGAGCAGTTCTGTACATTAATAGTGAGTTCTGTTCCCTTTAATAGTGAGAGACTGGCTGCATGTACTTTGGGTCTGTGGGAGTACTCTCGATTTGTAGATTCAGACAGACACGTGTATTCCCAGACTTGTGTAATCTAGGACTGTGAAAGTATTTAGGAAGTGTGGTGGCTGAGTATTCATTCTCAAACTAGATGGGTAGTGTGTGTTTCCACTGAGAGAATATAGGAGTTATATTTATATGGGAATACAAGTTAGGAGGATTGGGTACTGACAGTGTATATGGGTTATTATGACATGGTGGGACTTGTGAATAATTATTAAGAAGAGTGTTTGAATGGAGTATTTTTGTGAATACTTTTTGATATTCACAAAATATTGATTTTTTAATTTAATTTTATTTTTTGTTTAGGGAAGGTAGTGACATTAGAGTGCAGGGTAAAATATGTGTATTAAGGCCACACATGTGTTATGTATGTATTTGGGAAATGACAATGAGTAGATTGCAGGTGACATCATTGTTGTGTACATTTGGAGAGGGTTGGGAAACTTTATGTGTTTTTGGGAGTTGGTGTTTGCGTATCAAGTGATTCTGGGAATATGGACTCATGTTTATGTGTGTATGTTGGTGGTTGTACCTGTGTCATTTAGGGTTAAGAATGTTACATTTTTGTAATCAGGGTATTTCTGGTTCCACTCAATCTTGGGGAAGTTCAAAGAGATTTTTGTGTATATTGTATTTCTGATGAGAGGATCAAGTCTGTGAGATTTTCCAGAGTAGTTAGGGTTTTGTTTATGTGACTTCTGGTAACAAATAGGGTTTATTTTGTGTGTGTGTGTGTGTGTGTAGGGGGGTTGTATGTTGTATTTCTGTGTGCATGTATACTCAGTGTTTGGTTATATCATGTGCATGCCTTCAGGAAGTGTAGAGTATATAGGAATGTATAAGCCTGCATTTGGAAAAGTATACAGTATAATTGCATGTCCGTCAGTACCTGGGTGATAACAGGCATGTGTATTTGTGGGTATGTGTGTGTATATATATATATATATATATATATATATATATATATATATATATATATATATATATATTTAGAAAGGAAGTGGTGGTGTGTGTATTCAGGGAAAGCAAGGATAAAGGTGATTTATGCATCTGTGTTTTTGGTGGGATGGCAGTGAGTTGTGGGTCATGCACCTGTTTCTAAATGCGAGGTGTTTTAATGATATCTGTGGTGGAAGGGGTTTTAATGAGTGTGCATCTTTACATGTACGTGCCTCAGCAAGAGGTGTTCACAGGTCTCTGTGGCTGGGTGGCATGTGTGCATCTGTGGCCATAAGGGATGGCAGGAACACATTGGTTATGGCAAGCCTTTCCCAAGTGCACTGATGCTTGTTCCTGTTGATCTGGAGCTCCAACAGTGATTTCTGCATTCTCATTCTTATCTGACATCTGTCTACATTAGTTGTGGTGGTGGGTGGATGTGCCTATTGGATCCTGGGCTGGTGGATGGGAGCTGATCAGGCATGGTCCCTCAGGAGTGGTGGGGCGAGCTTTTCCTCCAAGATGTAAGGTATGGACATTGTGATTCAAAGGGACTGACTCTGGAAGGAAACTGCCAGGAGTTTCACAGATCCAAGGACAATTGTTGAGAGAGTTGTTTGTTTGTTCACCTGTTGCATCCTCCCTTGCATTTTTCCCTCTGCCAAGACAAAGACAGAGACCCTAAGCACAAGTCTCCACAGAGCCCTCCCAGCTTGATGGTGTCCTTGGCCCATATGTGCACATGACTGGCATGCTCTGGCAACATCACAAGCTCTATAATTATTACACCACTGCACCTCAGTCAGATTAGGAGAGGAGTTAAGAATTGATTGTACAATGATACTTATTTTAAATTTTCCTGTGGAGCTACCCTCATTGTATTCTTTTTTTCTTAGCATGACCAAGTGAGTGATTCATCCTTTCAACCTGAATGATCCTTTCACATTTCTACTCATAGAGAACTTCCTTCTGATGAGTTTCTACTAGTGGAGAATTTACTTGGTTTTTATTTGTGTGGAAATAAGCAGGATGAGTTTAATTTTATATACATTTTCAAATATTCACAGCAAAGTTTTGCCATGTCAGCTATTTGGGAAGGCACATCAGTGGTGTTCATTACACTTATTTTTCCATTCTTTGGAAACCAGCATGCAGCCTCAGAACTTTTCTCATCTTGCAAAATTGAAGCTCATTTGTTAGACAGTAATCATCAATTTCCCTCATGCTCTAAGAAGTCACCATTCTCCTTTCTGTATTATTTTAATTACTCTGTGTACTGTACTTCATATAAATAGGATCGTACAGTCTGTATTCTCAAGGTCCATCCCTACTCTACTATCAGCCAGGATTTTCTTTGTTTTTTTAGACCAAATAATACTTCATCATGTGCTACACGTAAAAAAAATTCTCCCTTGGGATAGGAAAATGGCAAAATTGTAGAATTAAATTGACCATACTATCCTATATACATATATGAAGAGACCACAGTGAGTTTTATCTTTATGTATATCTGTAAAGCCCGAGTTAAGAAAATTATAAATACATGGATGGAAGACCAGTATAGAAGAAGAAAGGAAACTGGGTCAGGGAGGAAGGGAGGGAAAGGGCAAGTTCTCGAGACTGACTTGGAACAAACTATATTCCATGCTTTTGTATAACTATAATGCACGGCTAAAAATAAACATATTCTCCCTCAATGTACCCTTGAGTATAATAAATAATCCTGTGGTAATTACAAGCATATAAATATCTCTTCAAAAGAAGTAGAATTGAAGGGTCATTTGAATGATCCTTTTGATAATTTGGGGAACCACCAATCAGTTTCCCATAGAGCCTGCACTACTTTGCATTCTAACCCACTAGGGTTCTGGCTCCATCACATTCTCAGCAGCACTGGTGTTTTCTGTTTTAGTTGTGGTGGTGGGTGGATGTGCCTCTTTGTTCCTGGACTGGAGAATGGGAGCCGATCAGGGATTTTTCTGTTTTCTGTTTCTTTCTGTTTCATCATGTGTTTGAAGCTGGATCTCATTGTGATTTTGATTTTGATTTCTCCACTTATTATTGATATTGAACATCTTCCCATGTGCTTCTCAGCTATTTGCATATCTTCTTTGGAGAAATATCTGTGCAAGTCCTTTGCCCATTTTAATATTGATTTGTTGTTTTCTTCTTATTGAGATATAAGGACTCTTTATATCATAGATCTTAAATTCTAATCACAAATATAATTTTCAAATGCTTTTTTACATTTAGTGAGTCATCTTTTCACTAATGACTGTGTCCATTGATGAATCAAAGTTTTGGGGTTGATGTAGTTCAGTTTGTTTCTTCCTTTTGGTGCCTGTGCTTTTGATGTGCTGTTCAAAAAGTCCCGGTCAAAATCCCTTGTCATGGGCTTTTTCTATTGTGTGTTATTAGTTTTATATTTCAGATCTTACACTTAGGTCCTCTATTTATGTTGAGTTAATTTTAGTCCATGGTGTCAGATAAGGGCCCAGCTTCCTTGTTTCATGTGTTGCTATCTATTCAGTTTTCTCAACAGTATTTGTGGAAAACACTGTCCATTTCCATGGAATGCTGTTGTCAGAAATCACTTGAGAACTTATTTTTTTTTTTATTTCTGAATTTCTTACCCTGTTTTATTAATCAACATTTCTATCTTTTGTGTTTGTATGACTGGTAACTTTATAGCATGGAGTTTTGAAATTATGACAGGTTAGACCACCAATTTTGTTCTTGTTCAAAATGTTTCTGAAGTTGGTTGTTTTCACATTCCCTATCACTTTAGGTTGGAATTTTAAATTTTTGCAATGAATAATCTCTGCATCATGTACAACAAGACTGGGATCTTAATTAGAATAAGATGTATTCCATGATTTTATGAATAAATTAAAATATTCTCTACTATCATGTAAAATGAATATGAGTAAATAAAAATATGAAAGAAAAATGGTATTCATGAAAAAAAGAAGTTAGGAATTTTTTTTAGGGATGGAACAGAAACTGTAGATTTCTTTGGATAGTGTTGATATGTTAACAAGTTTAAGTGTTCCTGCCCATGATCAATTGATATCTTTCACTATTTGGTGTTATTCTAAGTTTCATTGCTTGTTTTAAAGTCTTCACGTTTGATCTATTTGATTGGGTAGTATTACATTGGGTCTAGTATTACATTTTATTTTACTTGTCAGATGAAATTGTTTTCTTGATTTTCTTTCCATATATATTTTTTTTATTATTAGTGTATAGAAACACACTTTGTGTGTGTGGGGTTTTGTATTGGCACCTTTGCTGAATTTATTCATTGTGGTGATTATTTTCTTGGAATCTTGAGATTCTCCAGATATAACTTTATCTCACTGATAAACAGAGGTTTTTATAATTCTACCTTTCCATTTGGCATGCCCTCTGCCTGTACTTCTTAGATTGATCTGGCCAGGTTTTCTAATATGTTAAAAAGAACAAGTGAAAGCATGTAAATTTGCCTTCTTTCCATTTTGGGAAGAAAATATTTTATTTTTTGATTATTTAATGTATTAGAAGGTAATTTCTCATGTGTGATCTTTATTTTGTTGTTGTTTGCATTTTTCATTTTTTTTCAGTATCAAGAATTGCATTCATGGTCTCACATATGCTAGACATGCATTCTCCCAACAACAGAACTAAATCCTGACCCTCTTAAAAATGTTGAGACAGAATCTGGTCAAGGGGTTCAGGGTGGTTTAGAACTTATGTGTTTTCTGCCTTGGACTTTGAATAGTTGGGATTACAGGTATACACCATATCATCAGCTGTTTTTCTTTCTTCTATTTCTAGTTGTTTTCAACTTCTAATCATGAAAGATTTTCTTGCAAGATGGATGCAATGACAAGGTTTGTAGTTCAAGGTTCTTTTTGTGAACAGATAATTGAAGGAGACACTCACTAGACAGAGCATGAGGAGTTACTGAAGTGAGAGTACACTGCCTAAGGGGCAGTGGGTTCACCCATGGGAATGGGAGGCCTTGAGGCAGAGAAGGAACTGGGAAGCTGGCTTTGACAAATAAAGAGACCAGATCTGGGATGCTAAAGTTAGTGATAGGATATGACTATCACTCCATAGGATATGACTACAACTGAGTTTGGCAAATAAAAATTTCTATCAATAGAGAATATTGATAGAAATTTTGTTTCTGTAGCTTCATTGGGAACTTGACTAATTTTGGATGAGATTAAGTAGAAGAATTTTTTTAATACTGCCCTACTTCTCAAATTAGAAGCCTACTGACTGTTGGGGGTAGATTCTTTATGTGTTATGATATGGTGTATACCTGTTATCCCAGCTATTCAAAGTCCAAGGCAGAAAACACAACCACTTATATTCTAGCTACTGCAGGGCTTGGAACACCTCATTTGACCAAAGAATCCCTTCGAACTAAATGGAGGTCAGGAGCCTTACCAGAAATAGGTGAGAGACTTAATCCAAAATTACTGTTCTTTTCTGTAATTTTAGTTTTGGATGGACATATGGGATCTTTATTTAGTTTCATGCGGTGCTGAGAATCTAAACCACAGCCTCACCCAGTGCCAAGAGGTTGATTCAGACACATCCCTTCACAAAGCACTTTACCAAAGAGCCACAGGTGAGGCCCCTTCATTTCCATTTTGAAACTGTTTTCTTGAGGCTTCACAAAGGGATGGTCTGAGGTGAAGACCTTCCTGTCATGAAGGGGAATTGAACAATAGGTAAGAAAACAGCCCGGGGACAGACTTTTCCACAAGATGAACACTAGGGCATTGACAGCTCCTGATCATGCTACTTAGGTTGCTATCTAGCCAAGCAGGGTTTCTCCACTGAGACCCTTACCGGTCACACTGATTTCTGAGTTTTCTGAGATGCTTGGCATTCCTTTCAACAATCCAGGAAATGGCCATTTCACAGAGATTGGAGCTGGCACATATCTTGGACACAAAATCATGAGCCCCTTCTGGAGAGTGGCCAAAATTCAGGAAAAATTCAGGAACTTAGGAACATAGTAGGTGTTGCCCATCTGCAAAGCAAGCAGCAGTCTATTCATATATTCACCAGGATGTGTGCTGGAAAGCTTTCCACTAATGCATTCTGTTTCTCAATTCTTTGTTTCCAGAGACTCAATAAAAACTACCTGAGATCAGGTTTTGGAAGGGCACAGCCAAGAGTAGGAGAGATTAAAGGCTCAGTCACTGTAATCTCCTCTGCCACCTACAAGGTTGTGAACTGCTGAGCATTTTCCATTCCAGTATGTATTCACAGATATTCTTCTTCTTCTCCCTCTAATTGTGTATAACTTGGGGTGATGGTAATGTCAAGGCATTGTTCTGGATGACAGTGGGAAGTGATCTTGTGTAGCACATGTTCATATACACATTGGATTGATTTTAATATTTTCCCTTTGAAGTATTGAATCTCTGACCCTAACCCATACCCTACTAGACTCTGAGTACTAATCCTAACATATGCATAAAAGCAAACCTAAAATAAAGAAATGCAGGCAGTTCATAGGAGGAATTGTGTATACTTTGATTTTCCTTTTGCTTTATCAAGGGTATGTGTTATAACACTAGTCACATTTTCATTCTAATACTTCTCCATGGATTGTCAAATTTAACAAATATATAACTTATGGATTCCCTTTCTCTGTAGGCTGGGTCAGAACATGTATTGTTATATACATATATATTGCCCTTCCTGCTATCATAGGTACATTCATGTGAGTACTCTGACTTTGGCAAATACAAATTCCATGAACAGATCACTCCCCCCAAACCCCAGGGCAACTGAAAGTTCAACCAATGGTGAGCTCCATAGTTGAACAAGTTTATACATAACCCCATGTAGAGTCAAATGAATATTTTTGTGATCTTTGAATGATATATGTTCCATTAAGAATTTGGATTTGAATATCTATTGCTACTTTTACATGTATTTAATGTATATATTTCTCTCTCTCTCTCTCTCTCTCATATATATATATATATATATATATATATATATATATATATATATATATATATATATATATAATTCATTGAAAGGAGTTTTCTCACCCCTTAATGGTTCCTGAAAGAATCAAGACCCACAGTGCCACCTAATTCATCCTTGAATGATGTCTAGACCAATACAGTGTAATATTTGAAATTGTCATGACCAGGAAGCACTGGAGATCCATCAGATCTCCTGTTGTTCATCATGACTGAACCAGATAGTGCTTTTTTTGACTGGAATTCATGAAAATGGTGTAGAACAGAGATGCCATTGAGTTGGAGCCTGCTGGGAACTGGGCCTGGAGCAGTAGAGTGTGGGTGTATGATAAAAGATCTATGGTGGAGCCATGTGGATCTGTCATTGGCTTCCAAATGACATGTGACTGACATGGGGCAGTCAGCAGACCCTTATATGTAAAGGCCTCTTGTTGTGGGGAGAGGCTTTGGGGTGATAATCAGAATCAGATTGCTACTCAAAGTGGGAAAGTTGTATGGGATAGCAGCCCAGTTGGTGTTTTCTCTTGCAAAACCTGACTCACCACATGTGACAGAACTCCCTCCAGTGCTGTGTCCCAGTTTGTTGTAGGGACAAATGAAGCAAGGCACTGAAGATAGCAGGACACAGTTTTATTTGGCTGCAGCCAGGTTCAGAGAGCACAGCTTTTGCTGTTATTAATCAATGCCTCCAAGTTCAGGGCATTTCAGAGTTTTATACCCAGCATGTAAGTAGAGGGGCTCAGAAGTTCATGGTCTGCAGAAGTTCACATAAAAGCAGCTTTCTCTTTCACTGTTCTGGGCAAGTTAACCCTTCAAGGACAACACTTGAGAAGAGGAGAACTTCTTCTTCCCTTTCTTCCTCCCTCTGCCAGCTGTTACCTTGGAGCCCATTTGTAACTTATCTTTAAAATGTGGACATCTCTGTGAAGCCCAGCTCAAGGCCAGAGGCCTTGTTTGCACATTTCTTCAAAGTACTATACTGGATATATTTGTGAAAATAGTAAGGGTGTGTCCAGCACCCGGAGTGCTGGTATCTTCCTGGCCAGTGGCCAAGTAAACAGGGCAACACAAAAATAGAAAGTTTATCTACATTGAACTATTTTGCAGAGACTCTTTGGCTGACAGTCCCCAAATTAGCCATGGTGAAGCGGACTTTTCTGTGGAGAAAGGGGGTACCACTTCATTGGGTCCCCCTCTTCCTCCAGGGAGAAGTCTTTTCTGCTGTCCTTTAATAAAGCTTCAACTTTCCTCTCTAAACTTGCCTTGACATGCTTCTCTGGTGTTATACTTCAGCATTGGGAAAGCAAAGCCTCATTACCAGTAAACAGCAGTAACAATAACAGTCAGAGGACAGAGATAATGCCAAAAGTAAAGTCAACATTTAGAATTGAAGATAATAATAATCTTTAGTGATACAAATTCCTTAATTTAATACTTTAAAAATAATAGCAACAGGTTGCCAGGGAGCAAAATTGTGACATATGCAGTCAAGGGGAGAAATAAAGAATGTCCATGCGTTTCTGCCCCTTTCAATTCTTTATTCACTCAAATTCTTAATACAACTTTACTCTATAGGTTCCTAATGAAGAAAACAACAATCCTTAATGATAGGCACTGCAGTGGAGATAATCAAATAACACCAAGCAATTCTAGATTAATTAATTCGCAGAAAACAATTTTAGATTAATTCTAAACATTGCAAAACAGATTTAATCATGACAGGCTAGTGACAGACATTTCCTCTGAATGCTAAGTTCAAAACACTCAAGCCTTAGGCTTTATGTCCTGCAGATGCACACTCACTCAGACAGCAGTGATTAGGTTCCAAACCAAAACAGGCTTTTTCTGGTGGGTAGTGGATGACCAGTTGAGGAGAGGGTCACAGGGAGAAGTTGCAGCTCTCACAAAGGTCCAGACAAGGCGGTAGAGTTTGAGAGCAGTGAGGATCACACAGAGAATAGGAAAATGATGGCAAGTGATGGGATGTCAGCGTAGGTCCTCATCAGGCTCTCCAGCTGGAGTACATACTTGTTTAGGCTGGCTGAATCCCTGTTTATTCACTCTATTTTTATACTTTTTTTTTTTTTTTTTACCACACCTTGTAATCATCAGGTGCTACCAGATTTCTCATTTACCCTGAGGTCAGAAATATCTGCTCTGGTGGTCTCCATCCTGATATTCTCACCTTTGACTCTTATCAGGAAAGGAAAGCCTGCCAGAGGCTTTATTCAGTTTATCAGGGTGAGGGGAAGTAATTTGTCTGAGGCCATATTAGAGGGCTCTGTGGGTGTGCCTGGTGATAAATGACCTCTAATAATGACCTCAGGTTTCAAAATGGAGTTTTTTAAATGGAGTGAGAAACTGATGTGACTCCATTTTTGAGAAACCAGCCTCTACGTCAGAGCAAAGCCTGTCCAAAGCAGGGAGTTACCCCTGTCCATGGAAAAACTCAGAGTGCTCCTAGGCATATACCCACCCTGCTGAGTTGTTTGTCTGTGAATAACTGGAGAGATCTTCCATGCCAAGTGATCCTGACTCAGTTACACTAGGTTAGGACCCATAGCAACCCCCTAGCTACCACAAAATGCATGAGACACAGAAAATACCTGAAACACCAGGTGACCTTCCCAGTTGTTTTGTTGATTGGTAAAATGATTAGGCAAGTTTATCATATACACTCTTGCAACATCTCATGGCCTAAACCAATCAGTTCAAATGTATCCACAACTTGAACTAACCAATCACCCTTACACAACTTGCTCCTGCCAATGGATGTGCTAATCAATGTTAAGAGTTGTTGTTTGACTTTTCTGTGATGTGAAATGATTGGCTGTGTGATATTGTGAAGCACACAGTATCCCCAAAAATCTATTAATCCTCACTGAATTAAGGGTCAAGACTCACTCTTTGGGACCACTGTATCTGAAATGGTTGTGAGTCCAGGCTTGAGCTTACAATAAACACTCTTGTGTGATTGCATCAGATTCAGCTCCTGGAGGCCTATTGTGGTCCCATGAATCTGGCATTACAGGAGTTGCTTAGGCTCAGGCCTAAGGCCATTCTCACACAACCCCTTTCACCTTGACAGCTCTTCTGCAGATAAACAGAAGCTATAACACATAACTCCTGTCTTCATAAACTTGATCTCTTGAGTCCAGTGTCATTTCAAGTTCTGGGTTTAAAAAGACATATTCATTTTCCTTGATGTTTTCAATAAAGCACACAGAATTCTTAGAAATAGCTTGAAAGGATAACAATGTTATATTGCAAAACTTCATGAACTTTCAAATTGCTTGCTGTGTGTGACTGACCAGTATGTGAAAGGCCTTGGGGATATGTGAATATATCATGAATATAATAGAGAGAAATCTTGAGACTTTTTTCTTACTGTACACACATCCTGAGGCCAAATGAGGCTGTTTACTAGAGGTCATTTCTCAAAAAAGAGATAATGATCATAAAGGAATAAATTAACCTATATATTACAAATAAATCTAATATATATTTGATTAAAATTGAGGATATATATGGTCATGCCAAATAGTTTGCTGAATCATCTCAATTACAGTTATTTAGTTATTTTAATGTTTTGCTTACTATCTGCATTAGAGACATCATTGACCTGCAATTCAGAAAAACTGTTAATTCTAGCACTGAATTTATCAGGTTTTGACACTTTGGTATATTACTTATTGCCATAGGATCTCTTGTTTCTCAATGTGTATATTTATAAATTTACACATTCTAGAAGGTTTTAGAAAGATAAAAGAAAATATGTATTAAAAGAGTAGTTTAAAAAGCTCTTTAATATACCATTGCTATGGTTATTAAATAGCATTTTCTTTTTAAGAATGTATTAACCTGGGGCTGGGGATGTGGCTCAAGCAGTAGCGCACTTGCCTGGCATGCTTGCAGCCCGGGTTCAATCCTCAGCACCACATACAAACAAAGATGTTGTGTCCGCCGAAAACTAAAAAATAAATATTAAAATTCTCTCTCTCTCTCTCTCTCTCTCTCTCTCTCTCTCTCTCTTTAAAAAAAAAGAATGTACTAACCAGCAATATGTATACAACAATAACATAATAAATAAATATGGTACAAAAAAATCAACATAAATTAATAAATGTTAAATGATTTATTTTATAATAATATTGGAAAAATATACCCAGAGGTGAAAATAAACATTTAAATAATGATACATGTACATGTCCATTTTTATTAAGGTATAGTGAAATACATCTATTTTTGTAATATACTTTTGTTCATGAAAGCATCATAAATATTATTATCAAATATTATTGTAGCTGCACAAAATTAAAAATACAAATTGTACATATATCAGTAAATAAATGGCTTTTAGTGACTGAAATTGCTGAGTCTGTTATTGTGAAACACAAATATTCAGTAAAATATGCTCTGAAGAAAACCTCAATTTGAAAATGTAAAAACATAGAAAGGAGTATTTAGAGTTGTTTTACCATGAGATTAATTTAAAATACTTTTGATACCCGAACAAATACTGTGAAGTTTTTACTCTTAAGAAATACATATGAAAGAGTACAGCAATTCTGTCTCTGAGTAATGCAAGCATAAGAGAAAGATGATAAGAATATTAAGTAAGCCTCAAAAATCTGAGGATCATGAAATAAATAAATTCTTGGCAAGAAAATATCAGAATCAATTTTGATGTAAAGTCAAAACTATAAGCATTCTAATTTACCAAATCTTAATGATTTTATATATTAGAGAAAATAAGTCAGAATTTTAAGCAAATACTTGAGAAATGGGTGTGCACAACAAGGTTTAACCTCAGAAAATTTTATACATCCCCTGTGTCTGTCCATGTGTCTCTCTCACGTCTTTCCAATGTGACATCAAAAAAAAAAAAAAAAATGAAGAACAAGTTTTTGAGTAATTATATTTAGGTCTTTAAAAAGTTAAAAAAAATAATTAGCTCTCTTTATCTATTTTTAGAAGTAATTTGCCTTCGTATTTTTTCAATAATTAATGATTACCCTGTGCTTGTTGCTCATGCTACAGAATGTGTAGAACCACCCAGAATGAGAGCACTATTTAAATAATGTCAGAACAAAAAGTGCTACAGAAGTGTAGGAACTGAAAAACAAGGACAAAGCCAGTGCAGGACCACACAGCATTTAGGGCTATATCAAAGAGGAATGGAGTTGGTCTTAAGAGGTCTGACCTCCCTTAGCCAATGCAAAGGACAGACTAGTATACACTGTCTTACAAAATATTTTTCTTCAAATCTTATATTTTAATGGATACATGGTAAGAATCCAGAAGTTAAATGTAAACTAGCAAATTTACATTCATTTCTGGGACACTTTTACTTCTAGTTCTCTAGATTAATTAATTTTAATGCCTTTCACCATGTTCTAGCTATGGTAGATAACTTTTTCTTATTCAAAATTTATCAGGTAATTTACAAAGGACTCCATTACAGAATACAGTCATTTTTAAAAATTCATAAAGCAACAGATGAAATTGTTTAAAACACAGACACAGTCATATCACAGGATATAAAGTCTGTGTAGACACCATGGTCTTTATGTTTAGCTCCTAGTTTAAAGAAAGGTTGAGTGGCTTGGATGTTTAGTTTTAAACCTTATCTCAAAAAAACTTGAAAGAACTTCTCCTGTGTCTTTAGACAGGGAGACTGGTGGTAACTCAGGGACAACTGTGGGTTTGGCACCTTTATTCATGATCACTTTTTACTTTGTGGAAAGACTTTAAACTCTTTGAAGATTCACATTCCCACTCAGCAGTAAGGAATTTTATTTTTTCATGTTCTATCTCCCCTTTTCCATATCTCATTTCTCTCATTTTAGAATCATGTTAGGAAAACTTAATCTCCTTGTCCAATCTTCTGTTTTCATTCTGAAGGATCTTTTCAACATTATCTTCCAGGTTTTATAATAGTCATCTATTTTTTTAAAAAAAATAATCTTGTTCTTAATATACAAATTCTCTGCCTTCATTTTTGAGTTTTGCACCTGGTGAGGTGTGATTCATTGGGTTCAGGTTTGAAAAAATAATCTTTAAGTTATAAAGTTTCTATCATATATATTAAGATAAAGAAACAGTTTTAAAGTTACCGTATTTGCTATAATATTTTAAGTACAATAATTTTAAATTACAAATATTTAAAATACATTAATTTTCTTTCTCATTTGGCAATCTTAATGAAGGCATAATGGCTCATTCTATTTTTTACTTATAATTTTATCCTATTAAATATGCCTTTTCCTTTATTATTCATGTAAAATTATTAATATAAATTCATCACTGGTTAAGAGACATGAGTCAGCCAAGAGGCAAGTTAAATAAAAATTTAAGTTTTTCTCCATACACAAAATAACTATCTAAGCATACTTTATGCTGGACAAATCCTTCAAGATGGCAAGTAGCACAAGCAAGTGTGCTGAAGGCTGAAACTGATTCTGAAAGCTAATGCCTCTCCCACAGCACACCATCACAAAGTGAAAATTTCTAAAGTCTGGGAGACTAAGGTGGATATTTTTGATGGAAACACGTACTCTTGTGATACTAACAAATTGTAGAGGAAAAATGATTCATAAAACCCATGAAATGCAGGAACCCCAGAGTTCTGAGAACTATCTCAGATGTAAGCCACCCAGTAGACCTGCCTGACCATTAGATTTTGTTCACTTTAGACCTTTTAGAGTGGGAAATAAACATTGATTAAATAAATCACTGAGATGTGAGGTTCTAAACAACATTTATTTTCTCAACTATACAGTCTAAAACATTACTCCTAATGGATTAAAGCACAAGTATCTGGGACATATTTTTCAAGGCTTTTTAATTTTATTAGAATATACATTTAATGTGCCACATTCTTTTCCAAATTTCTTATGGAACAATATCAAAGATTTGACATTATGCTTGACCATACTTAGGGAGTCCCTTCAAAAACTGTACAGTCATTCCACTCATGGCAAGATGATATCATATTTACATAAAGAGTGAGTTTTTAGGTTATTTGTGGTATAAGGTACAGATTCTATTCAAAACATTAGCAAAAGAAAATACAATCATTGTCAGATGAAGTCCTGATATATAAAAATAAAATAACTTAAAAAAAATTCCAAGCTGGGCATGGTGGTGAATGCCTGTAATCTTGGTTGGCTCTAGAGATTAAGGCATGAGAATTGCAAGCTCAAAGCCAGTCTCAGAAATTCTGCAAGATTCAGTCTCAAAAAACAAAAAAAAAAAAAAAAGAAAAAGAAAAGCAAGAGCTGGGGTTTGGCTCATTAGTTAAGCACCTGTGGGTTCAATTCCTGATTTAAATAATAATACTAATAATAATTCTAAATGACATCATGTAAACACAATAAAAATTTGTAACTGAACCTTTTTTTTGGTGGTACTGGGGATTAAACCCAGGGCCTTGTGCATGTGAGGCCAGCACTCTATCAACTGAGTTATATCCCCAACCCTATAACTGAACATCTTACTAGATTCTAGTTTCCTTCTGTGACTTTTGTGATTTTGCTATTCCTCCTCTTATTCTATACTTTCTGCCAAAATTTTCTTCAGAAACAAAAAACTCCCTCTTTCCACAAATTATCTTCATAAAGGAAAATTTCTGGACATCTTCACCCCTTTGGTAAGGATTGTCAAGTCTTCTATTATGAGTTAAATACTCTATCCTGTTCTTTAATTCGGTACTTCTGCCTGTTTTTCTGTCCTTTTGTTTAAAATTGTGATTTATAACTGCATAGTTACAATTATGGTTTACATTGCTTCCTTGCCTTAGAACAATTAAGCCTTTTGCACACTTATCTCTAAACCCCAATACTCATGCTTTGATTTTTCTTTGTGTTCAGCTACATCACCAAGGTGGTTACAGGTCTTAATGCAAGCAGTTTCTGTTTGATCTGGTCCTGGCTTCCTCCCTCCCATGTATGGTGCTCAAATTTTTTGTGCTTGGTGAGACTTTTGGTGAGGTTACATCTCATATACCAGTTTTGATGTAATGAGATGTCTTTTTGCAAATGTGGTGGATGTGATAAGTGGATGTGATATTGGGACTTCACTTATTGCAGATAAGTGACTGCAGTGTCTACCTGTCTTGCTATGAGGTCTTCTTCATGGTATAAAAACATTGTCTTATCCCTTGTTTACAAAACTTGAATTGATGGAGTATACAAACCAAGCTTCATATAGTTCTGATCTCAAAAGTTATGACCACTACATGTCTACATTCTATAGAGCACTTGCTTTTTTTCAGGGCTACTTTACTTTAGAGAACTCTGAAAAATTCTTTTATAACACATAAGTAAAGAAAACAGGGCTGGGGATGTGGCTCAAGCAGTAGTGTGCTTGCCTGGCGTGCATGCGGCCCGGGTTCGATCCTCAGCACCACATACAAACAAAGATGTTGTGTCCGCCAAAAACTAAAAAAAAAAAATAATAATAAATAAAATTCTCTCTCTCTCTCTCTCTCTCTCTCTCTCTAAAAAATAAATAAATAAATAAATATTTTTAAAAAAGAAAAAGAAAACAATATTGGGCATGTTCAAATTTTCCAGAAAAATCTGAGAGCAATTATTAATGATTGACAGATAATCAAACTGAGATTCCCAGTTAAGTGATATATCATAGTTTATAAAGTTACTAAGTGAGAAAATCTAAGATTCAAATGAAATATAGCTAAGGTTTTACACCTAAAAAATACTAAATTATTCACAAAGTCTTACACCTAATACATTATGAGGCAAGGCTATTACTTTATTGGTTTCTCCATTTAATATTTTCATTTTAGAAACATTTTATTAGTAGAAATAATAGTATTTCTGATGATAAATATATAAGAAAATATTCAACACCTTCAACATCCACAATGTTCAATAGAAACCATGTAGAGTTTTTATACCTTTATATCAGATTTTTAGAAAAAGCATTTATAATCTGATAGTTAAAATCATTTTTTAAATTGTGCTACTATAAACATTGTTGTAGCTGCATTCTTGTAGTATGCTGTGATGCCCTTCAGTATATGAATTGATAAAGAAAATGTTCTTTTTGTACAAAATGGGATAATGGTCATCATTAAAGAGAATGAAATCATGGCATATGCAGGTAAATGGATGGAGCTGAAGAATATTATGCTAAGTGAAGTAAGCCAATCCCCCCAAACCAAATGCTGAATGTTTTCTCTGACATAAACTTGCTGATATGTAATGGAAAGGAGGGAGAAGCATGGGAGGAATAGACAAACTATAGATAAGGCAGTGGGGAGGAAGGGAAAGAAAGGGAGCATGGGGATAGGAAAGTGGTGGAATGAGATGGATGTCACTACCCTAAGTACATGTATGAAGACATGAATGGTGTGACTCTGTTGTGTACAAGAGATATGAAAAATTGTACTCTATTTGTGTAATATGAATTACAATGCATTCTACTGTCTTTTATACCAAATTAGAATAAAATCTAAAAATTATGTTATAAAAGATTGTGAGCAAATTCAGAGGAAATAAAATATTTAAATACAAAAATTAAAAAAAGCATGTTTATATATGTTGAAATGTTTTATATATTCCATTGTGGAGTTTGTAATACTCAAGAATAACTGTAACATACTATGAAAAAAGCAAATACTTTTGAAGCAACTAAAATATATGCATTTATTAAAAAAGTAATATATTGTCTCATTTAAATCTATTCTTTGAATGAGAGAGAGAAAAACAGAATACAAAGAGTGATTAAGAAAGTAAAACAAAGAGACCCGGAAAGATGGCCGCTGCGTACGGGGGTTGCTGAAGTGCTGAGCGTGGCGCTCAAAGCAGCGGCTTTAATAGAGATTTCTGTTAGAGCTCATTTCACCGTTAATCTGTAGCGGACCACTTTGCCAAGGAGCAGGAAGAACAAAGAAATCGAAAAAGAGACGCTTGGCTGCCCAGAGCCGTGGGCGCTTTGCTCCCATCTGCTTCCTCTTTCGCTTCGCTCCGGGCGGAGAAGCTGAATGTGTAATCAGCAGTGGATTGTAAGTACCCGAGGCAAAGAAAGCTCAGTGCGCCCCGCCTTTTTTTTTTTTTTTTTTTGAATACTTTTTATACAGGGAGAGTTTGTGGATTGGGATTGTTGGAGGGGCTGTGGTTTCTGTGCCGAAAATCCACTCCGCGGGAGCCGCCATTTGCTTTCTGCTTGCTGTCTTGATGGCTCTGTATACACTGTGCGGCAGCCGCACCTAGAGGTTGGAGCTGGGCTGCGTGCCGAGCCCTGTCCTCCGAAGGCTGGACTGCAGCCTCGAGCGTCTCAGTGGCCTGTTTGCCGCTGCACCTTCGGGCAGAGCCTGCTCTGGGGTCGTTCTGCACCCCCATGCCAGGGGACCCGTGCTCCGGAGGAGGGGGACGGAGAGCCGCGGCGGCAGCCGCTTGGGCCCCTGGGGCCGGGCACAGGGCTGAAGAGCTGCGGAAGCCAGGGCGGCTCTGCTACGGTCACAGACAAGCGTGGCCCAGAGACAGCGACAGCAGCAGGGTTTCATTTCTAGAAATCTGGACTGGAAACAGAAGCAGCAGTTTGTATAATCCCAAGAACTTGCTTATACCAGGAAGCTGTAAGGGCAACATGAATAGCATTGAGGAGATGTAACATGGTGGCAGGCGCAGAGAGATCAAGTCTCTGACATCTTCAACTGCGCGGGCATAGGGAGTCGTAAACTGTCTAAATGCTGTTTGCTCAGGATCACTAGGCAATGCTGAGCTGACGTGGATCTGGGGTGTACAGGCTGGGCCCCTCAGAACACACACACAGAGCCCGAATCGGAAGCAATTAAGCTCCGGTTCGCCTGCTTCCTGTGACTCAGCACTAACGATCCCGCTGAAATTATTGGCCGGCCCTTAGGAACTTACAGAGGTAAAAGCCAACCGAGCCTTCATAGGCAGTGGCCACAGGACTGAAACGGGGATTGGGAGAGACAGTCAGGACCCACCCGTTGCATTGGTCACCTGGCAAAGGGAACAAACGGTCACCATTTGCATGGGATATCACCATGGCAGAGAAACGGCGTCACGGGCGGAGGAGATAACTGCATTGAAACCAGCGCGACAGGTGTGTAATCCCCTAGTCATCTCTCTCCACACAGCAGGGAAAACTTAAGGGCCACTCCCAGCTCTCCTGTGAACGCAATAACCAGACCGAGGGAATCAGGAGTAGCGCGGGACTCGCGGCGCGGAACTCCCGGCTACCGCTCCCACCAGTGCTGACAACTGAGGTCTCTTGCACCAGCTACCGGGGGCGTGGCTACAGGAGGGCAAGCAAATTCGCTGGGGGATCTCAGCCCCAAGCTCTACAAACTTAGGGTCTGAGGGAGGCAAACAGGGAGAGTGAGCCCAGGTGTTCATGAAAACAGGGCTCCCAGGAGCAGCAGACCTGGCGTGTAGCCAGTATTGTGGTGAGCGCCACAGGTGAGCACGGCCTGGCTTGAGGAAACACAAGACAAGGCCCTAGACACTCAGGATTGGAGACCCGCCCAGTCTAGGAGAAAGAGCGGCTGCACAGTGAATGGTTCCCACCTGTTGAGAGGAGAAGCTTGGCCCAGTGGGCACAGCTCCACCTACTGGAAGAGAAGTTAATAGAACTCTAGGACTGCATTTATTATTATTATTATCATTTTTTTTTTCTTTTTCTTTTTTGTTTTTTTTTCTTTTTTTCTCTTCTTTTTCTTTCATTTTCAATTTTTATTTGTTGTTGTTCTTTAACTTTTTTTCAATGTTTCTATTTTTTTCTATTTTTTTTATTTTATTATTATTATTTTTTTAATTTTAATTTTAATTTTTTATTATCACTATTATTTTTCTTAAAAATTTTTTTTTCATCTTTCCTTTCTTTCTTTATTATCTAATCTTTGTTATTCTTGTTTCTTTTGTCTTTTCATTTCTTTTCAATTTTCTTATCCCCCCTTCCTTGAATTCTACCTGCCTACTCTCATTCTCTTTAGTGACTTCTTCCCTTCCCTTCTAATATCTTTCCTCTCAAGCATCAAATAAATCTATAAGAGTAAACAGTAACTCAGCAGTCAAACAGAACAAGAAGAAACATGAGCAGCATAAAAAAGCAAGGAAGAAAAGTAGTACAAACAATGAAGGACAGCCTAAATATTCAGGAGGACCTAGAGTCAGCAGAAAAATGGTCATATAAAGAACTCAAGGAATACCTTAGACAGATGGAATGGAACCTTAAAGAAGATACGAGACAGCAAATTCAAACAGTGAAAGAACACTTTGAAAATGAATTACATAGACAGATAAAAGAAGAAGTTAAGCATCTTTATCAGGAGATTGAGATTATAAAAAAAAACCAAACAATAATTCTAGAAATGAAGGAAACGATAAACCAAATTAAAAACTCAATTGAGCGTATCACTAACAGAGTGGAGCAAGTAGAAGCCAGAACATCAGATAATGAAGACAAAATATATCATCTTGAAAAGAGCCTAGCCAACTCAGAAAGGCTGGTTAAAAACCACGAGAAAAACATCCAAGAGATATGGGATAACATAAAGAAACCAAACCTACGAGTCATCGGGATAGAAGAAGGTACAGAGATTCAAACCAAGGGAATGAGTAACCTGCTGAAAGAAATAATTACAGAAAACTTTCCAGAAATAAAAAAGGAAACGGATATACAAATTGTAGATGCATACAGGACACCGAGCACACAAAATCACAGTAGACCAACGCCAAGACACATTGTTATGAAGATATCCAATATACAGAACAAAGAGAAAATACTAAAAGCTACAAGAGAAAGGAGGCAGATTACATTCAGGGGTAAACCAATAAGGTTAACAACGGATTTTTCATCACAGACGCTGAAAGCGAGAAGATCCTGGAACAACGTATTTCAAACACTGAAAGACAATGGATGCCAACCAAGAATTCTGTATCCAGCAAAATTAAGCTTCAGGTATGATAACGAAATAAAAATCTTTCATGATAAACAAAAGCTAAAAGAATTTGCAGCCAGAAAACCAGCATTGCAAAGCATCTTGAGCAAAACACTACACGAGGAAGAAATGAAAAACAATAACCAAAACCATCAGTGGGAAGTGCCTCTATAAAGACAGAGGGCGGGGGGAAAGCTAACCATGGAGAAACAAACTAAATTAAAAAAAAAAAAAGAAGAAGATAAATAATCAAACATGGCTGGAAGTACAAACCATATATCAATAGTAACTCTAAACATTAATGGCTTAAACTCTCCAATAAAGCGACATAGGCTGGTAACATGGATTAAAAAAACAAATCCAACAATATGCTGCCTCCAGGAGACACATCTGATTGGAAAAGACATACACAGGCTGAAGGTGAAAGGTTGGGAAAAAATATACCACGCACACGGTCCTCGTAAGCAAGCAGGGGTGGCCATCCTCATATCGAATAAAATTGACTTCAAGACTAAATTAATCAAAAGGGATAAGGAAGGACATTATATACTGTTAAAAGGAACCATTCACCAACAAGACATAACAATTATCAATATTTATGCACCAAATAATGGTGCTGCGACGTTCATAAAACAAATTCTCCTCAAGTTCAAGAATCAAATAGACCACAACACAATAATTATGGGTGACTTCAACACACCTCTCTCACAATTGGACAGATCCTCCAAACAAAAGCTGAATAAAGAAACTATAGAACTCAATATCACAATCAACAACCTAGACTTAACTGACATATATAGAATATATCAACCATCATCAAGTGGATATACTTTTTACTCAGCAGCACATGGATCCTCCTCAAAAATAGACCATATATTATGCCATAGGGCAACCCTCAGTAAATATACAGGGGTGGAGATAATACCATGCATTTTATCTGATCATAATGGAATGAAACTGGAAATCAATGATAAAAGAAGGAAGGAAAAATCCTACATCACATGGAAAATGAACAATATGTTACTGAATGATCAATGGGTTACAGAAGACATAAAGGAAGAAATCAGAAAATTCTTAGAGATAAATGAAAATACAGACACAACATATCGGAATCTATGGGACACAATGAAAGCAGTTTTAAGAGGGAAATTCATCGCTTGGAGGTCATTCCTCAAAAAAAGGAAAAACCAACAAATAAATGAGCTCACACTTCACCTCAAAGCCCTAGAAAACGAAGAGCAAAACAACAGCAAATGTAGCAGAAGGCAAGAAATAATCAAAATCAGAGCGGAAATCAACGAAATTGAAACAAAAGAAACTATTGAAAAAATTAACAAAACTAAAAGTTGGTTCTTTGAAAAAATAAATAAGATCGACAGACCTTTAGCCATGCTAACGAAGAGAAGAAGAGAGAGAACTCAAATCACTAACATACGGGATGGAAAAAGCAATATCACAACAGACACTACAGAAATACAGAAGACAATTAGAAATTATTTTGAAAACCTATATTCCAATAAAATAGAAGATAGTGAAGACATCGATAAATTCCTTAAGTCATACGATTTACCCAGACTGAGTCAGGAGGATACTCACAACTTAAACAGACCAATAACAATAGATGAAATAGAAGAAGCAATCAACAGACTTCCAACCAAGAAAAGCCCGGGACCGGATGGGTATACAGCGGAGTTTTACAAAACCTTTAAGGAAGAATTAATGCCAATACTTTTCAAGTTATTTCAGGAAATAGAAAATGAAGGAGCTCTGCCAAATTCATTCTATGAGGCCAACATCACCCTGATTCCGAAACCAGACAAAGACACCTCAAAGAAAGAAAACTACAGACCAATATCTCTGATGAACCTAGATGCAAAAATTCTCAATAAAATTCTGGCGAATCGGATACAAAGGCACATCAAAAAAATTGTGCACCATGATCAAGTAGGATTCATCCCTGGGATGCAAGGATGGTTCAATATAAGGAAATCAATAAATGTTATTCACCACATCAATAGACTTAAAAATAAGAACCATATGATCATCTCAATAGACGCAGAAAAAGCATTTGACAAAGTACAGCATCCCTTTATGTTCAAAACATTAGAAAAAATAGGGATAACAGGAACTTACCTCGACATTGTAAAAGCTATCTATGCTAAGCCTCAGGCTAGCATCATTCTCAATGGAGAAAAATTGAAGGCATTCCCCCTAAAATCTGGAACAAGACAGGGATGCCCTCTATCACCACTTCTATTCAATATTGTTCTCGAAACACTGGCCAGAGCAATTAGACAGACGAAAGAAATTAAAGGCATAAAAATAGGAAAGGAAGAACTTAAATTATCACTATTTGCAGATGACATGATTCTATACCTAGAAGACCCAAAAGGGTCTACAAAAAAACTACTAGAACTAATAAATGAATTCAGCAAAGTGGCAGGATATAAAATCAACACGCATAAATCAAAGGCATTTCTGTATATCAGCGACAAAACTTCTGAAACGGAAATGAGGAAAAACACTCCATTCACAATATCCTCAAAAAAAATAAAATACTTGGGAATCAACCTAACAAAAGAGGTGAAAGATTTATATAATGAAAACTACAAAACCCTAAAAAGAGAAGTAGAAGAAGATCTTAGAAGATGGAAAAATATACCCTGTTCATGGATAGGCAGAACTAACATCATCAAAATGGCGATATTACCAAAAGTTCTCTATAGGTTTAATGCAATGCCAATCAAAATCCCAACGGCATTTCTTGTAGAAATGGATAAAGCAATCATGAAATTCATATGGAAGAATAAAAGACCCAGAATAGCAAAAGCATTTCTAAGTAGGAAGTGCGAATCAGGCGGTATAGCCATACCAGACTTAAAACTATATTACAGAGCAATAGTAACAAAAACAGCATGGTACTGGTACCAAAACAGGAGGGTGGATCAATGGTACAGAATAGAGGACACAGAGACTAATCCACAAAGCTACAACTATCTTATATTTGATAAAGGAGCTAAAAGCATGCAATGGAGGGAGGATAGCATCTTCAACAAATGGTGCTGGGAAAACTGGAAATCCATATGCAACAAAATGAAACTGAATCCCCTCCTCTCGCCATGCACAAAAGTTAACTCAAAGTGGATCAAGGAGCTAGATATCAAATCAGAGACTCTGCGTCTGATAGAAGAAAAAGTTGGCTACGATCTACATATTGTAGGGTCGGGCTCCAAATTCCTTAATAGGACACCCATAGCACAAAAGTTGATAACAAAAATCAACAAATGGGACTTACTTAAACTGAAAAGTTTTCTCTCAGCAAGAGAAACAATAAAAGAGGTAAATAGGGAACCTACATCATGGGAACAAATTTTTACTCCTCACACTTCAGATAGAGCCCTAATATCCAGAGTATACAAAGAACTCAAAAAATTAAACAATAAGAAAACAAATAACCCAATCAACAAATGGGCCAAAGACCTGAACAGACACTTCTCAGAGGAGGACATACAATCAATCAACAAGTACATGAAAAAATGCTCACCATCTCTAGCAGTCAGAGAAATGCAAATCAAAACCACCCTAAGATACCATCTCACTCCAGTAAGATTGGCAGCCATTATGAAGTCAAACAACAACAAGTGCTGGAGAGGATGTGGGGAAAAGGGTACTCTTGTACATTGCTGGTGGGACTGCAAACTGGTGCGGCCAATCTGGAAATCAGTATGGAGATTCCTGGGAAAGCTGGGAATGGAACCACCATTTGACCCAGCTATTGCCCTTCTTGGACTTTTCCCCGAAGAACTTAAAAGAGCGTACTACAGGGATACTGCTACATCGATGTTCATAGCAGCACAATTCACAATTGCTAGACTGTGGAACCAACCCAGATGCCCTTCAATAGATGAATGGATAAAAAAAATGTGGCATTTATACACCATGGAGTATTACGCAGCACTAAAAAATGACAAAATCATAGAATTTGCAGGGAAATGGATGGTACTAGAGCAGATTATGCTTAGTGAAGCTAGCCAATCCCTAAAAAACAAATACCAAATGTCTTCTTTGATATAATGAGAGCAACTAAGAACAGAGCAGGGAGGAAGAGCAGGAAGAAAAGATTAACATTAAACAGATAGATGAGGTGGGATGGAAAGGGAGAGAAAAGGGAAATTGCATGGTAATGGAGGGAGACCCTCATTGTTATACAAAATTACATATAAGAGGTTGTGAGGGGAATGGGAAAATAAACAAGGAGAGATACGAATTACAGTGGATGGGGTAGAGAGAGAAGATGGGAGGGGAGGGAGGGGGGATGGTAGAGGATAGGAAAGGTAGCAGAATGCAACAGTCACTAGTATGGCAATATGTAAAAACGTGGGTGTGTAACTGATGTGATTCTGCAATCTGTATTTGGGGTAAAATTGGGAGTTCATAACCAACTTGAATCTAATGAATGAAATATGATATGTCAAGAGCTTTATAATGTTTTTAACAACCAATAAAAAAAATAAATAAATAAAAAAAAAAAAAGAAAGTAAAACAAAATAGGTAGAAGTGGAAAACTAAATATACAAATGAAGAAAGAAGTCTTAAGTACTAGAGAATCCATGCTAAAAATAAAAAAAAGTAGTGAATGCATGATAAGACTGTGAGGAATGACAGATTATGTATCCTCTGATAAATCTCTGAAAACTTATTTTCTTGCGATAAAGATAACATATGAAACTACTTCTCACAAGTTTAGACACGATTTTGTAATTACTTATTCATGAAATTTTATTAAATAATATCAATACTAGGTACTTCCTGGAATTTTTCTCCAAGTCGATGAAATCTTTTATATGTTTTAGAATATGTATGTGCATGTGCACTCTAGAACACTATGTATAAATGTATATATGTTTTATCTAAGGTTAACTTTTTTTTTTTAAAGAGAGAGTGAGAGAGGGAGAGAGAGAGAAATAATTTTAATATTTATTTTTTAGTTATCGGCGGACACAACATCTTTGTATGTGGTGCTGAGGATCGAACCCGGGCGGCTCGCATGCCAGGCAAGCATGCTACCGCTTGAGCCACATCCCAGCCCTAAGGTTAACTTTTATATGTATGTGAAATAATTTGATTCTTTTATATTTTTCTAAATATAATGGTAAATAAAATATTTTTGTAGAAAATATAATGTGAGTGATCTGTTTATTTTAAAGTGTCTGAATTTTTTTTTACATAACTGGCTTTGTAAAGCCAGTCATTTCTATATTTTAAATAAAAGGTGTGTTTGAGGGGGCTGGGGATGTGGCTCAAGCAGTAGCGTGCTCACCTGGCATGCGCACGGCCCTGGGTTTGATCCTCAGCACCACGTACAAATAAAGATGTTGTATCCGCCAAAAACTAAAAAAATAAATATTAAAAATCTCTCTCTCTCTCTTTCTCTCTCTAAAAAAGATGTGTTTGAATAAAAGCATTTTAAGAAAGCCTCCACTCAATGATGAATAAAATTCCCTATTAAAGAGTATTGGCCATTTTTTTTTTTTTAGTAGAAAATGTTTCCCATAAAAAGAAGCAATGGATGTTAGCCCACCACAGTACGCTAAATCATCTTTCATATAAACCTATGGCAGGGATGCTAAGAAGATTATATTTCAAAGCACAATGGATCTCAAACATCAAATAAAACTCTAGGCTTCATGAAACCAAAAGAAAAGATTTTACCAGCATTTTCTATTTACCACAGAGCCTTCTCTCAAAGAAGTAGGCAGTCCTATGCTAAGTATCTGATAGCATACCCTTGGTGTCAACATTTCCTATTCTTCTATAACAATCACTGGAGGTCCAGATTTCCCCTCACAGTCAGAATTCTATTTTCTTCTATAGGGTATGCTCATAAAGCAAAACAAATAGGAGTTCATGGAAAAGGACTTTTTCACTCATATTTTCCTTCTTGTCTTTTTTCTGGAAACAAACAGAAGGCATCTGTCTTCAAAATTGCTTTCACCATAGTTTACTACAATTTTCTAATCCCAATATTGGACTGCAGGATCCTCTTTTGTGGGAGCCAGTGTTGAGGGTCTTCTGCTGCCAAACAGAGGCCTCACAAGCCATGCGGAATGTGGATGAGCCATGTCATGTCTTGTGAGCTGGATAGCTTACACAGTTGCTTTCCAAAAGAGTCAACCTGATGTGATCTAAAAGGTCCTGTATTATATAAATTCTGATTTTCTTTGAAATTGGCAGTTCAGCTAGTGTGCTGCTCCTAATGGTCTCTGCATTAATACTAGTGAAACACAAAAGAGCAGTGGGCCTCAACCATTTTTTTTCACCTGTTTCAATCCAAATATTCTTCAGGACTACTTCAGGATTTTTTGTATAAAAAGCCCAACCATCTTAAATAGGTTAATATACCAGTGGATTAAAAGGCCCTATTCTTATAGCTTTATGACTCTAATTAGCTTGAATGCTTAAAATTGATTTAAGTTATAAACCATGCTGTTTTGTTGCAGTAAATGGTATTGTGTATGTGCATCAAATCACTGTATCAGTGTGAAGTAAATGTATGGATACTTAGATCAAGACAGCAGAGGCATGGGTGAGAAATTCTACACATCAAGAAAGACCTGAAAGACCTGTGTTTGTGCCTGGAGCTGGGATTGTGACTCAATGGTAGAACACTTGCTTAGCATGTTTGAGGCACAGGGTTTCATCTAAGCACTGCATATAAACAAAATAAACAAAATAAAGACCCATCAACATCCAAAAATGTATATAAATAAATAAAGTGCTTAAGTACTTTCTCAGAATTAGTCAATGCCATTTTAAGAAAATAAGGACAAAATGAAATGTTTCACCCCTTGTAGAAAAGCTATTACCTTCAATAAAGTGATGCTTATAAATTTATTTCTTCTTTGTTATCCTGTGAGGAAATTACAACATGTTAAAAATTCAGTTGTATGTTATCAGCCAAAAGAATGATTGAATATCAGAGTTTTTCCTCCTATGCAAAAATCACCACCCTTACTGTTATTGTAGGAGAAATTAATAAACACAGAAAGCTTGGCTATTCTCACAAAGTTTATGTAAACATGTTACTCTAAATTAAATTTATATAATCAATTATGATTTGCTACCAATGCATATGTCTTGTTACCACTTGGAACACATGAAGAGGTGATGAATTGATCGCTATTTCAGTTTCAAGAGAAACATTTCCTATAAGGGTGTCTGTATTTTGTCAAGAAGGTAAAACAAGAACAGTAAGGACTTATTGATTCCTGATCCATGCAAAAATAACTGAGAAAGAAGGGTGATATCACTTAGAAAATGTACACAAGTCTATAAACCACTTTTAAAAAATCATATTAAAAATACATACAAAGAACTACAGATCCAGTTAAGAAAAAATCAGCTACTCCAGGCAATAAATCTACAGGAGATATCACAATATCAATATTTGAGAAATAGTGCCACTTGTTATCTGATCATATCACTTACTGAAACATTACCCAGGAGAGCCAGAGCCAGTATAAACACTCCAAGAACCATTTAGAGCACACTATTCTTTAAAACCTCAGAAGTAAATGCAGCTAGAACCTACTGACATACTAAAATTGCTTATTATCACAAAGGTGAACCAATATATTCTGCTTTACAACTCTCTTGGCAGGCCAGAGAACAGGGTAAATTTATTATCTACAGCACCATAATGCTCACAAAGATCTCTGTATTATTCATAAGACTGCATATAAATTATAAAAAAACCATATTTTTTTCCAGTTTATAACATTGTTTTATACATATCAACAAATTATGTTGTGGCCAGCAAAGTACATATTATTACTGACAGCTGTTGACATGATTCAATAAGCCCCAAGGGGTTTCACTGATAATCCTAAATGACAACTACTTTTCCAAATAAAAAGCCACTTCTATCTCTCACAATATTTAGAGGAGGTTTGCAGAAATGTCAGTGGTTCATAAGGAAGAAACTTGGGCAGAAGCCCCAAGAAACCAGTGTAATTTTCTAAGTTTAGTGGGGAGGAGAGGGGGTCTTGTATATTAAAAAATAAGCCCTCTGTAGAAAATGGAGTCTCTCATGTGAAGATTAATAAGTCTAATTTTGGAAAGAGAGTTTCTGTCAGATTTTGCTAGTATTTTATTTGGTTTCTTATCTTTCTCTTCCTGTGTCAGATGGTGAAGTGCCTAATTTTAAACCACATTTTGAGATGAATGTCCTTAAAAAAGTTTAGAGATTTTTCTATTGACTTTGAATTCCTCTGCAGTTTTCAATTTTGCAAGTCATATTAAAATAGGCAGACTGCATAACCAAATGTTATTCGGATGTCTTCAAATAAATTTAATAATTTCTTTTTTTATTCCATGTACAAAGGAATAATTTAATTACAATAAATAAAAGTTGAGAGTAGTTGGTTCTTTTCATAAAGCAAAATTTTTTAGACATCAAGAACTCCATGAATACAATTTTGAGCTGAAATATGGGTGGGCTCCTCCTGCCCTGGCTGGCCCCAGCGCACCTCTGGCACACATGTCCACCCAGAAAGTTAAGTCATGGGGGAGCGAGATTGGCGCCTCTGAGGCCCTGGCTCTGGCTCCCCACCCCCGGCTCTGGCTCCCCGCCCCAGGCTCCAGCCCCCACCGCTGCTGGCCTGGCTCCCATCCGCAGACTGGCCTGCTCTGCCAGAGCCTCCGCCGCCCTGCCCGCTGCAGCTCCTTCCTGTCAGGCCCTGTTGTGTGGCGCCCCTTGTCCCCGCCCCTGGCACGGACAAGGGCGGCAGCCTGCGGGGCGGGTCTCCCCTCCTCCTCCACGCTACAGGGACACTGCTACATCGATGTTCATAGCAGCACAGTTCACAATAGCAAGACTGTGGAACCAACCTAGATGCCCTTCAATAGACGAATGGATAAAAAAAATGTGGCATTTATACACAATGGAGTATTACTCTGCATTAAAAAATAACAAAATCATAGAATTTACAGGGAAATGGATGGCATTAGAGCAGATTATGCTAAGTGAAGCTAGCCAATCCCTAAAAAACAAATGCCAAATGTCTTCTTTGATATAAGGAGAGTAACTAAAATCAGAGTAGGGACGAAGAGCAGGAGAAGAAGATTAACATTTAACAGGGATGAGAGGTGGGAGGGAAAGGGAGAGAGAAGGGAAATTGCATGGTAATGGAAGGAGACCCTCAGGGTTATACATTGGAGGAGGTAGAGAGAGAGGAGGGGAGGGGAGGGGAGAGGTGGGGAGGGGGGATGGTGGAGGATGGGAAAGGCAGCGGAGCACAACAGACACTAGTATGGCAATTTGTAAATCAATGGATGTGTAACTGATGTGATTCTGCAATCTGTGTATGGGGTGAAGGTGGGAGTTCATAACCCACTTGAATCAAAGTGTGGAATATGATATGTCAAGAAATTTGTAATGTTTTGAACAACCCACAATAAAAAATTAAAAAAAAAAAAAAAACTCATAAGGAGAAAAAGAACTTCTGAAGCCATCAACATTTTTCTTTTTCTTTAGTCTCCACCTTAGAACCTAAAATATTTTATGCTGCTATCATCATCCAATGATGGTTCTGCAGGCTTATGGGGGAAAGGCATTTTCAAATTTTTAAAAATCTTTCTGGATGATTTGCACTTATTCTTTTATTAATTATGATTTCTTTCTATTCTATCCTAAACATGATTTTAATATTGTCAATTTTCCTTATGAGTCTCAACAAATCATTTTTTCCTCCATTAAAATCATTAGTATTCATTCAACAAATTCTTTTTTGTTATTTAAAAAAAATTATATTTCCCATGAACTGAAAGCATCTCCTGTTAATACTCTAACCTGAGAACATAGTGACCTAAGAAAAGAAAAAAAAAAAAGACTTTTGTAAAGAAACTCAAATAAAAACTATTTAATTCAATAATAGTTTGCATCTACCTATGCTTGGAAACTAATATTTAATTAAGAATTCAAAATGAGAAACTTTGTATTAGGGACTATCTAATTTAAGATCTTGGATCTGCTGACAATGGTGTCAAAATGTGAAAAGAAGCACATCTAAAACTTCTGAGTCCAGCAATTAAAAACATGAGAGGATAGCAGGCCCTCAAAATCAAAGAAAAAAGAGGTCAGAATCTTCTGGTATAGTGCTTTTCTAGTATGTGTGAGGTACTGGGTTGAACACTCAGCACCACATTAAAAAAAAAAAAAAAAAAACTAATAATGATATTATATCCATCTACAGCAACAAATAAACATTTAAGAAAAAAAAGGACTGTGTATTAGACTTGTGTACCCTCAATACTTGTATATATATATATATATATATATATATATATATATATATATATATATAGAGAGAGAGAGAGAGAGAGAGAGAGAGAGAGAGAGAGAGAGAGTATAAATTTTTCCTGTGATGCTTTTTCAAGTAACTTATATTACAGGTGTGCATCACAATTCTGGAATCCCCCTACCCTTCTTATTATTATTTTGAGTGGCTGTGAATTGCATTAAATGCCTTGAGTTGATTTACTTTGAGGGAGAATTTCCTTCCAATAGTAGGACCTAACCCAGACAGAAGTGCATTGACACTTATCACTGTATATAAGGTTAAAGCAATTTGTGAATAAATATGTATATATTTTTATTTATGGAAATGATATCACAGTTAGTTTAAATTTTTATTTAACTTTTCTGTTCACTGATCTCATGAAAAACAGCTTGAGGTTTAAACTCATTAGCAATTTCCGTAAGCATCAATGTCCCCATATCTCTCACCACTAAAAAGAGACTCACAAGTATAATTTTAAAGTTTTTTCTATTCAAATTAAAAATGAAAAACAAAAGTCAGGCACAGTGACATACACCTGTAATCCAAGTGGCTCAGGAGGTGGTTGCAGGAGAACTGTGAGTTCAATGTTACCTTCAGCAAAAAGTAAGGCACTAAGAAACTCAGTAAGATCCTATCCTTAAATGAAAAAGAAGGAGGAGGAGGAGGAGGAGGAGGAGGAGGAGGAGGAGGAGGAGGAGGAGGAAAAGGAGGAGAAGGAGAAGAAGAAAATAAGAGCTTAAACAAATTGTAACTAAAAACTCTATATTCAATATATTATCATTGCTTGACACTATGAATTTATTAATATATACATGCACTTTTGGAAAACCATCTTAATATTCACTATTTACCTGAAGCATCAGGCATATCTCAGTTTACTGAATCCAAATTTCACATTGAGAGCTATGGATTCATTGACATCAGCAAGATGAAAGGCCTGAACCACTCAGTTTTATGTCCTAGGTGATGGAATACACTTCCTGGACATATTCTGAACAGGGACAAAGAACAGGAGAGACAGTGCACATTGAGACAGCTGGCAGCTCCAACCCAGAACTGTACAAATGTGGGCATTATTTCTCACTAGATTCTAAGAACTGATTCATTCCCATTTCAGATCCCACATGGTAAACATAAAGAATTGGTGTCACAGGAGGTGGATGGTGCCAGGTCTTCAGATATTTCAGCAGCCCAGACTCTACGATATAAATACATTAAAGGGAAACTTATTTGCAATTTTATCTTGACCCTAGAGGCAGAATTGAGATATTTGGCTTTTATAATTGTGCTAATATTCATACCAAATTTATAAGGTAGTGGGAGAATATTTTCACAATTAAAGGCATATATGTCTATAAATATTTTTCTATAGTTCAATAGAGATTATTAAGAGAGTCAACAAAATTTTAATGAAGAAAAAATAAATCACTGTCTAAAAGATGACTGCTGTTTTTCATACAACCACTGCACATCATGTGATTGAAACCTGGCATCCAACCTATAGTGAATAAATTAAGTAATTATCTGTCACTAATTAACTCATTCTAAAACTTATTAGCTAAAAAAAAATAAAAATAAAAAATAAAAAAAAAATAAAACTTATTAGCTCATATTTGGGATGGTCATCAATTTAGGCTCAGTTCACCTGGAATCTTTGCTGCATATGATTAGCTGATGGTTGGTAAATACACTGAACTTTAGAGTATAATCTGGCTGCCAATAAAACACCCTGATGTTTTTTCCCAAAATAACTCATGATTAAAAAAGTATTGTGGGCTTGTTCTCCTGGAGGTAACAGTGTTATGAAAGCAAAAACCAAAACATTCAAATGTTTCTTGACCAGACACCTGACTGCTCTTTCATAGCAAACAGCATTACATAATTCATAAAAAAAAATAATAAGAGACCATATTCAACGTTTTGGAAACACATTCTACATTTTTCTAGAGTAGGAGGAAAAACATATCATCTACTTTCTGTATATAAATGAAGCCGAAGAATTGTTACATGTTGGCATTTATGATTATTGTACCTTTTATAATCCATGAGGTTCACATAGGTGTTCAGTGTGAAAGAATATTTTCTAAGTCTCACAAGAATATTTGCTAAGTAACTTTACTGGAATTCAGGTTAAAATTTACCTTATCTCAAAGCCAAAACTCACCTCCTCTAGGTTAGATGAGTTATCAATATTTTCATATTCTCTTGGATGTTAGATAGTGACACTTATTCAAAAGAGCAGAATTTTTGTTTCTTTTGTACCAGAGATCTTACCCAGGGGCATTTAAGCACAAAGTCACACCTCCAGCCCCATTTTATTTTAGTTTATTTTTTGTAACAGGGATTGAAGCCAGGGGCACTTAACCCTGGGCCACATCCCCAGCCCTATTTTGTATTAAACTTAGAGACAGAGTCTCACTGAGTTTTCTAGGGTCTCACTTTGGCTGAGGGTGACTTTGAATTTACCATTTTCTTGCCTCATTTTACCATCCTTCTGGGATTATGGTTGTGTGCACCTTGCCCAACACAGTCATGGTTTTTTTGTTTTGTTTTGTTTTTTTCTTTTGTTTGATTTAGTATTTACTCAGTTGCTGAAGCTGTCCTTGAATGTGATATCTCCCTGCCTAAATCTCCTGAGTCACTGAAATTACAGAAACACATCACCATACCGGTTCTTTTCAGTTCACACAAAGGCAGAATTGGGACGTCAAACAGAAAGAGAGCTGTTAAAATCACCCCATCTTAAATGGTGTCTTATTTCCTAATATTTAAACATTGGACTTGTTTTGACACATAATGAGGAAATATTATTTTAATCGGGAGTCTGTTGATTCTCATTTCATCTATACAATTTGTTACAGTTCAAAACTTGATTTAATTTGAAAATATAATTCATCCTGTAAAATTTCTGTGCTTTCTCTTCTTTCTGTTAGAACACTGGTTTTAATGCCTGTGCAAAATTTTTACAGCTAGAGAGAAGTCTATATAATAAAATATTAATAGTATTAATTTTAATCATATTTTTGTTTCATATTTCTAACTTAGCAATATGAAGAATTGAACTCATAACTCCTCTATCACTGAGTTATACTCCAAGATCTTTTTCTTCTTTGTTTTTTGACAGGGCTTTTCTCAGTTGTCAAGGCTAATCTCAAACTTTTGATCCTCAAACATCAGAATCCTGTATCACCGGTATTGAAGTGCATGACCATGTACATGGCTATTTGGTAACGTTCTTAAAGTTGAGTATACAAACTCACCTAATGGTGCATTCCTGTAACTCTACTCCCAAGGATGAGGTACTTTTCTTTTCTTTTTTTAAACTACTCCCAAGGATGAGGTACTTTTTTTTTTCTTTTTTTAAATTCATCCATGGTGACTAAGATGCAGATAATTGCTTTGAGAGAGCATACAACACAAGCCTTAAGTCATAGAATGAAGCATCTATTTCTAGTGAATGAAAAAAAAAATATCAGATATATAATATTGAGTTGCATAATCACATTTTGTTTGTTAACAGCAGCACAATGATGAGTCTGTAACAGATTTAGTTGCATATGTATTCTAGATGATTAAAATAATATTAGTATGGCTTCAGTACATATGCTTTCTGAAGTTGCAGCTACAAAGCAACTGACCAATGATCATTTGCATGAATGATAAGCTTGTCTGGGTACCATCTGGAGGTGGCTTTTAGTAGGTCTTGGTTGTTAAAATTTATTTCTACAGTAGTCTTATAATACTCTAGATGCTGAAAAACTTCTTAACCTTTAATATTGCTTGGCTTAAATTTATGCACTGCTCTTAGGAAGGAAACCCAAAAGCCTTTTTAATGACAGATGTACTATGGAAAATTGTCCCCACAAAGTTCAGATGCTGTGTAATATCAACTCCCTGAAATCAAAGAAAGGAAATGACTTACATTCTTGGAAAGTGAAGCCACTAGTAGCTTTCTCTGAAAAACTACACCCTGTGGCAACTGGGAGTATTTCATACAAAAACTACATTTAAATAGATGCTTATGGAACCAATAAACAAATATCACTGGGTCCTTGAGGATAAGGGAAGGAATCACACATGGAAAATACAGCAAGAAATGATTTTCCTCTACATTTAGAAGTGCTAGATTCCAGACTTGAAGTCAAAATCAACCTGAGAATTATAAGTTTGTCTTCCCTGCTGTGGGTAATGCTCAGCTCCTGAGGAAAATGCTGGCAAAACTGATTCCTTGCTAAAATAAAATAAAAACAAAAACTAAAAAAGTAGAAGGGAGTCAATGACCTAATATTTCTTTAGGCACAAAGTACACAAAAATATGGTCCCAAAATTTTGCAAGCTTTCATTTCAACTTTAAAATATACTAGTTTTGATCAATTTCCATCTCTTCATCTTTTAGAAAATGCCCCTCTGTTAGACTCTGCCATCCCGGGACTGGAGGTGTTGTTTTCATTCTTTTGATCTCCCACAGGTGGCCCCAGGTGGCCCTACCTGACAGTGCCTGGCAACCAGCCCAGAGAGTAAACTGGGGGGCTTCTTTGCTGTCGTCTGGCTAAGGTCTGCCAACTCCTCCCAAGACCCACATTCTGCAAGCCATGCCCCAACTCAAATGTCCCCTGAGATCCCTTCAGGACCAGGAGCTCCATACTGGAGTCGGTTTCCCCAATGAGGCACTTTCAGGGTCATGGAGCAGATGCTGAACTCTTGTCCTTTCCAAAATCTGGGCAGCCTGGTCTCCAGGGCACACAGCAGGCGGCACCCACAGCCTCAGGAAAGCGGGTTCCAACGCTGGTCCCTTCACAGTGATGGAGAGCGACAAGTAAGAGCCCTAGAACAGAGTGCCAGAGACACCACCAAGCCCTGGAACCTGCAGAGCCCAGCGATCCAGGGACGAGGCCTGGTGCATGGAGCCCAGAGCACAGCCTGCAGTCAATACAGGCCTCCTGCCATCTCCACAGAGGGGACTGGGAGCTCTAGCTTCCCCTGCTGCCAGGCTCTGCTGCCCTCGGGCCTGTCCTCCCGCCCTGGTGTGGGCGAGCTCCGACTCTGGAGGCAACTTGCTCGCCTGGTGCCCATCCTAGACCCAAGTGAACTAAAAGAAGAAGAAAGACCAAGAGGGGGACACTGCCTTCCCAGGACTGGGGACCTCGAGAAACCCTCTATAAACCCATCCAGTTTGGCTGACAGGGGACCCAGCCGCCGCCGCCCGGGGCATGGTTCACAGAGAGGCGCTGGGTTCCTTTTCTTCCCTCTAGAAATTCCTGAGCACCGGGAGTCAGACCCTCCTCAGCTGTGGACTTCTTCCTGCTGGCTCCCCATGCCTGCGTCTTCCTTGAGTCTCTCTTAATGATTATGTTACTTTTTGCACCACTTGGGGAGCAAGACAGAACACTTAGCCTCTTTTTTTAAAATAATTTTTAGTTGTGGATGAACACAATACATTTACTTATTTATCTAATATGATGCTGAGGATCGAAACCAGGACCTCACACATGCTAGGTAAGTGCTCTACCACTGAGCCAGGATCCCAGCCCCACTTAGCTTGTTTTGAAACAGATCAACTCTGTTTGCATAAAAACAAGCAGGCTGGGGTGAGCAGTCATGATGCTGTTATTTATTCATTTATTCGCCTTGAAAAGCACAGAGTGTTCAGCAACTATTAAGAATGAACAACTGGATAGTGGCTTTGCAGGTTTTTTAGGAAGGCAGATGAGTGCCCAATGCCTGGGATCCATGTGACTTACCTGGAAACTGGGAAAGCACCAAGGTTGATCTTTCTTTGTGCAAGGCTGCCAATCATGAGGCCACTGCAGATATTTGTGACCAGTCAACTACTGAGCCCAGTGCCCAGCTAGGTTTGACTCATTTCTGAGCTGACTCAATTCTTCTGAAATGATTCCTGTTTTCTGCCTCCAGCCAGAAAGTCATCTCAAAATATTGATTAATTTCAGAAGGAGGAAAATAAGGTTCTAATGCTGCCATTCAGGTCCTAGTCTTCTCCAGGGCACCTGATAGGCCTGCTGTGAGCCTCCATCAAAGTGGTCAGGAATTCACTGACAAATTTCAAAGGGGCTGAAATGTCATTACTGTTTGTATAATTTTGGATTGATTAACAATAGCATAAATGACACAAACATGACAAAGGTGGAAGGTATGAAGCAAACCTCTCATTGGCAATCTTTTCTTTATTCAGTATTCAGCAGTAGAGTCAAGCAGTGGTTTACTTAGCATGGCTTATTTGGGGGGCAGAAAATGGCTTAAGTAGGGATCTGGGTTACAGAAGCTTCTTTCACCATATCAATTTTCTTTCAGAAGCTTACAACATTCTTATCATGGACACTCATGCCATCCACATCTCCAAATACAATATGTCAAATCTTTCTTTTCTGAAATCTAGATTCTATTTTTTAATGTTTCATAGTCCTGCCGGTAATTATATTTCCCACCTTGGTCTCCTTTTTCCTCTATTTGCTTTCTATTTAAAAATGAAATAAAATAAACAAAGAAAAAATTAAAAAAAAATATTCTGCATGTCTATATATCTCACATTTCTTTTTGTTTTGAAAACATAGCACTTGGTGGTACTTTACATTCTCTCTAGATCAGCCTGTTCTCTAATTAATAAACCTTGATTAAACTTCCAACATATTCAATGACAACCTATATTTTGTATGTAAAGGGGTGTTGAGATAAATTCTAGCTGTTGTTTCTTTGTTGAGAGCCACAGCCAGTCAGAATGATGCCTGGCATTTGCCAGAGGGAATGTTTGAAAGGTGACAGGGAATGTTTGAAAGGTTATGCCAGGGAACCATTGAGATGATGATTTGAGTTAAGCTATATCCAATTGCTATGATGCTGGATTGATTGCATTGTATATTTGACCTTTACTGTCAGGCAATGTTGTGGCTCTTGCTGCTTTGGGCGCCCGCTACTTTGAAGTTCTTGCTCTACTTTGGAGTTCTCCTGGGGATTCCCGGAGAGTGCCCATTGCTTGGGGAAGTGCCAGAGGAGGGATTTGCAGTGTGGGGGGTTGCTGGAAGGGCCATGTGAGTGGTGTTGGCCAAAAAGCACGTGTGCAATGCTGGTGAGAGTTGAAATAAAGTGTTGCTGTTTGAACCTACAAGGCTTTGTGCCCAGACAGACTGCAGCATTTCTTCTTGATGTAAACTGTGAAGTGTATGAAAAATATGTCCGAGCACATTACTCTAAATCTTTTGTCATTTAAAATGATAGATCTCAGCCAGAGCAAAGGAATATATAAAAAAATACTTGCACCAGCCTGGTTTCAGACCCCCCCACACACTAATGGAGCAGCTGACCCCAAAACAATAGGCCCAGGATATACCCTATTCACATTCTGGTTGCATGTTAATTACTCAGCTGGGATCAGTGCAGGGATGTAGGCAAATATCAAAGGTGCCAGTTTAGCTCAAGACATTATCAGCATATTTTCTCAATTACTATTGCTGGGAGTATTGTATTGTGGGTGTAATAATGTAGAATAAAGTAAATCACCAATACCCTGAGTGAGACCTTCCAGAGCCCTGGCCCAACTCTGCTGACCACAGTAATAACTCCACAACTACCAATTGCTCCTAAAATTTTTGTTTGTGCACTGTTTCAACTTTAACAAATTTTGTTCGAGTTACTATGTTCTGAAGTTTAAAGTTTTAGATGCAAAGGCGACTGGGCATGTGCAAATATCTGTAAACTGCAAACAAATAAATATACATTCTTTTTTCTAGGACTTTTATGGACTATGGTTTCCAACAGTCATTCACAAAAGAGGTTAGAAAAAAAATCCCTGTTTATTCCCAAGGAATCTTTACACAACACTTTTACACTGGCTACTTCACATAAACTTGCCTCAGGGATTTAATTCATGAATCAAATGAATTTCCTGCAGCCTGTACAGTGCTGTTGGAATGGCTATTATAATAATGTAAAATTGTCATGAGTGGTGAAACATGCCTGGAATCCTAGAAGTTCAGGAAAATGAGGCAGGAGAATTGGTAGTTTGAAGACAGCCTCATTCACTTAACAAGGCTCCAAGAAACTTAGTGAGAGCCTGTCTCAAAATATAACATAAAAAAGACAGTGGATGTGTATCAGTGGAAAGCACTCCTGGGTTCAATATTCAGCACCAAACCAAAAATTAAAAAAAATAATAATAAACATAAGGATTCAGGGTACAAAAACATGTAAAAAATGTTGGCAACAGCATACATTTAATAAATATATTTTTGATAAAAGTGTTAAGGTTCTTTAAAAGCCCAAAATAAAAATGCTACATAATACACTAGTAATAATTTGGGGTACTACTACAAGGTTGTACATGCCTGTACTCTCTGTGGCTTAGAAGGGTGAGACAGGAGGATCTCAAGTTAGAGACCAGACTCAAAAACTTGGCAAAGTCCTAAGCATATCAGTAAACCCTGTCTCAATAATAAATAAACAAATAAAAGTGGTGGAGACTGGGTATGTAGTGTAAGGGTCCCGCGAAACGTCGGAGAAAGAGACCACCAAGTGACCACTCATGCAATTGGCAGAAGGGGGATTTATTGAACCAGCATGCTGGGGCTCCGTGCCCACTCAAGAAGGGAAAGCAGCCCAGAGCCCAGAGCAGGGGCTGAGCACTGCTTAAGTACACTTTTTGGGGAGGGCGGAGGGCTTTGTATACATCAGAACAAATCATCATGAGGCGCGGGAAAATTGAACAACAACTCCTAAACATGATTGGTTCATTCATTGGCGGGAACAGGTCAGGCTGGAGTGATAGGTCATTCCTAAGGAGGGGGTTACATTTAAACTGATTGGTCCAGGCCCTGCAAAGCCTATGTGCGACCACACAGAGCCCTTATTAAACAATCCAAATAGTCAGGGGAAATATTTACTGGGCAGTTCCAAGCATTGTCTTAACAGCTACAGAAATTTCAGGTTTTGCAGGTAGCATAGAAACCTAACAATACCTAATCCTTTACATTTTAACTCAGACCTTGCAGCTTAGAAACTTTACAACACCCGGTCTTTTACCCTTTAACTTTTACGCTTAACTTCAATTTCTTTTACCCTTACAGTAGCACATTGGTAAAATGCCCATGGGTTAATCCCTGGGTTCAATCCTCAGTACCACAAATAAGCAAATAAATAAAATAAAAGAGAGAAAGAGATAGATTGAACTTGCATGTAATTTAAATTCAAAATAAATTTTAAAAAATATGGGTATATATGTAATGCAATTGAAATCCTTTTGCTGAAGATATTGCTGCACTTCTATTTTTATTGTATCTTCATTCACAGTATCTAATAAAAGGAAACAAATTAACTGCCTTTTAGATAAAAGGTATTATCAGAAAATGCCTTCCACCTGCAGATTATTCAACTAATGCCTTTAGAAACTACACACTTAAAATTAAAACTGGTCCCTAGAAGGCAAGACTCAGATACTGGTGTTTTTTAAGTACTCCAAGATATTTGGTATCTGTGGGCACCTTTTTTCAGACTGTTCTAAAACTCAGAACGAGGTACATATGGGAGGTCAGGATGAAACCACAATATACAGTAAATTCTTCAATGGGTAATCTTAACTCAGACACTCTAATAGAAGAAACAGTTTTGGAGATAAAACTAGATTCTCTGTTTCACTGATTTCTGGGTTATGGATTCAATCCAAACATATATTAGAAAAGACTTAAGGCTACTGGTTAAAATCTATTTATAATAGGTATTGAAAATATACCAAAGGCTGGGTGTGTTGGTGCAGGCCTGTAATCCCAGTTGCTGGAGAGGCTGAGGCAAAACGATCAAATTTCAAAACAGCCTTAGCAAAAGTGAGGTGCTAAATGATTCAGTGAAACCTCATCTCTAAATGAAGTAAAAAATAACCCTGAGACTGAGTCTCAGTAGTCCAGTGTTCCTAAATTCAATATCTAGTATCCACCATAAAAAAAAAAAAATGTACCAGGGGGCTGGGGCTGGAGCTCAGTGGTAGTGATAGACCCAACCTGATCTTTTCTTAAAATTGGGCATCTCGCCACAAAACCATGAAAAGATAATTTCAGCTTTACTATAAATTACTGCAAATTCTGAACCTGCTTAAAATGCCTGCCCGTGCCTTGAACTCACCCATGCCTGGCTCTCTGACCAGATAGCAGCTCTCTCAGAAACTTAGTGACACCTCATAAATATTGGCCTTCCCTGGCCAGACAAAGACCCTCTCTGAGGCTCTAATGGTCCTCATAAATTCTGATGTTGGGGCCAGCAAAAAAATGTAAACTACCATTAGTGTGATGCTTGTCAGAGTTCTGTTATCTGTGACCCCCCTTTGTGTAACTTTCTGGGCTATAAAGCTGGGCTTCAGGAAAGCTGGGGTGGTGTCTTGTTCCCGCCATTTTGGGAGGGAGAGGCAGCCCAGCCGGTCGAAATAATAAGCTTGCTTTAATTTGATTTTAATTGGAGTCGGTGTTCTTTTCTTGCGTCCTGGTCTAACAGTAGCTAACTTGTCTGGCACTTGGCTTAATTCTCAGCACTACATATAAGTAAATAAAATAAAGGTCTATCAACAACTAAAAAATAGTTTTTTTCATAGTGTACCTATTTGTTGACAGCCTGTGACCTAATTTGCTGTGCACTTTAGTTTTTGAGATGGAAGTTGGCCATGCATGGTGGTGCATGCCTGTAATCTCAGCTGCTTCAGAGGCTGAGATAGGAGGATCCTGAATTTGAAGTCAGTCTCAGCAATGGTGAGAAGCTAAGCAACTCAGTGAAACCCTTTCTCTAAGTAAAAATTAAAAAAATAAGGGTAGCCATGTGGCTCAGTGGTAGAGCGCCCATGACTTCAATCCCTGGTTTTGACTCCCAAAATATGGGACTGGGGATATAGCTCAGCTGGTAGAGTGCTTGCCTTCTAAGCATGAGGCCCTGGGTTTAATTTCCAGTACAACAAAAAACAAAAAACAAAAAGGAAAGAAAGAGAGAGATTGATCTTTCATGTCGTTTGAATTCAAGATAGTCCCACTTTTATTTTCCTGCCACACCAGAGAAAGGTGCTTACTAAAATGTTTGGAATGTTTCTATGGTTCAGGGCCATTTTAATTAAAAGGTCTTACATATGAAAACAAAATGAATTGAGGACCTTTATTGGGACACATATACTACACTACCTCATTTAGAAGAGATTCTTTTTAATGTCACCTAATTTTATTCTGCTTTATTCATATTTAAAAAGCTTGGATTGTTGGTAAAGATGGTGCCTGGAGGGGCTGGGAATGTGGCTCAAGTGGTAGAGCACTCACCTGGCATGCATGCGGCCCAGGTTCCACCCTCAACACCACCTACAAACAAGATGTTGTGTCCGCTGAAAACTAAAAAAATAAAATAAAATAAAAATAAAAGAATTCTTTCTCTCTCTCTCTCCTCTCTCTCTCTCTTTCTCTTTCTCTCTCTCTCTCTCTCTCTCTCTCTCTCTCTCTCTCTCTCTCTTTCTCTCTCTCTCTCTCTTCAAAAAAAAGATGGTGCCTGGAGCATTTCTCTTCCAGGAGCTCAGGTCCATGACACTGAATAGCGTGAACTTTTAATGGCACAATGGCACACCTCCAAATCCCCAAAGTGGCGTGAACTCTCAGCCAATAAAGAAGTAAGAGCCCACTCCCCCCTGCTCCTCCTCATCCCCGTTGAGCTCATAAATATCAACACCCTCTCCCTCTCCCTCTACCCCATCCCCCTCCCCCTCTCTTCCCCCTTCTCTCTCTCTTCTTCCCCCTTCTCTTCTGTGACAGGCCTCTACAGTTCTGCTTGTTGAGTTTATGGAGCTTTTCCACCATTCCTACACAGATGATAAATCAAATCTTTTGAAAATGCTCTCTAGTTCTTGAAGAAAAATGAAACGAAATATGGGAAAATAGTCATTGATAATGTTGAAAGTGGAGTTTTGAGATGAAACAAAATTTCTCACTTTGCCAATTGCATCTGGGTGCTTGTCTCACAAATTTTGAAGAATAAAATCTATTTATTTAAGCAAGTCGAAATAGAACTCCCACCATGTGGGATGGGGAATGATACCAGATAAACTCATTTTTGTGTGCCATCTTAAAAGTTTACAGATGTTTTTCAGCAGACATGGAAAAAAATATTTAAAATAGGTTTTAGAAAAGGCATCCTGACTACCATATGGGTTCATTTTCATCTTTTCCATGACCCATCTTTCCTCTTGCAACTTCACCACGGGACAAAGGACTTTGTTGAAGGTATTCCCAAAAGTGGGCATTAAGGTTTTTTACATTTGAAATAGGCCTTAATGGTGCTCATTAACATATCTCCCAGTTAGCCTCCAGCTGTGTTAGAATGAGGTTCATAATCCTGATTACACTGTAATTTTACTATCCCTTCTATTTTATACTAATTCACTATGAAAAAAGAACCCTAGATTTGAATATGTGAACAGAGAGCTAGAAAACTAGAGGTTAATTCTCAGACCTAGGAAGAGCTAAGCTGAAGTTCTGGAATTTATATTGTTGTTCTGAATTTGTGATACTGCTTCCCCTACATTAAAAAAGCTCTTGAGTCATGAGGAGCATTGAGTTAAAATCCAGCATCAGCAACTTAATGAGGCCCTAAGAAACTCAAAGGGACCCTGTCTCCATATAAAAATATTTTAAAAGGGCTGGGGAATGTGATTCAGTGGCGGAACACCCCTGGGTTGAATTATTCCTGGTACCAAAAAGAAAACAAAACACACACACACATTAAAAAAAAAAAAAACCGCCCATAACAAGCTCTAAAAGTACAATCTCTCTTGTGCATGGAAACAACAAATGAAGTTGGGGTTCTCTTCAGATAATTATTCCAGTCTTCACCACACAATGTGGGAACATGCTGGACTCATGGCACATGGATGCCCACAAAGGGCTTTAGAGACAAGCTGAAAACACCATACAATTATGGAACAAAATGCCCAGGTTTTTAACTGCTGATCTAAGCTTCACTAGACTAGTAAGGGGGGGGGGTGGAGGTTGATCTGCCACAGAGACCCACTGAGGAGTCCTGTGAAGATGGCCTCAGGCCTGAGCCTACACAACTCTATTTTAAAAATTCTAGTTTCAAACCTGCAGTCTCACCAGGCACACACATACAGAGCACTCCAGTATGGCCTCAAACAAGTTATTTCCCCTCAACCTGATAAATAGAATGAAGCCCCTGGCAGGATCTCCTAGCCTGATAAGAGAGAAAGGCAAAAAATATCAGGGTGGAGACCACCAGACAAGATGTTTCTGACCCCAGGGTAAATGAAAATGATAAGCGTGGTAGTAGCTGAAGAAGATTGCAAGGGGGGTCAAAAAGCCCAAAATTTTATGTAAATAATACAGCTAATGAACAGGGATTCAGCCAGCCAAAACAAAGATGCACTTGAGATGGACAGCCTGATGAGGACCTGACATCACATTAGTTGTCTTCATTTCCTGATCCTCTGCATAATACTCACCACTCTCCAACTCTATGCCCTTGTCTGGACCCTGGTGAGAGCTGCAACTTCTCCCTATCATCCTCTCCTCAATCAGTCATCTGCTCCACACCAGGAAAGCCCTGCCTTGTTTTTTGTCCTGATCACCCTGGTCTGAGTGAGTGTGCATATGCTGGACGTAAAGCCTAAGGCTTGAGACTTTTGAACTTAGCATGCAGAGGGAATGTCTGTAATTAGCCTGTCATTATTAAGTGTGCTTTACAATGCTTAGAATTAATTTATAATTGTTAGCTGTGAGTGGATTATGTCTATTGCGGTACCTAGCATTAAGAATTGTTGTTTTCTTGATTAAGAACCTATAGAGTGAAATTATGTTGAGTAATTGAATGAATAAAGCATTGAAAGGGGCAGAAGTGGGTATATTGTTGTCTATAACTGTATAAGAAGTCACTCTAAAACTTACTAGTTCACATTTGGATTGAACTGCATTCATCTGCAATATTTTTGCTGCATATGTTTAGCTGTTAAGATTACTGAACTTCAGAGGGTGATCTGGCTGCCAAAAAAAGCACCCTGAATCTTCTTCACATGATATCTCAGAATCTAATAAATTAAGGTGAGATTGTTCTCATTGAGGAGACAGTATTCTAAAAGCAAAAGCAAAAACATTAAAAAATATTTCCTGACTAGGTACCTGACTAGTACTCTTTCATAGCCACAACTTTATAAAAGCCATAAAAAAAGAAGAAGAGCCCTGACCCAAAGTTTGTAGAATGCATTCTGCATTTGGCTAGAGTAGGAGTAAAATCACATTACCAAATTTCTGTACACAGATAAGGCTAAAGGACCCATGATATTATGTCACTAATTCTGCCTTTTGTAATAGATGAGGTTAATACAGCTGTTCAGTGTTAAAAATATTTTCAAAATCCCACAAGTACTGTGTGTGTGTGTGTGTGTGTGAGTGTGTGTGTTTATATGAGTGTAGTGCTGGTGGTTAAACTGAGAGAATTAATATTCCTGAGCTATATCCTCAATTTTTTTCTTTTCTTTTTTTTTTATTTTGAAACAGGATCTTACAAAGATGCTTTGTTGTGTGCCCACAATTTTTCAGTACATATCAAGATCAAATATGCCTGACCCAAAGGCAAAACTTACTTCCTCTAAGAAGCCATGATTCATCATTATTTTTAAGTAGTGACATTTATTAAAAAAGGGGAGGGGGGTTACACACATATGTGGCTCATGTCAGCAATCTTAATAATTTGGGAGACTTAAGCAGAAGAATCACAATATCAAATTCAGCCTAAATAATATGAGAGGGCCCTAAGAAACTAAGCAAGAATTTGTGTGAAAACTAAAAATAAAATAAAATACAATTTAAAAAGCCTGATGATATAGGGGTTTAGGAGAACTACCCTGGGTTAAGTATTCATTCCTCTCCCCTTAAAAAAAAGAAAAGAAAGAATAAAAAAAAAGAAAACCAAAATTTTTACATCTGATGAACTTTTTATTCAATGGGGATAATATGTTTGAGAAAAACATCTAAAGCTAATAGCAAGGATTTAAAATAAACTTGGGAAATTGCTGAAAATTGAATTGAAAAATCAAGAACAAGCAATATTTTTAAAATTTCTTATCAGGAGAACTTTGAACACAGGCATATTTCATTTCAGTCATGATGAAAATGCAGGATGCTATGGAAACTGCAACAAAAGAACTGTATCTGTATCACAAAAGTTTTGTAAATGGACAATATGAAACACTACATTAAAAAAGTGAGGGTGAGACAACATTAAGGCCATATGTGTAATCTAAAATAAATAATATACTAAATATCCACTATATGAATTTTATCTGAGAGTATGTCTACAAAACAACACAATACCCCTTGCATAAAGCAGAGGATTTGTGATAGTCTCAAATTTAAAATGATTTCACATCTGTGGCTGTTGTGCAGGAGCTTATATCAAAAAAGCAAGGTTTGGGGCTCAAGCAGTTGAATGAAGATATGAGGAACTTTTGGGATGGTAGGCATGCTACTTTTGAAGGCAGCAATAGCCCATAACCAAACTCTAGCTTCTATCCCTCAGCCTCCCAAATTATTAAATAGAACTTTTTTTTATGCAGGTCAGACAAAGAAGGCATATCAACAACATTTTACTGATGTAAGAGCATGCTCACAAACAAATGTTTTTGACCTTGAGTACATAGATTGAATATGAGTGTTTATGACCTTGGTTACTTGCTAAAAATACAGCCCTCTGGAAGCCTGGCCAGGTACTAACATACTTGGTCTTTTTTTGTCCTTAAATGCCTCATGGCATTGAGCATTTACAACTTCAACTGTAAGGAGCAATGCTAACCTCTCCATTCTTAAGGTGCAACACAGAACGCTGTTTATCTCTAATTCTTACAGACAAAAAATAATAATCTTGCTCTCTTGCCACCTGGGTAAATTATTTTTAAAAGTCCACCAGTTCTGCTTAACAGGTAAAATGGGGTAAACTTGGATACCTGGGCTGGCCATGCCAGTTGTTCACTGGAGCCATAGGCTGCTGTTGTTTCATTTTATGCATCATCCGTTGACTGGACTTGAAGGCCTTTATCCTTCTTCTTCTCCCCAGACTCAATCATCACAATGGAAAAGGTTGATGGGTATTTTCAAAATACAGAGATCTTACTCTACTGGATATACTTTGGATTCCTATACTTCTTGATTATTTTGCAATTTCTCATTCTGGTAGTCTCTCATACACTTGCATCAGTTTTTGCTGTCAGATCTATAGAAACCATTCATCCCATGGCCACAGCAGCTGCACATGACTCAATTGACTACTTCTCCAAATCATCTATGCCACTGCTGCCACTTTTTTCTTTGGCCAGGGGCTGAGGCCTGGGCTTCAGCAGTTCATTGATAGTTCAACTTCCAAGGTTTGTGTTTGCACACAGTGCAGTCAGAATCCTTATTTCTGTTTACAAGGAACTAATCCCACTATGTAACAGCTCTCCACAGGAGTTCACTGTAATTGGACTGAGGCAACAAAGTGTTGTATGCTTCTTCGTGTCCGTAGTTGCCACTACTCCCCTAAAAATCTCCATTAATCTATCAGTACTGAGATATCTCTCACCTGCAAATATCCTAAAGACTATGCGAGTTGCTGTGTGGGTGTTGTGACCCAGGATGTAAAATTTTGGTCTCTAGCAATTGAGAGATGTGAGGAAGAGTTGGCAGTGTAGTCATGCTTATGCAGAGGTAACAATAGCTCCAGGTAGCCCAGAGCATTCAGCCCTCAGAATCCTGCATCATTCCATAGGCCCTTTCATATATAGGCCAGAAAACAAAGGTGCATGATCAATATTTTACATAGTGAAGACATGCTCAGAAAAAATGTTTATGACAATAAATGTATACACTTAATCAAGGTATTTGTTACTTAAATAAATGATAATAATACTTATAATCATCATCATCATCATCATCATAATAACAATAACCTTTTGGAAGCATCAACAACAGAGTAGCTATAGCCATGTTTGGCCTTTCCAATGATCCACTCTTATAGGTTTCATCATCAAAAAATCTACACACCTGAAGTCTTCTGCAATGATCTATTAGAAAGGAGGTAAGAGCTCTGCATCCACAGGCTTCAAAAAATATGCTGTATTGTGAAATGACTAGAACACAATCCCCCTGTCTAGGATTACTAAAACCCATCTCCAGATGGTATCTAAACAAGCTCATCATTCTTGCAACTTATCATTGATCAACTGCTGTGTGGCTGCATCTAAAGATATCATATGTATTGAAGTCATACTGATATTATTATATGGCAGAAACCCATTCCTGTGCTTCTGATAACAAACCAACTGCTATGTGATTTTGCAACACAACTTTTTGTATTAGATATTTTTCTTTATTAACTAGAGTTAGAGCCTGCTTTAAAAGATTTAAGGTTTGGTTGTGTACTCTGTATCTTATTCACCAAGGTTACATAAAACTAAAGAAAATAACTCATCCTCATGAGTTTAAAATTTTATTTATCATATAGTCTTCTCTTTAGCTATAAGCACACCATAATTTTCCATAGGCTGTATGGTTTGAACCTAGTATCCTAATAATGCCAGAAGAAAAACCAGAAGTTCAAACATATTGAGTAACATTTTCAAATTAAATCAAGTTTAGGCAGTAAATAATTGTCTGGATAAGATGGAGATCAACAGACTGTTGACTATAATAGATAATGTTACCTTCAGTATACATTGAAATATGGGTTTCAATATTTAAACCTTAGGAATTAAGCCAGAATAAAGGGGTGATTATAACAGCTGCTTCTCTGCTTATCATTTCAATTTTGCCTATTCATAAACCAGGAAACAAGAGCCAATATTGTAATGTATGTCTGCAATTTCAGTGACTTAAGAGGATGAGGAAGAAGGATTTTAAGTTCAAGGCTAGACTCAGCAACTCAGTGGGGCCTTAAGCATCTTAGTAAGAACTTGGCTTGTCTTTAAAAACAAATGGGCTGGAGATGTGATTTATGATAAAGTGTTCTGAGTCCAGTCCTTGGTACAAAAAAAATATTCTGATTTATTGTGCCACTATCTAACTTCTAAGACAATAATGAAAGATTTATAATTCATGTAGTCTAGAGGATGTGAGTTGTGGCTTTGGAGTCACAGAGAATTGATCCTGAATTCCAGTAAAGTTAATATTCAGGAGACCTTTCAAATATTCTTTCACACTGAACAGCTATGTAAACCTCTTCCATTACAAAAAAACAGAATGATACCGAGTGTCAACATATTAGCAATTCTTTAGCCCTATCTGTATACATAAAGTTGACAATGTGTTTTTACTCCTCTTGTAGCCAAAGTGCAGAGTATATTTCACAAATTTTGAATCTGAGCTCTTATTTTTTGTGAATGACTTATGTAAATATGTGACTATGAAAATGTATTAGTCAGGAAACACTTTGAATACTTTGTTTTTACTTTCATAACACTGTCACCTCCATGAGAATGAGCCCACCTTAATTTATTTGATTCTGAGAAGAAGGATGCTTTTTTTGGCAACCATATCTCCCTCTGAAGTATAGTAACCTTACCAACTATCACCTAATGCAGTAAAAAGATCCCATATGAACCCAGGCTTAATTGATGATAAGCCCACACTTGAGACAATAATTTTATATGGTTTCTTCTTATTCAGTGATAGATATCTACTTCACTAAACATGGGCTGAATGCCAGGATTCAATCACATGTGGAACAGAAGTTATGTGAAAAACATAATGTGCCTTATAGGTTCTGGTTAAATTTTTATTAATTTAAATTTAAACTTTAATCTCTTGACAGGCTTTATTGAATTATATGGAAATATGTATAGACTTCTATGCCTTTAATGTTTGATGATATTCTCAGAGTACCCCATCCTAAAGAAGAAAATTGAAATAACAACCCTGCATTAGGCTAAAGACAAAACTGCAAAATAAATTTTTTTAAATGTTTAGACTCTAGTTTCTGGGTTACTGATGATCTGATTACCTAGAGTCTTCTCTCCAGTGATATCAACCTCTTTTTGTTAAAGTATGCTCTCTAAAATGAAAATGGACCCATGCCCAGAATCCTGTGAGAAACAGTTTCCACTTTTGTACACTTCTGAGTTGTAGATGGCTTCTCTCTCAAAGTGCAGAGTCTCTCCTGTTCTTTGGCCCTGAGAGAATGTTGTTTGGTATGTTTATTCCAAAACCTATGACACAGAACTGAGTTGTCCATTTTTTTCACCTTGCTGAGGTCAGGGTATTTATGAATCTCAAACATATAATATAGCTGTGGTGAACATAGATATCCCTGAGACATCAAGAGTGAATTTTAGGATGAAGCTTGAAAAATACATTTATTTATTAGTCAATTTATATTTTCAAAAATAATAATATTTTGGATATAGTGGTTTAAGTTATTAAATTGATTTAAGCTGTCCTTCTTAATTTTTATTATGAATACTAGAAATTTTTAAATTATACTAATGCATTATATTGTTTTTCCCTCTGGGAAAATATTAATGCCTTAGGACATTGCTTAGAAGTTTAAAATAAAATTTGCTTTCTCATAAGACCAGACAGCACAAAAGTTAAATGAAATTTTAAAGTAATTTTGATAAAATTTTTATTCATAAAAGTATATATTTTGGGTGTGTGGGAGATCTTGCCTCTTGGTTTTATTTTCCCCATTGGGTTTCTCCCCACTGAAATTGAGTTTTCATCACATGAGAAGAACATCTTATAGTCTTTTACCTTTCCCCCTCTCACTAAGGTGTGGCTGTAGAGTTTAAGAGTGGCGAGGAAAATACAAATGGTGAGAAGTGATGAGATGTCATTCCAAGACCTCATCAGCCTCCCCAGCTCAAGTGCATTTTTTATTGAGCTGGCTGAACATCTGTTCATTTGCTCTACTCTTTATACTAAATTTTGCAGCTTTTTTACCCTTTTTTCAATCCTTGTTAGTTACCACCAGATTTTTCCATGACATCATTTACTCTAGGGCCAGAAACATCTGGTCTGGTGGTCTGCACCTTGGTCTTCTCACCCTTCCCTCTTATTAGGTGAGGACAACCTGCCAGAGGCCTCACTCTGTTTATGGTGAGGGGAAGTGATTTGTTTATGTCTGAAGGCAATACTTCAGGGCTTCTTTAGGCATGCCTGGTGGGACTGCATGTTTCAAACTGAAGTTTTTAAAATGGAGTTTTTTTTAGGCCAGGCCTAAGGCCATCCTCACAATAGTGTAGTTAATTTGTCCAAAATTAATGTGCTTTTTTGTTTGTTTGTTTGTTTCTTTAATGTATTTGTCCTCAAGTGAATTTTTTCATTTTTCTTCTTTTTTTTTTTTTGTACCAGGTATTTAACTCAGGGGCACTGAGATACATCCCCAGTCCTTTTTTTGTATTTATTTAGAGAGAGGGTCTCAGTTGCTTAGTGCCTTGTTTTTGCTGAGGGTAGCTTTGAACTCATGATACCCATGTATAATTCTTCTGTGCCACAGGGGTTATGGCCTGTGCCACCAAGTTTGCTTTCAACTGAGTTTTTAAATATGTAAAATGACTTTATTAAAGTGACATTTAGAAGCATTCCTAATATTCAAGCAAACTCCTTAGACCTGGTATGGCAGGAAATAAAAGTGGAACTGGACTTTAATTTAAATAACAAGAAAGTTGAATTGCAAGGGCTTAATTAGAACACAGATAATTAGAAGGTTACAGTGAAGGACCTCAAGGCCCCAGGCCCAACATTAGGAAATCTAACCCCTGGGCCCTGAAGCTGCAAGATGCTCCCTTATACAACCCCCATGCCAAGACCCTTCCAGCAGCACGTAGCATTTCAAGTCCTGCACAATGCTACCACAAGATGTTCCATATAGATAACCCTAACGGTCAAACTTGAGGATGCAGGGTTAAAAACAGGAACTAAAAGGATAGGATGCAGGTTTAAAAACAGGAACTAAAAGAATAGGATGCAGGTTTAAAATAGGAATTAAAAAAGGAGACAGGATACCCTTCTATGGTTTTCCCGAGAACAATGAGTTGAAAAACAAGTTTACCCCCTAGGTGACCCACTGACCGGATTCAGAAGGTCCAACAGGAAGACTGTCGCTGTACTATGCTAAGAACTAACCCACTTATTCCCTATAAAAGATCTGTGCCCCAAAGCCCGGTGTGCCAGTTCACCGAAGCTCCGGCTGAGGTTTCACTGAGCACCCGCAGGCGCCTGTGTATCAATAAATCGCCTCTTGCTTTTGCAGCCAGTGCCTCGTGCATCTTTCTTGGACAGGGAATCGGCGGGTCTTTCAACAGGCCATAGCACTGTTGTACTTGTTTAAAATAATTTTTTTCTTAGTTGTGGATGAACAAAATATATTTTTTATTATTATTATTATTATTATTATTAATGTGGGTCCAGTATCAAACAGACTGCCTCATGCATACTATCCAAGTACTCTACTACTGAGCAACAACCCTAAATCCTTACCTGGTATTTTTTTAAATATTTATTTATATTTAATTTTTTTATATGGGGCACTGAGAATTAAGCTCACAGCCTCATATATGCTAGGCAAGCACTGTACCACTGAGCCACACCTTCAGCTCTTTCCTGGTACTTTTTAAATACCTGTTTTACATAAATTTTAATTAGTAGCTTTAACCCTTTTCCAATATCTGTTTGGATTAAATCAATAACCTAGAAATCAGTGAAGCAAAGTCTAGTTTTATCTCAAACTCTGATTTTACTTCCTCTTTCTTCCCCAGACCAGACACCTTATCACAGTGTCTGAATTAAGATTCTCCCTTGAAGAATTTACTGTATGTTGTCCACATTCCAAACTCCAAAATTTACCTATTCCTTAATTTTGGATCAATACCTTGCATCTAAAAGGCACTTAATTTGATTCCTTTTATTAGATACTGTGAATAAACCTACAATAAAAATGGAAGTGAAGTAATATCTTTAACAAAAGTGTTCCAATTTCTTTAGATATTTATCCAGAATTATAATTACTGGGTTATAGGGCATTTTTTAAACCAAGAATTGTTATTGTTATTTATTTTTACTTATTTAGGCACTTTACCACTGTGTTACATCCCTATTTTTTTTTTTTTAATAAGACAGGATATCACTGAGTCACTTAGGCCATTGCCAAGTTTCTGAAGCTGGTCTTGCATTTAAGTTCCTCCTGTTTCATCCTCCCAAGCCACTGAGAGTACAGACATTCACAATGATACCCTGCTTCAAAAAAAATTATTATTAGTGGATTATATGGCATTTTTATTTTGAGATCTTAAGAACAATTATGGGGCTGGGAATGTGGCTCAAGCGGTAGTGCACTTGCCTGGCATTCGTGTGGCACTGGGTTTTATCCTCAGCACCACGTACAAATAAAGATGTTGTGTCTGCCAAAAACTAAAATGAATAAATAAATATTAAAATTCTCTCTCTCTCTCTCTCTCTCTCTCTCTCTCTCTCTCTCTCTCTCTCTCCCCTCTTTAAAAAAAGAACCATGAATTTTTTTTTCAAAAGTATCTTTATTAACTTTATATTGTAACCACAATTTTTATCTATGCATATACACCTATACTCTGGAGTCCCTACTATCTTTCAGATATTTGTTTTGTTTGGTGTGGTTTGGTGCTAGGAATTGAACTCCGTGGGTGCTTACCACTGAGTTATGTCTCCAGTCCTTTTTTTTTTTTTTTTGAGACCTTGATATATCACTAATATCTCAATAAGTTGCTTATAGCCTTTCTATGTTGTTAAGGCTGGCTTTCAAATCACAATCCTCCTGACTTGCCTCTCCAGCCTCTAGTATATTTGCCACCACACCTAGCTCTTTTACATTATTATAATAACCTTTTCAACAACACTGCCCAGGCTACAGAAAATCTCTTTGACTGATGCATTTTATCCCTGAGGAAAGTTCATATGAAGTATCCAATGTAGGACTATTCTGTAAAGATTTGTTGGAATAAACAGAGTTCATTGTTTTTAAAGCTCCTTTCTGAACAGCTGTTTGGTATCATAGTTCATAAAAGTGCTAGGAAAAGGATGTAAATTCATTTGTTTGAAATCTACAGAGATTTACATTAGCTCAGTCACCTTTTGTTCTAGAGTTTGGAACTTCAGGACATAGTAAGGTAAATAAAATATGTTAAAGTTGAGATATTCAGTACACACATTGACACACACATCCACACACACACACACACAAAAAAAAAAACTTTCTAGGAGCAATTGGTAGTTCTGGCATTATTACTAGTGTATCCAGGACATAGTAACATAAACAAAATATGTTAAATGTGAAACATTCAATACACACATACACACACCCACAAAAAAAAAAAAAAAAAAAAAAAAAAAAAAAAAAAAAAAAAACTTTTTCTAGGAGGAATTGGTAGTTCTGGCCTTATTACTAGTGTATCAGGGTTGGGCAGGATTCAGGAAGTGCTAAAATCTCAGTCAGGCTTAGAGTAGTTTACTGGATTCCTCCCTATTTCACCTATAATACAAGCTGGAGTGAACTTCATCTGTCAGCAACAGCAATTGGGAAAATATGCTTGCAGATTTTTTTTTTAGATAAATTGACAGCTTTGATATTTGGGTATTTTCGTATCTTGGTCACAGCTGATGAAACACTTGTGAAAAATTTTATGGCTCCTAGATATCACCATTTTTTTTTGTATCATTTCTTTCATATTTCCTTCTTTTTTTTCTTTTTTCTTTTTTTTTTTTTTTTGTGGTGCTAGAGATTGAACCCAGGGCCTTGTCCATACAAGGCAAACACTCTAAAAACTGAGCAACATCCTCAGAACCTCTCTCACATTTCTGTTCACTAGAGGTGATGATGGTAATTGGGAATTTTGTCCCAAATGTGGTACATTACTTAAGACCGGACTAATATCCAGTGTATCTAAATCTCTCTACTCATTCATGATTTTGCCAAAGAGATACTCACAGTAGTTTTTTTTCCTTAAATTTATCTATAGATGGAGGGACAGTGTCTCATTTAATATTCTGCTTTATTTTCAACATCATTCCCTGTTAATATTTGCTTTTTATAGTGTTGCTAAGGTTGGAGCTGACTATCTTGCACATTCTGCACACACACTCTAACAGTGAACTTTGCCTCTATGTCCCAATTCTAACTTTAGGTTGGATAGATTCATTCATTCACGTCTAATATTATTTTTCATATGGTCGGTTTTACATATGCCTTTCTATTGCTCTTAACAATACTATTGATCTACATATGGTTTCAGATTTGTTTTATATTATGATATATTGGTCTGTATTATTGCAATATAGTTTCATAATATACATTAAATGTGTCGCATAACAATAACTATATTATTTGTTGTTTTTTTTATTAAAGGTTTTGGGGTATTTTACATATATTTTATTTCTAAGATAATTTTTTGGTCCCTTCTTTCTTTTCTTTTATTTGGTACTTGGAATTAAACTCAGGGGAATTGAGCCACAGCCCCAAACATATTTTGTATGACATTTAGACACGGTATCTCACTGAATTGCTTAGGGCCTCACTTTTGCTGATGCTGGCTTTGAGGTCACAATACACCTCCCAAGGTACTGGGATTACAATTGTGCACCAACAGGTCCAGCTCTCTCCTTGTATTTAAAGAAAAACATGCTAAAATTTTGATAGGAAAATATTATATATTAAATTGAGTTAAAATAATTGTCTTTGTAATGATTAGTTTTATTTACACACGTTATTTTATGTGCTTTTGTACATTTTTATTTTGTTTGTGATAAGTTCCACATATTTTCCTTGAAATCCATTATACATGTGATGTATTTAACAGATGTAACTTCAGTATAATACTTATGTGATATTTTGTACTCTAATTAAACCGAAAATCTTTCTGGGCTCCAGAACCATTTTTTCTCAAACTTTATTATTTTTATTTTTCTGAATCACCTCCTCTTTCCTCCTAGGCTGCACATTTCTACTGTATTGACAAGTATAGCTCTAGTCTTATGCTATCACATACTTGTACACTGTCGTTGTACACACATGCTATAATTTCTACAGGTCTAAGCTGCTTGGTGAGAAATATATATATATATACAGTTTTCATGATGAAATAACAGCAATTTCTACTCCATCTTTAGTTCATGATAATTTGTTCTGTGTCCTCATCAAAACATTGTATTCTTTTTTTTGTTGTTTCTTACTGGAAATTTAAATCAGGGGCACACAGAGACTGGGTCACACATAGTTGCTTAGGGCCTTGCTATGATTCTGAGGCTGGCTTTAAACTCAGGATTATCTTGCCTTAGCCTCACAATCCATTGGGATTAGAGGTGTGTGCCATGGAACCTGGTTCTATTTTATTTTTATATTGAAATATATATTACTTCTGAAAATAATTTATTCTTGATATTAAGAAAGCATAGAATACCATTTTCCCCCACAAATAACTCCCCCCTTTTTTTGGAAAAGATGTCAATTTTTTGGGAAAAGATGTCAATAGTGCTAGGTGTATAATTTATTAATGTCTAAATGGCAAGTTTATTATTATTATTATTATTTTGCTATGTATTAGTTACAAAACTTTTTCTCTTCATATTATTATAAGGTATATACTCTTTTCTATAACTTTATAGCATATATCATTGTTTATCAAAATGACCTTTTGGGGGTTGGGAGGCGAGGGGAGGGATCATGGGGTTAAAAATGATGGTGGAATATGATGTATATTGTTATATAAAGTATATGTATGAAGAAGTGAATTCATGTAAATATAATTTGTATAAAACCAGAGAAATGAAAAATTGTGCTGTATAGGTGTAATAAGAATTGTAATGCATTCTGTTGTCAGAAAAATTAAATAAATACTGTAGAGTTCATTTTTTGCAATGTATACTCATAATTATATGAGATGCATTTTGTACATATACATGTATACTACCATTATATATAATTAAAAAATGATTACTACATCTCACATCAACTACATTTATTTCAAATTAATTTGTCTTTTGAAAGCACTGATATATGACACTCCTTGATATGTACACTTGGTGTGTCCTCAAATTTGTCAATTTTATATATTATGTTCTTTCCTTTATTCTCCTTTTTATAGAATTTCTTTTTCTAAATTATTGAGATTAATAAATTTTAAACAATTCAGTATAACAGTGCAGTCTGTAGATTTTCTTTTTTAACCTAAGACAAAATACATCCCAATTTTAATAGGCTTATTGTTATGTAAATGACTTTAAAAAACCTGTATATATAACACCCTTACCTGACCTTACTCTGGACTATTGATATCTGGGTGGAGGGGATCTTAAAGTGATCCATGGAAAAGACAGAACAGGGATGGATCAAGATGTGACCTTGGTGGATACTGAGTATGTAGTAGTGAGTATTCATGAAAAAGTATTGGTGGAATAGGTACGGGTAGAGAAAAAAGTGCTGTGAAGGGAAGAGAGAAAGAATGACCAACTCAAGAGTTCAGATTTAAAAAGTCTAATGGTGGAACAATGGTAGTATGAGGGTAAAGGGTAGTTTCTTTGGAGGCAGAAATAAGGTAGAAGTGAAAGAAAAAGGTAACTCTGGCACAGTCCCCAAGAGAAAGAGTCAAATGAACACTACTCTCTCTCTCTCTCTCTCTCCATATATATACACATATATATTGCAAACTTCTATAACATTAGATTAAAGTCAGCCAGCCTCAGCAATTTAGTGAGGCTCTAAGAAAATCAGTGAAACCCTTTTTTTTATAGAATATTTTATTAAAGGCTGAGAGTGTTTCTTAGTAAAAAAGCATATCTGATTTCAATTTGTCATGAGAGAGAGAGAGAGAGAGAGAGAGAGAGAGAGAGAGAGAGAGAGATCTTGCAAAAATTAAAAAAAATAATCAGTGGCACTGTTAGTTGCCGCAGTCTGCCTGGGCACAAAATCACGAGCCACCCACAGCCTTGTAGATTCAAACAGCAATTCTTTATTCCTGAACTGTCACCAGCACTCTACACGCACGTTCTGGGGAAAAAGCACTTCCACTGGGCTCTGCATCCCAAAATACTCTCTGAATCCCGTGAGAACTCAAAGGGAACTCAAGGAGTGGGCTGGGCCTGAGGCAGCAGGATACGCCCTAGTCCCAGCAGGGTCCTCCTTAAACCTGGAACCGCCCTAAACCCAAGGAGCAGGCGCCTGAGGCAGCAGGATACTCCCTATTCCCAGCAGGATACACCCTAAACCTGGACCCACCCTAATCCAGCAGGATCCTCCCTAAACCCGGATCCATCCTTGTCCTTGAGCAGGGTCACCTTACTCAAACATACATGCAATGTCACTGCAAATGACCTGGGTCCAAGCAAGCCCATTTCCACAATGGAGAGTCCTCTGTCTAAGCAACATGGGGTAAGCTGACAAGGAAATTGCCATGAGTCATTCTTACTTAGCTATGGCTCTCAGCATTTAGTGTCAAGGATTAAATAATTTAAACGTAATAGTGAGCTAGTTGGAAAACTCATCTAGGTTATTAACTACTGCTTGGGAAGTTAGTCTACTCTCCAAAATATAAAAGTGAGAGAGAAATTCTTTATTAAAGTGTATATAAGAAAAAAGGAGTTTTGACACAGCTTTTAGATGACCCAGACTGGGTCAACTTTAGCAGGTGATTAGGGTTCTGCAAAGATGATAAATCCTTGAGTTATTTGGAATAATGTGATTTTATCTAGTCTTCATAAATGAAGATTGAGGTCTAATATAAAGCATGCTTGGTAAAGGAAAAACATTTCAATGATAAGTAAATGTATGAATAAACACATAAAACAATATTTAACCAAAAGTCAACCTTCAGAATATTTATGCAATTATGTAATCACCAGTAATGTAAAAACAATGACAACTAAAGAAAAAGTGAATTAGTAAAAAACAAATAAATAATGTAATGAATGAATTAATTAATGAATAGCTAACAAGTGCAAAGATGTAATGTGACTGGAATTGTCAAAGTCAGCTTGTAGCCATGAAAAAATGTAAAGGTACATAGAAATGGTGTTTTACTACTTACTGAGACATACCCTATGAACTATAAATTCCACTCCTAGGTGGGAAGAGTTGAACACAGAACCCATTCACCTGGCTCTCTCACTTGGGAACTGTGCAAAAAATTACGTTTTTCTTTCCCTCAAATTTTATTGCTGCTTCCAAGGACACTACCCTCTATATTCATGCTATCATTGTAGACTTGTAGCATGTGAACCCCTCTATTGTTCAAGTTTTTCTTCTTTTTTTCATTGCTCTTTTTCTCCCTACCCCCATATCATCCACCAATACTTATTTTGTATAGCAAAATCTACATACTCAGCAATCACCAGTCTTATATCTTACTATATCCATTTCCTACCTTGTGCATGACCACTTTGAGATCCCCTCCATCAAAACATCAATAGTCCAAAGTGATCAGAATGGGGGTAAAAATTGCAGAATATTAAATGTCAGTTACACAACAAGAAAGCTATAAAAAGTGGGCTTCATTTAAAGGTGAAAATAAAAAGAAAATCTTTAGACTTCACTAGTTAAAATAAAGGATCAAAAATTTATGAGTCTCAATAATTTGAATTATACTTGTGAGTCACATTTTTGGGGGAAGGGATATAAGAACATTGCTGAAGAGTTTAAAGTTAAAACTGTTTTTTTTTTATGAGACAAAGAATAGAAAAATTAAAAAAAAATATATATATTAAAGTAATTGTGATATCATTTTCATAAAAATATATATACACGTATTTATTCATAAATTGATTTAACCTTATAAACAGTTATAAGTGTCAATACATTTCTCGCTGGGCGAGGTCCTATTATTGGAAGAAAACTTTGCCTTAAAATAACCCCATACAGAGGCATTTAATGCAATTAACAGGCCTTAAATAATAATAATAATAATAATAATAATAATAATAATAATAATAATAAGTGAGATGGGGAGGATTTCAGGTTGTGAAGCATACCTGTAATATAAGTTACTTGAAAAGACATCACAGGAGAATTTTATACATTTTCTGAAGACATATATGTATATATTATTTATAAAAAGTGTTTATGAGTTCTGTAGTGAGGGTGCACAAGTCCAATACAATTTTTTTTTTTTTTTGAATTTTTTTTTGTTGTAGATGGACACAGTATTATTAGTAGTTTCTTTATTGGCTTTTTTTAATATTTAGTTTTAGTTTTTGGCGGACACAACTTCTTTGTTTGTATGTGGTGCTGAGGATCGAACCTGGGCCGCCCGAATGCCAGGTGAGTGTGCTACAGCTTGAGCCACATCCCCCTCTTGGGTGGCTTTTTAATACGGTGCTTCATGTTCAACCAAGTACCTCATGCATGCTAGGGATGTTCTCTACCACTGATCCATAACCCTAGTCCCCAAAGTCCGTTGCTTAATGTATTTTTTTTGGTGGGAGTGTATGTGTGTAGTGCAGGGGATTGAATCCATGGCCTTATATAAGCAAAACAAGCACTCTACTGACTAAGCTATATTCTCAGCCCTGATCTGTAGTCGGTTAACAATGACAATGGAGCAGCCTGTCATTCAGACATTGATTCTGTGCCCACTTGGCTCAGGTTGGAGGCAGTGCCTGAAGCCTTGACCAATCAGTCACTTAGGTGAGAACTGTCCAATCCTCATGCAGCCAGTGATGAGGGGGAGGGCTTCCACAATCTTCTGTTTCCTTGGTGTCTGGAACCCGCCATTTTTTCAATCTTTTTGTAGGCTTCTGTTCTGGATCCGGAGCCCAGGTGTCTGTGCTATGCAGAATCTGAAAACAAACCACAGGGAGAACGCAGAGAACCCTGAGAGCCAGGAAATGGTAAGTGTGCCTTGTTATATTGAGACTGTGTAGGAAGGGGGCTTAAAGCTGACAGGAGTGGCAATGGTGGAAACTGGCAGTCATGGCTAGGGACTCCTCGTGGTCCTCTCCAGAGTCTTGTGGCCAGAGGGTCTCTCTGTGGTAGCTTAGCCTTCACCTCTGACTAGTTTAGTGAGGCTTAGATCAGCAGTTGAAAACCTGCGCATTTTATTCCATAATTGTATGGTGTTTTCAGCGTCTTTCTAAAGCCCTTTGTGGGCTTCCATGTGCCATGAGTCCAGCATGTCTCCAGATTTCATAGTGAAGACTGAGATAATTACCAGGAGAGAACTACAAATCCATTTATTGTATTCATGCATGAGAGAGGCTGTTAATTTTAAGGCTTGTTACTCATGAGGGTTTGTTTGCTTGTTTGTTTATTATTATTATTATTATTATTATTATTATTATTATTATTATTATGTGTATGTTGTTTTCTTTTTGGCACCATAAATTCAACCCAGAGGTGTTCATCCACAGATTCACATTCCCACCCCTTTTTTAATATTTTTATTTAGAGACAGGGTCCCTTTGAATTTCTTAGGGCCTCACAAGTTTGATGATGCTGGCTTTTAACTCATTCTCTTCATGAGTCCTGAGATTTTTAAATGTAGCAGAAGCAGTATCTCAAATCCAAAACAAAAATCTGAAATCCAAAACTTCAGTTTAGCTCTCCATAGGTCTTAGAATAAACCCCTAGTTTTCTAGCTCTCTGTTCCCATATCCAAAACTAGGGTTCTCTGTTCACAGAAAATAAGTATAAAATAGAATAGATAGTATAATAACCATGTAATGTGGATAATGGGCCTCACTCAAACACGCCTGGTGGCTAACCTAAAGATGTTAATGAGCACCATTAAGGCCTATTTCAAATGTAAAAGACCTTGAAGCCCACTTGTGGGAACACCTTCAACAAAGTCCTTTGTCCCAGGGGTGATCCCTGATTGAATTTGAAGAAAAAAAGATGGGTCATAGAAAGAATGAAAGCGAACCCATATAGTAGTCAGGATGCCTTTTCCAAAGCCTATTCTAAATGCATTATGCTTCCTGTTCTGCCCAAAATCATCTAAGATGGCACACAAAAATGAGGTTTTTTTTTTTTTTTTTTTTTTCCTGGTATCATTCCTCATACCACCTGGTGGGCGTTCTATTTCTTTTTGCTTAAATGGATTTTTTTTTCTTCAAAATTTATGAGACAAGCACTCAGATTCAATTTACAAACTGAGAAATTTTGGTTAATCTCAAAACTCCACTTTCAGCATTATTAATCATTTTCCCATGTTTTATTTCAAATGTATGCATCATTTATAATGTTTTTCTTCAAGAACTGGAGGGCATTTTTAAAAGATTTTAATTTATCATTCTGAGATTTTCATATGAGAAGAAAGCAGAATAAAAGTAGGTGACATTAAAAATAATGAATCTCTCCTAAATGAGATTTATGTGTCCCAATTAAGGATTTTTAAAAACTATAATGGGTCATCAATTGAGGGTTTATTTATTTATTAATTTGTTTGTTTGTTTATTTATTTATGGTCAGGCAATCTGGGGTTGTGGATCAGTGGTAGAGCACTCACCTAGCACGTGCAAGGTCCTGGGTTCGATCCTCAGCACCACATAAAAATAAGTAAATAAAAAATAAATAAATAAATAACCCACACAAACATTCCAAATATTTCAGGAAACTCTTTTATTCTGGTGTGACAGGAAAAAAATAAAAGTGGGACTAAGTTGAATTTAAACTACATTCACTTTCAATCTCTCTCTCTCTCTCTCTCTCTCTGTACTGGGGATTGACCCCAGGGCCTCATGCTTAGAAGGCAAGCACTCTACAAGCTGAGCTATTTACTCAGCCCCATTTTTTGGGGGGGGAGACTGGGGATTGAAGTCAGGGGGACTCTACCACTGAGCCACATCCATACCCTTATTTTGTATTTTACTTAGAGACAGGGTTTCACTGAGTTGCTTGGTGCCTCACCATTAATGAGACTGGTTTTGAATTCATGATCCTTATGTCTCAGTCTTGTAAACAGCTGATATTACAGGCATGCACCACCATGCCTGGCCAACTTCAATCTTTTTTTATTTTTTTTAAAGAGAGAGTGTGTGTGAGAGAGAGAGAGAGGGAGGGAGAGAGAGAGATTTTTTTTTTAATTAATATTTATTTTTCAATTTTGGGCGGACACAGAATCTTTGTATGTGGTGCTCAGGATCGAACCCGGGCTGCACGCATGCCAGGCGAGCCCACCACCGCTTGAGCCACATCCCAAGCCCCAACCAACTTCAATCTTAAGGGCTAAATTACACGCAATTTAGATCAAAGTCCATGTCAATATCTTGGTTATATATATATATATATATATATATATATATATATATATATATATATATATATATATATAATGTTGTTGATAGACCTTATATTCCAGTGACTCACATGTGCCAGAGAAGTGAGCTCCACTGAGCCCCAGCCCCAGCCCCCTGGTACATTTTTCATGGGGGATATTGGAGATTGAACTCACGAACACTCGGCTACTAAGACAAATCCCCAGGATTTTTTTTTTTTTTACTTTATTTAGACACAGGATCTCACTGTGTTTCTTAACACCTCACTTCTGCTAAGGCTGCCTTTGAAATTTTGATAATTCTTCCTCAGCCTCTTCAGCAACTGGGATTACAGGCTTGCACTAAAACACCCAGCATCTGGTACATTTTTAATACCTGTTTTATGTAGATTTTAACCAGTAGCCTTAACTTTTTTTCTAATATATATTTGATTTGAATCCATAACCCAGAAATCATTGAAACAGATTCTATTTTTTATCTGCAACTCTGCTTTTGGTTATGTCAGTGTCTGAGTTAAGATTCCCCATTAAAGAATTTACTATGTCTTGTGTTCTCATTCTGACCTCCCATATGACCTAGTTTTAGACTATCTGAAACAAGGTTCCCAGAGATTCCAAATTTTTTGGAGTATTTAGAAAACACCACTCTCTGAGTCTTGTCTTCTAGGGACCACTTTGAATTTTAAGTGTGTAGCTTCTGAAGGGATGGACTAATTGGATGCTTTGCAACTGGAAGGCATTTTCTGATATACTTTCTCTCTAAAAGGTACTTTATTTGTTTCCTTTTATTAGATACTGTGAACAAAGGTGCAATAAAAAATAGATGTGCGGCAATATATTTAGCAAAAGGATTCCAAATTTTTTACATACATAACAAAAGTTGTTATTATTACTGGATTGTATGGCATTTTTAATGACAATTATTATTATTTTTTTTTATTTATTTAAATACTGGAGGTTAACCCCAGGGCACTTTACCAGTGTGCTACATACCCAGTCTCCAACACTTTTATTTATTTATTTATTTTTGAGAGAGTGTTTTACTGAGTTTCTTAGGACCTTGCCAAGTTCTTGAAGCTGGTCTTTAACTTGAAAATAAATCCCTAGTTTTCTACCTCTTATTCTCCTAAGCCACTGGGAGTACAGGCATGTACGATTTTGCACTGCTACCCCAAATTATTCCTAGTGGATTATGTGGCATTTTTAATTGGGGCTTTTAAAGAACCTTAACACTTTTATAAAAAATATATTTATTAAATTTATATTGTCACCAATATTTTTACATATTTTTGTACCCTTGAATCCCTATTAATTATGAGATATTTGCTTGGTTTTGTATGGTTTGGTGCTGGGTATTGAACCCAGAGTTGCATACCACTGAGATACATCCACATTCTTTTTTATGTTATATTTTGAGACAGACTCTCATTAAGTTGATTGTAGCCTTGTTATGTTACTGAGGCTGTCTTTGTACTAACAATTCTCCTGTGTCATTTCCCATAGCTTCTAGAATTTCAGGCATATGCCACCACACATGACAATTTTAGATTTTTATAATAGCCATTCCAACAGCACTGCATAGGCTGAATAAAATCTATTTGATTAATGCATTGAATCCCTGAGGGAAGTTTATGTGAAGTGGCCAGTGTAGGAGTGTTGTGTAAAGATTAGCAAGGATTGTGGAATGTGATAGACACTACTATCTAAAGTACATATATGGGGCTGGGGATGTGGCTGAAGTGGTAGTGCACTTGCCTGGCATGCGTGCAGCTGGGGTTCTATCCTCAGCACCACATACAAACAAAAATGTTGTGTCCGCAGAACACTAAAAAATAAAAATAATAAAATTCTCTCTCTCTCTCTCTCTCTTTCTCTCTCTCTCTCTCTAAAAAATTAAGTACATATATGAAGACAGGAATTGATGTGAACATACTTTATATACAAACAGAGGTATGAAAAATTGTTTTATATGTGTAATAAGAATTGTGATGCATTCCATTGTCATGTATTTAAAAAATAAAACAAAAAAAATCTTTATGTTTATTGCTGAGTATCAAACTCAGTGCTTTGCACATTCTAGCAAAGTAGTCTACAACTGAGACACAACTCCAGCCCATGTACCCAGCTTTTTATACTCTCTTTGTAGTAATCAGAAACAACTTTAAAAATTAAAATTGCATTTATATCACTTTTCCTAGTATGGTAATGTATTACTAAGTAAACTTATTCTTAGTATTTAAAAAATAATAATCTAATGGATGACTGTTATTTTTTCCAGGGATTATTTTATCACTTCTTTAGGCCTTGGTGAAGGTCTTTTTTTTCAGAATATAGATTCCTTCTATTAACAAATGGGTCCATGCTAACTGTGTTGAAAATAGTGATTCTAAAACTTCACACAATGCACACATTTCCAAGAGTATAGGGGAAAGGGAAAGACAATATTCACAACCAAGAAACCATTTCCCATGGAAGCACAGTATCAGTGTGCAACCTGGAGTGTAATCTAGATCTTTCAGTGGTAAGGGTGTTTAAGAACCACAACCATAGGTTTTTGGGATCCTCTAAAGTACACTGAATGGCTTTAAATCACGTACTCTTCTTCAAACTAAAATTTCTGCTACCTACTTAAAAAATAAAGCACTATGAATGAGAAAGGTGAATGAGACTTAAGTTCTTTGGAGGTACTGAGGTTGACATTTAATTATAGTTTATAAATAGTCAAATAAGAAGTGCCTTTGAGTTGTCTCAACTTTTCCAACACATGATATAGAATACTTAGGTGAACTGACATGAAATAATGAAAATGCATTTCAGGGAAGTGATATCACAGAAATTTTCAGGGTAGAATCTTGGCAATGTGGGAAAAATATATTAATATATATATGTTTTTCTATAGAAAAAAAAATAAGTGATAAGTACATGAGTATGAGGGTAAATTCAGTGTGCCTCATGCATTGTAGGTTGAAGGTAATGATAAAGTAGTAACTGAGGAGATCCAGAACTCTATAATCCTGGGAGACATTAATAGCAATTTAGAAAAAAGAAAATATAGTTAAATCCCTTTAGATTTACCTCTGTCCTCTGTTCCTCTTATGAATTTGATTCTGTCAAATGAGATTATGTGGGTATAGTTCTCTCTGAATTTATGTTTTCTTTTGTTTTTAGGATTTTGTCAGCTATGTCATGTAAAGCCCTGTCTTAAACTCACTTTGGGGGCTCTTTTACATCCTGTTCTGGACTGCAGAGCAGAGACTCACCTCACTCATTCTGTGCAATGAATTGACTTTTGTCAGTCTTTGCAAACAATGGTTGGAAGAACAAGCATATTGGAGTGTCTTTCATACCCTATAATATGGTTGTCAGACCCTGTGGGTTAAAGGGTAGTTACTTGCGATGTTTGCAAAATCTTCCCTATGAGAAGGGCTTATCTATATATATATATTTTTTTTTGTTTTGGAAGCCCCATAAACACAGAAGAGAAGCATTTATAGTCACAAACAAAGGAATGCCAGAAGCTATTAGATATGAGAAAATACAAAAATAAATAAAGTCTTCTCTTAGAGCTTTTAGAGGTAAAAAGTGTATTTCTGTTTTGTGTAAGGAAACGAAAATTTCTCTTTGGCCTGACAATATTTTGATGTTTTAAACTTGCTTGTAATTTCTACCTGTGTTTTGAATTCACCTATGCCTGGCTATCCCTTACCAGATAACAACCCTCTCTAAAACCTTACTGGTGCCTCATAAATTCTGGCTCCTGCTGACCAAATAACAATTCTCTCTAAATTTCAGTGGCAACTTATAAATTCTAATGTCTGGAGCTGAATTTATTTTCCACCTTGAAATGTTAGCCACATAGATCCTTAACCTGCTATTTGCCTTTGTATTATGATTGTCAAAATCTTGTTAGCTGTAAGTACCTTAGACACCCACCTCCTTTGTAACTTTTTGTGCTGTAAAAACGTTTTACTGATGATCAGGTGGATGATCTCTAGCATGGAATCTTGTAAGAGACAGTCCTGGCCAGCTTTTGTGTACACAATACAATCTTGATTTAATTTGATTTAAAATTTGAGTTAGTGGTCTTTTGTGTTTTGGTTTAACATTAACCTTTTTTTAAATGTCACTGTAAATAAAACCAAAGAACACAACAAAACTCCTGTAAATGAGCCAGGTGCATAAAAATAGTCATTCTTTACTGAAAGCACAGTATTCATTATAGAAATGATATAAGCTTAAAAATTAATTAAAAGATATCTCAAATATCAAGTGAGTTTAGGAGTTAGAAATTTTTTTTCTTTCAGAATATAGGTAGTAAAATAGGACAAAAGAGAAAATGTGAAGCATAAATATATTAAGTAATATGCAAAAAATCACCAAAATATTTATTACAAAAAACAAAAAACATATCTACAGAAATGGTTCAAAAGAAGCAGTCTTTTTGTCAGGAATAAACATTTGGACAGGAATGGAAGTTTTGGTTCTCTTTTTAAGTAGTTTTACTCCTAGTGAATAATCTTTTCACTATTTCTGCATTTTTCTGGTTGAAATTAATTATAATTCATATATCTGCAAAAAAGGTACTGAATGCAGAAAAATATTATTGCTCATGTTTAAATCACCTCCATTATTTGATCTTTCCCTTTTTAAACCAAAAATCTGCATAAAACCATCTCTTAATAAATATCTCTATCTCTGTATATTAGCAGCAACTGAGTTATAAAATTTGCTATGATCACTTGTCTCTTCATGTACTTAGACTATGAATTTGCTATTTAGCACTTAGGTATAAATCTCTATGATGTTCTCTATTTATTTATGTCACTTTGTTAAGTTTTATACCAAGCTCTTAGTATGTGCCTTAATTACTCTGTGTAGCAATGTAGGATTTATGTCTCATTTGTGACACTTTGTTCCCAGAACTGTGTCTAAAGGGATATTGTAAAAATGATTATTCAGGAAAAAAAATCTATCTAATATTATATTTTATTTTATATTTATTTATATAATTATGTATACATATTTTTATTATTTAGAAACACCCTTTGGTCTGAAACTACAGTGATACTAGTGTATTTTAGCTTGAATTGGTTGTGAGAATCAAACTAACAAGACTTTTATGTGTGTTGGTTGGTGATTTCTGCAACCTCAGGAACCTAGTGAATAATAGCAGAAATAAATAAGTAACTCTTTAGTTTGAGGCAGAACCACCAAACTAGATGATGTTTTGCTTCTGCTTTCTATCTCAATTATCAGAAACATACCTTTAAATTTACATGGAACTCTTTTGGAATTCTGTTCTGTTAGTTCTTCTAAAAAAATCAATGAAACTGAAAATAATGCAGGAAAGATAAATAATTAATTTCAAACAATTCATTTCTTAAAATAAATAATTTTTTTCAAATCACCAAAAATTCTGAAAAGTTACAAAAGTTAAAAGCTTTAGAAATATCCTAATGCAATTTCTCTTTTGCTCAGAACAGTAGACTATATCTCCAACTCATTCTTCTCTAGAATTGGACTGTGTGCAAATATAAAAAAAAAAGTGCTAAGATGCCCCAAATGGCTTATAAGTTTTAAAATCCTGAAAGGAGCTCAAATCTGCCATTTTTCTACTTTACAAAATACAAAATCTTAAATTTGTATACTTAACAAACATTTGCAGAAGTGTAATTCAAAATGACCTAAAAAAATGAAAAATATCATTGAAGGACTGACCCACTGAACATGAGGGACTTATAATATTGAATCCCTTATATTAAATGTCTTTTTATCATTGTCAAAATTTTCCATGTTTATATTATCAATATATTAATCAAAATTTTTATGCATTTAATAACAAATATCTAATTTCCTATTTTATTCAGTCTTTTAAAAAATTAGTAGTAATTAATATTAATAATTTAATTCTCATACTTGTGAAAGTATGAAACATATACGTTAAAAGCCATGGCTATAGCAAGTGAAAAATCCAGCCTAATTTCCTTTTAAGATTGGGAGCCATCTCATCACAAAGGCATGAAAAGTTAATTTCTGCTTCATTATAAATTACTGTGATTTGCTTTAAATGCCTACCAGTGCCTTGAACTCACCCATGTCTGGTTTTCCCTGATGAGAAAACAACCCTCCCTGAAACTTTAGTGATGACTCATAAATTCTGGCTTTCCCTGACCAAATAAAAACTCACTCTGAAACTTTAGTGGTCTATCATAAATTCTGATGTTTTGATCTAAATTTACTCCCTAAGTGCTAAATCATTTAGACCATTAATCTACTATGTGTCTTTGTATTATGCTTGTGAAAATCCTGTTATTCGTGTAAGTTCTCAAGTCACCCCCCTTTTGTAACTTTTTGTGCTATAAAACTACAGTCCTAGAGAACTGGAGTGCTGAATTCTTTTTCCATGGGTTTCAGGAGAGACTGATATGCTCAAATGCGGGACCACCAAAAGACCACCAGAGACCAATATGTAAGCACCAAAGAGGTGTTTATTCCAAGCTAGCTCAGTCCTCCATGCACACAGAAACTGATGGCTTAGAGGCCCTGAGCCTGGGGTTTGCAGCAGTTTTATAACTCTTTGGGAAAGGCAGGAACCCCACATACATCATAGCATCTCTTAGCAAATCATCACACACCTTGGGAAAATCATAAACAACTCTAAAACATGATTAGCACATTCACTGGTGGGAACAAGTTGGGTAAGCATGATTGGTTAGTACAAGATGGGGATTCATTTGAACAGATTGGCTTAGGCCATGAGGGGATTATATGCTGAACTATATGGTTTCCCAAAATTTTATCAATCACCATAAACTACTGGAAGTTTCATTTGGAATCCCAGGAATTTTCCCTGTCTCATGCTGATTGGTGGCTGCTAGGGGGTTGTTATGGATCCCCACCTAGCCTGACTGAGTCTGGGACACCAGGCACAGCAGATCTCTCCTGTTATTTGTAGATAAACAACTCAGCAGGTTGGGTATGAGCCTAGGAGTGCTCTGTGTGTCTTTCCAAGGACAAGAGTCATGCCCCCTTCCTTGGACAGTCTTTGCTCTGAGGTAGAGGATGGTTTCTCACCTTGTACCTTATGTTTTTATATATTTTTTTAGATGTAGCTGGACACAATACCTTTATTTCACTTATTTATTTTTATGTGGTACTGAGGATTGAACCCAGGGTCTTGCACATGGGAGGTGAGCACTCTACTGCTGAGCCACAATCCCAGCCCCTTATGTGTTGTTTTTGTTGGGCATTTTTACTTTAGGGGTTTTCTTCCCAGTTCAAAGTTCAATCTGTAACATAAAAAGAACAGAGATCAAAAAATAAATAAATAAAATTTGATAATTATTGTCATTTTATATTAATTCCTTAATAATATACAAGCATATATAATCCATAAACTGAAATGACTTTATATGTAAGTTTAAATGAAAATGTTCTGTTGGTTGGGTTAGTTCCCACTAATGGGAAAACAACCTTGCCTCAAAATAATAGCAGCCTGAGACTCTTGGGTACATTTCTCAGTTAAAAAAAAAAAAAAAAAAAAAACAGCACTCAACGACCTGAGATTCTAGCCCTTATTCATGCCTGGATTGGATAATATTCCCTGTCACTCAAAAAAGGGCTCACTTCTCTCAGATTCATGATCTGAAGCCCCTTCCAATCAAAAGCATTTTGTGGGAACTGTCCAATCATGTGTCATCAGGGGGGAGGAGGGTTGGCTTTCACTTCTTATCTCCTGAGTCCTCCATTTTTGCCATCTGTAGTCTCATACTTCAGAGTCACAGGTTGTTCTGCTGTGCAGGAACTGAGGATCCCAAGTAGCCCTACTCCTGAGAACCAGGAAATGGTGAGTGTGCATTGGCCTAGCAAGAGAGGCTGGGGGAGGAAGACTATTGGAACCACAAGACTGGCTGTGTTGAAAACAGGAGCTAGCACATTGGGACTCTGGGCAGTCTCTGGAGTCTACAGGCTTTACTCCTCCACTTGGCCACTATGTCCTCAGTCCTGCTGGCCAACCAGATGGGGAACATGTCAGTGGCAGAGACTCTTTGCTGCCTTCCTTATGCTCAAAGGGCATCCTCAGAATCTGCATAAAATATTATGTGGCAGGAGTGTTCCTGCAGCCCAGTGTCTTACCAGATGTTGGAGATTGACAGGTGGAATAATTATCAAAATCAAATCTCCAAGGTCCATTTTCCGGCAAGAAAGGAGCTGTCATTTTTGGATACCTAAATTCCTTTTTAGCTAGCTAATTTTCATTTTGACATTCTTTTATTTTTACTTTCTTCATTATTATTATTTTGTTTAAAGTTAGGTGAACTCGGGATACTGTACTACTTAGCCATATCCTTGGTAGTGGAGCCAGATTTACAGATAGGTAGTTAGTGTAGTTAGGTAAATTGGGTCTAATATCCAGTAAAATCAAGAATAAACACCATATTGAGGATGGAGTCCAGGATAGGGGTAATTGAAAATGTCCCCAAGGCCCTGAGCCCATCCCAAGAAAATTTTAATGAAGCAGCTCACCGCAAACATGGAGATGCTAATCCAATAGACTTTCCTGCCCAGATTGCTCCTTCAGCCCACCTGTCCTCCACACTTTGGGCCTTCCCACCTACATTCCAACACTGCAAGAAAACAGAACAAAGGACAGCAATGTGACAGGAATGCAGGATAGCTGAAGGAAGACCTTAGCTATAAAAAAGCTAAAAAGACCTTAGTTTAAAAAAAATCCCTTTCATGGATTCTACCTCTTGGGTCCCTTTTTTCTTCTGGGGAGAAGTCCTTTCTACTGTCCTTTAATAAAGCTTCTACTTTCCACTCTAAACTTGCCTTGGCACACTTCTCTGATGTTATACTTCAGCATTGGGGAAGCAAGGACTCTTCACCAGTAAACAGCCCTAACAGGTTTAAATTTATTTTGAGAAAGGTCCTAGCTAAGTTGCTGAGATTATTTTTGTTATGGTTTGATTTATCTAGAATTTGCTATTGCAATAAACCATAGCGTTTTTACATACATATGTATTCATATGGGAATCTTATTTATATTGTGATTCTTTATTATTGTAATATTATATTTTCACAATATATATGAATAGTAGGCCATGATAAGTTCCTTTTTTGCTCTTATAATTGAAAAGATTTTTGGCTAAAGTTACATATAACTTTGTAGATGAATTTTAAAAATTTATGCTTTGGTTTCTTACTTCATTTAAAGTAAAGCTTGATGATTTTTTTTATTATTACATTATTGTTGTATTTAATAGTCAGTTTATTTGACATAACCATAAAACATGAAATATAATTTGCTCCCCTTCAATATTCAGTAGTTCCCCTTTCCCTATTCTCTAAGTTTCTTCTATCATATATTTATTTATAGTTTTTTAAATTATTGCTTTATAGAATACACATAAAAGTAGACTTCACTGTGATATATTCATATTTGTGCATAGCAGTTTTGGTGAGATCTATTGTCAGTAAATTTGGGGGAAATGATAACCTTTGTAATGATGAGTTTTCTTATTTACATGGGATGTATAATTCAGTCTTTTATGTGCTTTGTGTGACTTTTATTTTCTCATAAGTTCTACATATTTTGTTTCTAAAAATGTACATATGTGAAATACCACTTTCCTAAGGCACCTATGTAAAATTTATACATAGTGTTTTATGCTCTTTTTTAAACTGGATATATTATGAAATGTGACTGGCCCCAGTGACCATTTTTCCTACAGATTATTATTTATCTCTTCCAAGATGTATATTGTATTGAGCCATGCCCTTGGGGTTCAAGTGTTTGGATGATTACCATTGCATACTTACATGTTCTCATGATCACATATGCTCTAATTTCAGTAAGTCTCTGTGATGGGGAGTATCATGTATATTCAATAGTAAAATATTTTCCACAAATAGATACTAATTTAAACTCCTTTTGAGTTAATGATTATTAATTTGTTTTAAATGTTCATCAATATTACTTAATTTTTCCCATGATGGGTTTTTATTTTATATTTCTTAAATTTCTAAATATTTTGAATTTTTATAGTTAATAAACATATTTCATGTATAAATTTGAAGTTCAGACTTTTGTCGTTTATATATTTTTGGCTTAAAAGATGAGAAAAGGATCCAAAAATGCAGCTAGAGATTGATTTGAAAAAAAAAAAAAAAAAACAAGGTTTAAATTATTTTTAATTGACTTTTTTCTTTACTCATCATTTATTTTAGGTTTCTTGTATGATTGTAAGGGTAGGTTATTTAAAGTGGATTCTAGGACTTATCTTTGTTAATTACTACAGGAAAAATAAATAAGAAATTTCTCTACACTATGGCTGCAGGAAAATGAATAAATTTCTTTAAAATCATATGGTAATAAAATTGTTAAATGACATACTTACTAAACATCCACTCCTTAAAAATTTTTTTTCTGTAATATTTTTGGCAGAGAATCATGAATTCTATTATCTGGATTTTGGGATTTAATATAAAATCATATGGAATAAAATTTGGCCAATCCTAGAAATATTCATACATAAATTGTTGTTTACTTAATGACATGTTGTGGAGATAGCAACTAATGAACATATTTATTTTTAGAAATAGTTACTTTTTTTGCTTTTTAGTTTCTAATAAGCCTTTTAGGTTTATTTCCTTCCTGAGTCACTCAGGGCCACTGATGTTTTTTTTTTTTTTTTTTTTTTTTTTTTTTTTTTTTTTTTTTTTTTTAATTCTGTAATCTCCAGGCATTTACCCTTCTAAGAAATCTTGTCTTGTGAGCTCTGTTTCTGAAGAGTTTCTTAACATGAAAGAAAAAAAAGTCTTTATGTTGCCCCCGAAATGTATTCTCAATGCACTCTCTTCAAAATGGAGAGAAAATAATATTTCCTCAGACTGACATCCCTGTGTCAGGAGCTAACAATACATTGATGGTCTTTGAAGAAATTTCATACAGTTCTGTCTCTGGGTAGTTTTCTGTGGGCTGCTGAATTGCCATTTAATATCCAGATACCCATGTTTTTTCATCTGTACTATGGGAATAATTTTAGAGGGAACAGATGAATAATGTTCTTCATGAGGCTATGAATACCTGTATGTTCTGTAGTGCACAGCTGACAAAGCCCCTGGAATACACTGTGCCACTCACATGAATTTTCTTTCAAAAGCTTGTAATAACCTTTTCACTTTAGGCATCCATGTCATCCACATTCCCAATTATAAAAGTTTGAATCTTTCTTTTCTGAATTCCACGTTTCGTTTCTCTTGTGGTACAATGTGGTACAAATAACTATGTTTTTTTTTTTCTTTCTTTTACACTGTGTTTCTAATAAAAATGTTCTCTGCTCCAAACCTATATTTCCCATGTCCAGCTATGTTTAGAAAATGACATAGATAATTTATTTG